>NC_091308.1:9486443-9551443 GCF_038502225.1 Cherax quadricarinatus
TGTCAACAACAGAGATGAAGGAGAGACTACCAATAAGACATTTTGTTAAATAAAAGTAAGAATATTTCATAATTCAACATGGTTGTAAAGAGCCTTTTACTGCGACAAGGTTTGTCTCAAGGCAGTCACATCATTACCTTGAGCAAAACTTTGCACCACTAAAAGCTTGTTCAGTGTTTTGCATTTGTCTCTCCATGGCCACACCTGCAAACAACTCTCTCCTACATTTAGACAACTCTCTCCTACATCCAGACAACTCTCTCCTACATCCAGACAACTCTCTCCTACATCCAGACAACTATCTCCTACATCCAGACAACAATCTCCTACATCCAGACAACTCTCTCCTACATCCAGACAACTATCTCCTACATCCAGACAACAATCTCCTACGTCCAGACAACTATCTCCAAAATCCAGACAACTATCTCCTACATCCAGACAACTATCTCCTACATCTAGACCTCACTCAAAGAGAAAGACCTAAGGGTAAGCCGGAGGCTCACATCAGGCGAATAACGTCTGACTTCAGGCCCATCTTGGAGTATGAAGCACGAGTATGGAACCCTCAACTGAGGAAGGTTAAGAAACTAGAGAGGTGCAGAAGTGTGCAACTAGGCTTGTTCCTGAGTTAAGAGGCATGAGCTATGAGTTAGTGGGACTGAATCTAATGACACTAGATAGAAGAATAAGAGGAGATATAACAACATACAAAATACTCAGGGGAAATTCATAGGGAACTAGGGAACACCGCTAAATGTTAAAGACACAGATGAGACACAGGGATGTCAGAGTGGTCTGATAGTAGTATGATACCAGCGAAGAAGTGGTGGAGGCAGATTCCACACGTAGGTTTAAGAGAAGATACGATAAGACCCAAGAAGCTAGGAAAGAGTGAATCCGGCAAGAGTTAAGTTGAGAGAAGGAACTAGGAGTCGAGACTCGACCCCTGCAGCCACACTTAGATGAGCACATATAGGCAAGTGTGTGTGTGTGTGTACACACACACACACACACACACACACCACACACACACACACACACACACACACACACACAACCCCTGCAACCACAAATAGGTCAGTACAAATAGTCGAGTACCCCCTCCCCCCCCCCCCCCAAAAAAAAAAGCAACTGCCTTTGACAACAACAAACACCCACACCAGTAAAATATACTAAGTAAAAATAGAAGCGAGACCCGCAGGTGACACTATATTGTAAGCCTGCCAAGGTGAAAGTGTGGTAAATTCTATGCAAGTGCATCCACATACCGGTATTGCACACTAGGATCCGTGCATGTATATCCATCTAGCAGTGATGCACGATATATTCCAGAGTTCTAGCTCTTGTATACTTCAGTGTAACATTCAGTAAGAAAAATTTTAGTCACAGTGATTACTCATAAAATTTACAAGGGAAACTCATCCTTACCGAGTGCTACTAAAAACACCCGGGAGATTCAGAATTTATATTATTTTAGAATGTAGTTTAATATTTATGAAATATGAATCTGACACAGACAAATGTGAGAGGCAAGTGTAAGAGACAGGTGTAATAGACAGGTGTAAGAGATAGGTGTACGAGATAGGTTTAAGAGACAGGTTCAAGAGACAGGTCAAGCTTGCAATCAATGCCATGGCACAAGTTTCACTGAATGAGGGTTGCAGAGAACCAGGTGTTTAAACACAGTGCTGTCTTTTATTGTAACCCAAGTGTTTAACAACCATACACACCAGGTGTTAAACAACTCGCCTCCACCAGGATGACGACGGCAGCAACAACCACCACCATCAACAACAAACGTAAAACAAAACCAACTACTACCATTACTACCACCACTACTACCACCACTAGGTGACAAACATACCCCCCCCTCCTCCACCACCACCAAGTGGTATACAAAATAAAACACACCATGAACAAGGTAAACACAGACATCTCATAACCATAATATACCAGTCAGTGAAATATCCAAAGACTCCTCGGCGTAACTCGCTAGACACATTATGTCTAAGTCATCTATAGCCAGCATGAACAGATCAAGCTTTAAAAACCGTTACCTGATCCTAACACACCTGTCACACACCTCTAATTAATTTCTAGAATAGCTATAAAAATATATTTTCTAAGTCTTCTTTGTCGACGCCAGATCCAGAGGCTTTTTGCGGCCCACAGGCTTCCAAAATTTTCACAACCTAATTGATCTGTCATATCTTGGAGAAATTTGCTCAGTTTTCCTTTGAAGACTTCTATTTTTATTCCAGCAATACTTCTTATATCTTCTAGTATAGAATAAGATTAAAGAGTCGTGGACCACGGATGTCTTATCAATTCTATCACTCTCCATTTCCTGGGTCATGGACCAAGCCGCGGGGGCGGTGACCCCCGGAACACCCTCCAGGTATACCTGTTGACTCGATACGAACCAGTCAAATCTTTCTGGAGGTCTTTGATGTGCGCATACTGATCTTGTGTACCTCTAGGTGTATTCTTAAAGATACAAGGTTCCTCTTAAGTCTACGAGGTTAAAATCTCCCGGGAGGAAAGCATTGCATGCAAGGTTATTTTTTTTTAGTATTTTTTAGGCATTTATTCTCCGTTCAGAAAATGCCTCTGCCGTTGCATACTATGGTTTGTGTAGGTTAAATTCCAGAACCTTATTGTCTACACTAATTCTTAATCTATTTATTCTACCATATATCACTCGACGATTTGAACAGTTCTGCGCATCTAAATCAATCTTTCACATATAGACATGCTATTTATTTACTCTGTCGCATCTATACACTACATGTGATAGAAAATGTATATTTGGTACTGTTGCGATATACAGTGTATATTTCCAAAAGACCAGTTGGAGGCGGTGGCCAGCGGAGTTGTACCACAACAGTTGCCACATCTCATCACAGATTTACTGAGATTACCACCAGAGTTAGCCTCATTCATTACGCCAACAGATTAAACGTGTCCGATCAATCGTTCAGGGCTCCGAACAGCGAGTTTAAGAGTTTCAGGTTACGGGTTCAAAGCATCTGGGTTTTACGTTACAGGTTCAGAGTATTCGGGATTCAAATTACAGGTTCGGTTCCAGATTTGGAGTTCCGAAATTTAATTTAGGGTTAAGTATCAGGTTTCAAGTTTTGGATTCAGATTCAGCGTTTATAGAATCAGAATTCAGCCTAACAGAATCAGAATTCAGGATTAAAGATTTAAAATTCAGGGGTACAGGTTCAAAATTCAAGGTTACAAGATCAGAATTTAGGATTACAAGATCAAAATACAGCGTCACAGGTTCGGAATTAAAAAAAAAAAAAAAAAAAAAAAAAAAAAAAAAAAAAAAAAAAAAAAAAAAAAAAGGCGCCAAAACCTCCCTTAGGTTACCGAGCTTTTTTATTTTGCTAATGATGGGTTTTCTTCTTCGTGTTCTAGTTGAATATGCGCAATCAGCCCCATCAGCACGATTTGGTTTCTTCCAAGACCTGATTTATCTAAATTTTCAGTCAGTTGTACGTGTGAGTTACGTGGGAACAGCAGACAGCAAAATACATTATATTCCATACCTTGGCTATTTCCAAAGTATTATCTAATACCAGTTCGACTGAGGATTATCTACTATAACCGAGTCAAAGATAGTGAAGAAGGCTCTCTCCTCACCCTACACTCCTTCCGGGAACTGTTGGCAAGAAACGGCGAAAAATACACTATACCATATTGGAATAACGGGTTTGGACCCTTTACAAGAAAGATAAAAGAAAATTGAGTGCATGTACTGCAACTCCAACATTACTGTTAATATTGAAATATCTAATGTTACTCCGCTGCCACCCTCAGGGTTTTGTCTAGCATTTAGAGTTCTACTTCTAATACTGCGCTACAGGTAGATGTAGCCAATTGGATATCTTGTGCAGGCTTGGAACCTTCGCCAGGATTCTAGTGCCACTGTCTGGAGACTCTGACTAGTACAATCCTAAGTTTATAAAGTCTAGATCCAACTGGTTCTTAAAAGATAAATTTGATAAGTTTTCAACAACTTCAGTGGAAAGATTATTCCAGTCTTCCACAACTTAGCGGAAAAAAACTTACCGACATTTGTGCTAAATCTCTTACCACACAGTTTCATACCACTATTTTATGTAATTGTATTACATTAAACTTAAAAAAAAAGTTCTTCAGGCTAAAGTATACAGAAATTCTTTAATATTTTCAAAATCTGTATAAGTTGCCTCGAAGCCTCTAGTTCCTGAGTGAGAATATTTTGAGTAATTTAAGTCTATCGTGAGGTACTCATGTGTATTCTCTCAAGTTTATCTAAGTCTTTTATATATTTATGGGACCAGAACCAGACATCACTATATAGTCTAATGTTTCTGTGTACTAGTGTTTCTATATTTTGTGTTCGAAACTTCTCGCTACGAAGCCCCGCATGTGTTGGCCTTGTTGCTTGCAGCAGAACATTGCTTAGTGCAGTTATCCTCAACTTGTCTGCATACATGTAAAGGCATGAGGAAGGGCCTGAAACGGGTCAATTAAAGTACTAACATAAGTGACATATTAATACCATTAATAAGTATTATCATAATAAACGGCAAGAGCGAATGAAAATCAGTGGCGCCACGTCATGTGTTCGGAGTATTCCCAATACAAAGGGGAAAATGGAAAAAAATAAATTACATTCTATTTTTTTCCGTGAAATATGAACAATATGCCAACCTGCAAACATTTATTAACTATCACACTGAGTTTGATTATAGATTTATAAGCAATATTTATATGTAGGCCACCAGGAAACATGTTGCTGGCTCTCCACACATTGTTCGAAAAACAATGTATTATTATTCAATGTTTGCAGCAAAAATGAGTACAAACGATACTGCCAGTAATGTTGATATATTCACACGCACACTTCATTCATTCGCTTTCACTCTTATTATTAAACTTGCTATATTAACAAAGGAACTTAAAGTTCTGATGCTGTGTTTTAACTGTTTCATTCTACCTGTAGGAATGTATTGTAAAATACATTTCTTATATTTGTAGTTTTCTTCCGTGTGGGAATAACTTCAAATTATTTTTTGTAAGTGTGCCAAAGTTGAGCTTGCCAGGGACGCTACCAATCTTGCTGTAAGTCATGATGATGATGCTCTCATTCTCGTTATTCCTCATTTATTCCACATTTCTCTACATTATTCACATTAATAATTCAGTCCAGTTAACACTGTTAATGTCTGTTTGTAATTTATTAAAGTCCGCTGCACTGTACTCTATAAGCTATCAGTGTTATTTTGGGCGTCACAGATCATATTGTGAAGCGTCTAATGTTACCATCATAGCTGCTAAATGTTTCGTCCACTTTCCATTAATCCATAAGGTTACACTCCGTTGTGAAGACAAGGTCGAGTGTATTAACTCCACACGTGGAGGCTGAGCTCATTCGAGTTACGAAGCAATTATCCACAATGTTAACTGGCCTATTTGCTTCTTGATCCCATGTTATAGTATTCCAACTGACATTAGGATATGAAAGTCTCCAGCTATAATTGCAACGTTATTACTCTAATTATAGCTTTAAATTTATCAGACATGAATGCACCAAGTTCCTGGCTCAATTTTATCAGTCTCGTACGAAGAGTTAGAGGCGTGTGCACGTCATTCATCTTAACTGCATTTACCCTTTGAAGTAGAGGACCAGGCTTTCCACTCGTTAATATATCTGCTCTTCGAGAAACAGAGCATAACCCGAAATAGTCAGTTTGGATATTATTATCAACACTATTCAACCATGTTTCAGAGCTACATTATCAAATTATTTATCGTATGCTAAAATAATTAGTCTTTCTCTTTTCAAAAATCATATTACACGCGTTAGCGGAGGAAAACCTTTAGGTTCGCCTCAAGGTGTTTTGCACTGACCTCTGACCTAATCCTATGAGGAGTTACCTGGCGTGTTTGAAAGCCGTGGGATGAATACTGCCTCCAAGATAACTGGTTGACCTCATGTAACGGTAATCACTATGAATATTCTTACCTCCTCTCTATCACTCCCACCTAGAGCAGTCTGTCTTCCCTCAGCCCTGCCGACCACTGCCTGCCTCACCTTAACCCTACCAGCTGTGCCCGTGTTCTCACCTGTTCCATTTTTTATACTTTCGTCTAAAACTGTTCCTAGTCTTGAATGACGTACAGCGTTGAGGTGCAGACCGCCATATGAGAACATGCATCTATCACTTTTGCAACAGTCCCAGAGGTCAATAAAATCTCTATCTTCTGACTTGCGTACAATCACTCTATTCTTCTGTACTTCATAATCAAGGTCCTATATTTATTGAAAACGTCTTCTGACCTCCCTCTTAATATATCATTCGTACCAAAGTGCGTCATAAAGATTGTGCCTTGAGGTACTTCCGAAGTGAGAAGTTCAATGTTACTAAGAGCATCACTATTAACATATCCTTCCAAGTGTCTTGCTTTTCATTCAATAAAATCCTGTTTTCTAACGTTTAGTCATAGAATTCCCTATAAAAACTCAGCACCTCAAAAATCTTGTGGTGGTATCTGTAGCATGATCGTGTGTTGTCAAGGCAAACTTGAGGCTAGTCTTACTCTCTGAAATACTTTATTATCTTTGTCTACAAGATATTCAATCTTGTTTACCCTGAAGTCAGTATAATCAACATTAACAACTATTAACCTCTCTCTCTCACACACACACAGACCAACATAAATACGGCTGTAATATGGCCGTGATCAACCTCGAAGACGGACATAAACATCGTCTCAAGTTTCCTCACTGAAGTGTGGGCTAGTTGTGAATTGTTCCAGCCACTGTACCGTGACTTTTGTTTATTCTTCAGAATTCTGTTTTGAGAGTTGCAACAAGTATAACACTAGGAGACAGGAGTGAGGGTGGCGCAGCAGTGTTAACAAGTACAGTATACTAGCATACTTAGGCTATTTATATGTTTATACCAATTACATGCTTACTGAATTGTTGTATGCCCTTCTAAGTGGGTAAATAGCCATCACCTACCACCGGCTTCTTATTTACGGTAAACAATATTATTATATTCCTGGAGAAGCGCTAAACATGCAAGAGTCACAAACCACGTGAAGAATGGAAGGAAATTAGGCTTGATACGAGGAAGAGCGTAGCTCAAATTATTTGCATCAAGAGCCCTTCGTTAGCATTAAGGCACCCCCTCAAAGGGTGCACCATACTGACAGGCGAGCTTACTTACACGACACACGCGCGCGCACACACACACACACACACACACACACACACACACACACACACACACACACACACACACACACACACACACACACACAGACCAGGCCAAGTGTCTTATCGACAAGTGCCTTTAACAGAATGGTAACTAACACACTATTCATTCACTGCGCAACTCCAAGCTACTACTGACAAGTGGATCTGATGTCTGGTAACTAACACATCTATAAACGTGAGCCCAACTAGGAAGACAATTTCCTTACAAAAATGCTTGTTAAACTTAATTCACTAGCTTGTGCTACTTGGTCAGATGCCGTGCTTCTTCCTTAAGTGAATGTGACCTGACCTGACTTGATTAGGTCACTGACTAGGTTAGGAGAATTGGATCTGCCTCGCATGGGCCAGTAGGCCTGCTGCGGTGTTCCTTCATGTTCCTAAAACAATTACGGACAATGTGACGTAAACAAAAGCATGTTTTCTCATATATATAAGGAGGTAAATGTTGAGGTTGACACTGGTGTGTACATCTCTCTCACTCACTGTTATCACTGCTTGATATCAGTGAGAAAATACTTGTAGAAAATATGACTGACAAGTACGAAACACTGCGTGTGTATCTCTACTAAATTCTTCTGACAAGTAAGTGAACAAGAAAACTTTCCAGCAAGACTTTGAAAAGAATACGAGCGAAGAAAGTGACGCTGGCGCCGTGGAGCACGCCTGCAAGTACACACTCACACTAGCATGCGTGCGCGCGCACGCATACACACACGCATACACACACACACGCATACACACACACACGCAGACACACACACACACACACACACATCCTGTGTCACAAATTTACTGGAGTTTAATGACAAGGTAACATATGTAAGACACGAGAGAGAGGGGTGGGTTGATTGTATTTTCTTGGACTGCAAGAAGGCCTTCGACACAGTTCCTCACAAGATATTAGTGCAGAAGCTAGAGGATCAGGCACGTATACCAGGAAAGGCACTGCAATGGATCAGAGAATACCTGACAGGGAGGCAACAACGAGTCATGATATGTGATGGGGCATCACAGTGGGTGCCTGGTGACGAGCGGGGTCTCACAAGGGTCAGTCCTAGGACCAGTGCTATTTTTGGTATATGTGAATGACATGATGGAAGGGTTAGACTCAGAAGTGTCCCTGTTTGCAGATGATGTGAAGTTAATGAGGAGAATTAAATCAGATGAGGATCAGGCAGAACTACAGAGAGACCTGGACAGGCTGGACGCGTGGTCCAGGGACTAGTTCCTCGAATTTAACCCCGCCAAATGCAAAGTCATGAAGATCGGGGAAGGGCAAAGAAGACCGCAGACAGAGTATAGGCTAGGCGGCCAAGGGCTGCAAACCTCATTCAAAGAGAAAGATCTTGGGGTGAGTATAATACCGAGCACGTCTCCGGAAGCACACATCTACCAGATAACTGCTGCAGCATATAGGCGCCTGGCAAATTTGAAAATAGTGTTCCGATACCTCAGTAAGGAATCGTTCAAGACTCTGTACACCGTGTACGTCAGGCCCATACTGGAGTATGCAGCACCAGTTTGAAACCCACACCTGGTCAAGCAAGTCAAGAAATTAGAGAAAGTGCAAAGGTTTGCAACAAGGTTAGTTCCAAAGCTAAGGGTAATGTCCTACGAAGAAAGGTCAAGGGAAATCGGCCTGACGACACTGGAGGACAGGAGGGTTAGGGGAGACACGATAACGACATACTAAATACTACGAAGAATAGATAAGGTGAACAGAGACACGATGTTCCAGAGATGGGACACAGACACAAGGGGTCACAATTGGAAGTTGAAGACTCAGATGAGTCAAAGGGATGTTAGGAAGTATATCTTCAGTCACAGAGTTGTCAGAGTGGAATAGTCTGGCAAGTGATGTAGTGAAGGCAGGAACCATACATAGTTTTAGGACGAGGTATGATATAGCTCATGGAGCAGGGAGAGAGAGGACCTAGTAGCGACTAGTGAAGAGGTGGGGGCCAGGAGCTGAGTCTCGACCCCTGCAACCACAATTAGGAGAGTACACACACACACACACACACACACACGCACACACACACACACACACACACACACACACACACACACACACACACACACACACACACACGGCGTAGTGAGCATAACTTAGCCATCACAGTCTGTTAATAAAGGAAGGAGAGCGATATATGCGACTGATGTACCAAAATATAGAAGTTAAAAATTAATGTGACAAATTATTGGAAGGAGTGAACGAATATATTGAAACAAAATCACTTAAGTCAAGAAGGACCGAAAGAAAAAAAAATGTAACTCGGAAAAAATTAAATGTAAATAATTACGAAGGTGTCAAAACAAATGCAGAAGACACTAGAAATAAAATACAAGAGAGAGAAGAGATGGATTAAGACCTGGCAAAAAATAAGGATAATACAAAGGAGATACAAGGATTGTAAGAGTGCAAAACAAAAACACGAGATAGTTATGTAGAAATAAATTTGACAAAATGAACAAAAGTATTGTGAAAAAGGAATGAAAGAATATAACACTGAAAATGAAGGTTATGAAAAAATCACTAAAGAAAAGATAGAACAGGTGATATAAACAAATTTATTAACTACTAGGGCTGATACTAGTCCAGAAAACTGAAAGCCAATTGCAAATAAATGGAAGACACGAATAAATAAAGGGGATGTAAATAGTGTGCTGAAAATATCTAGCCTAGACAGGACTCGCAGCAATGGTTTTAAGTTGGAAAAATTCAGATTCAGGAAGGATATAGGAAAGTACTGGTTTGGTAATAGAGTTGTGGATGAGTGGAACAAACTCCCAAGTACCGTTATAGAGGCCAGAACGTTGTGTAGCTTTAAAAATAGGTTGGATAAATACATGAGTAGATGTGGGTGGGTGTGAGTTGGACCTGATTAGCTTGTGCTACCAGGTCGGTTGCCGTGTTCCTCCCTTAAGTCAATGTGACCTGACCTGACTAGGTTGGGTGCATTGGCTTAAGCCGGTAGGAGACTTGGACCTGCCTCGCATGGGCCAGTAGGCCTTCTGCAGTGTTCCTTCGTTCTTATGTTCTTAAATATTCTAACATATAGAAGGCAAGTGTATACAAAGCATTTTGGGGGAAATAAAATTAAGAACAGAATGAAAGACCACCACATGAGTGAGATGACAACACAATGGATGTCAACATTCCAGAGCACATAGTGGGATACAGAAGAAAGAAACAATGCATATACAGCAAGTTATGTTCTGGCATACTGCTGTGAACCAAAAATCGCTGTAAAGTGAAATATTTTCTTTTTCCATTTTCAAATGCGTATAAAAGCCTGATAATATGTTTATACTATCATATATAAGTGAATAGTAGAGTTAGGCCTAAAAAATGCGTATACAGTACACATATTGCTTACCTTAAAATATTTTCGTACTTAGCTTAGTTAATATATACAGGTACACCACCGGTTTTCCGGCAACGGATGGTCCGCCACCTCCTTTAGTCAGTATAAAATTAAGAATGGGTACTTGAAATTCCTGTGCCCGTCACACCAGAAGAAATTATAAAACACTGTTCTAAATGATGATAAAAATATAGGAAGTAACGAAGATGAAACAGAAGTAGGTGAAAGACTTTCCTGTGAGTGAATTAATCAAAGGACTAGAGCAACGTACCGCCTTTACGGAACAAGAACCAATAATGAATTTGCATTTGTTGCATGAATAATTGCACAAGGAAAGATCAAAACACATGAAGCAACTTTGCCTGGATAAAATGTTTTCAAAAATTGCCGAAAAGAATGTGTGTCCTGTGGCTTCAACTTCAAGTAGCCTGGATGTCGCATCTGCAGCATCAGAAATACAAGATGAAATGATCAACTACGAAACAGACAGTAATCATGACAGCTCTCAACTTCCAGATTGATAAATAAATTTCTTTATTAAATTTTGTTTAAATATTTAATTTATTGAATTTACATTTAACATTAATTTAATCCCAGATAGATGAAATGAAGGATATTGAAATAACTAAATAAGAAACATAAGAAATTACTACTGGATGTTGACAAGATAAAATAGCACCAGATGAGATAGCATCTCGGGTTTTAAAAGAATGTGCAGAAGAATTATGTTATCCATTATAGAAAATGTTTAAGATTTCATTCACTATAAGGTAAATTGGCAGACAAATGGAAGATGGTATACACTGTGCTAATATTAAAAAAAAGTGACAAGTCTGTTTGATTGACAAGTGTTGTGAAAGTATGGGAAGAGTCATTACAGCTGATTAAACAGAGAAGGAAAAGCTACTACATGGTAAATATTTCGGTCTTCGGTCTGTAAATTCATGAACAGTATATTCTATTAAGTTATTATGACAGTCACGAAAACTGTTCAGTAAAAAAAAATGGATGGGTATATTGTATTTATCTAGAGTTTAAAAAAGTTTTCGATAACGTTCCCCACAAAAGACTAATTCGGAAACTGAGTAATATAGGAGCAAAATTACATTCCACTCATTGGGATGTGGTGAGGAAGGCGAGTGCTCAATCTGAAAGAGGTCAAACAAACGCCTGGGTGAAATAGGAAGTAATCAAGTTAGATCCAAAGGAAAAATGGTTGAATTTTTCTGATCAAGAGCCCCTTACCTGCATAAATGCACCTCCTTTGAGAAGTATAGAGAATATATTGGAAATCATTACAATGGATGAGAGAGACTGACAGAATAATGTGAACAGATCTAAGTAGGGTGCCACATGGATCCGTCCCTTCTACAATAAAGTATTAATTTATATAACAGTATGAACAAGAAAACACGTTTGCAGATGATACTAAAATCTCGGGAAAAATAAATAATAAAAATGGCAATGTTCACAGGATGACTCGGATACACTGAGTGTTACGCTTTTGACTGCGTAACGTAAATAAAAGTCCTGGTTCCTAAAAGTCAAATGACCTGCCTGTCTAGGGGCATTTATATTATTTACAATAGAAAACGAAACCAATGAAGAAAGTGAAATGGAGCTACATGAAGAATAATACGACCTGCGTGATATAATATTGAAAGTATGAGTTATTATTTAAGTTACTATTTAAAAAAATATCACTGAAACGTATTAAAAACCTATTTGTGAAAAAAAAACTAATATGCTACACTTTCGAATTATAAAATAATTTAATACCTTGAACTTCTACATAGATGGAGTAATGCTAAAAAAAAAAAGTGGTTTTATACATATATTAGATCAAAACTGGAATTGCATCAGTCGTGTAGCGGCCAAAACGTAAAAAAAAAAAAATACCCAAAGAAAAGCACAAAATTGCCTGACAGGAGGGAAAACATGATGACTACAAAGTCATAAAAGGATTTGAAAGAAGAGATAAAGAAGATTTCTCAGTACTTGCAACACGGATAACAAAAGGCCACAGCTGTAGAGGAACAAATGGAACCGAAAGAACAGGAATGCTATTTTTTTCCTTTCCAAAGAGAGTGGTTGACCAAGTAAGTTGTTTATAAGAGGAAACAAAGTGCTACAACAATAGGGAATTAAAAAAATATGGTAAACAAATTATTGAAGCGAGAACTTCACGAGCACAGCTCTACTTCTGCAGTTACAAACAGGTGTAAAACACACACACACACACACACACACACACACACACACACACAAAGGGCAGAGATAGTGCCGTGGTGACTAATATGAGCCTTCCGCTACCCTCTCTTCCAACTGGAATCGATGAGGCACCACCCAACTTCCTGTCGCTGTCTGTCTGTCTGTGTCTGTCTTTCTCTCTCTCTCTGGCCTTACTGTATTCTCCTTAACAACGATAACAAGAATAAGAAGGTACAGTTCCGGCACAATAGGAAGGCAGGACCCCCAGGCGCCTACCACAGTGTACCTTACCATTCCCAACTATGACATACTTTAGAAAATTTATCTAATTCTAGTCTACACTTTCTTAAATAAAAATTAATCGCATGTCCTCACTTCCCCTTCCCCTCCATCTCTTCCACAATCAATCATTCTCTCTCAATACCTATTTATCTATATATATCTCTCTTTGCACCAAGGAACCCTACCACGTGTAAAATTACAACGTTACTTTAGAACACGAAATGTGTATAATAATGATTCTAGAACTAAAGAGACAGATGTTATAATCATTATACAGACTGGCTGCACAAACCAAACTTGCCTGCAAATATATAGCCAAATGATGAAGATAAGATTTCTTATTCCATCCGGCCTGTGGCAGTGGCCAACACGATACCATGAATATGTTGACACAAATACTTTGCAACTCCTGCTCTTTGATTTTGCAAAGCTCTTTGATCTATTAAGATTACTGAACGCCTTTGATGCTAAAATGTTAAACACTGCCATACACACTTAACACTGAAATACAAAAATAGAAAACCTACAAGCCAACGAAAACGTACAAAAATAAATCCTAACCCACAAAAAAATACCTTATCTTTGATATACCTGCGATGGTTTTCGAGAGTTCTCATACTCCCATAGACCAGGCTTGTCTGGTGCTTGCCTGCTCAACCAGGCTGTTGCTGGCAGCGGCCCGTTGGTCCACATATCTATCACAACCTGGCTGATCTGGCACTTGCTAGAGGTACTTGTCGAGTTTGATCTTGAAGATTTCTACACTTGTTCCAGCAATGTTCCTAATATTTTCTGGTAGTGTTGAATAGTCTGAGAACGTGGATGTTGATATGTTCTCTTATTGTGCCCACGGAGCCCCTGCTTTTCACTGTGTTTATTTAACATTTTCTCGTATGTATCTTAATCCAGTACGTTATGGCTGTGTGCAGATTTGGGACCAAACCCTCAAGCACCTTTCAGGTAGTTTAGCAGCTGTGACAAGTATGATCTTCCCGCTCTTAATCCAGATCGTGCGGTTCCATAAAATTTGTAATTTGACTTTTATAATGCGCGATGTTGGAGCTACAGGTCTGTAATTTTTGGTTAGCACTCTACTATTATACGAAGCAGCTATGTTTCTACTCTTTAAGGCCTCTGGTATTTAGTCTAGATCTAAGCTCTTCCTCCAAAAGATAGTAAGTGCTCATGTTAGTAATTTTCACATTTTTATAAATAAGGAATTCAACGACTCCAGTTCAGGTGCTGCATGAGTGGGCATGTTTTCTATTTATTTTTTGAATTCGACGGGAACGGTGCTTATGTCACTTGTATGATCATGAGCGTTAAGGGTAAAGAAAATAAGTCTGCATTCTCCATCTTGCTTTCTTTCAATGGACTAAGGAACAAAGATTTATACTGATCTTTCAGAACATCGCTCATTTCTTTTCCTGATCAGTTTATGAGACTTATGTGATTCTACAGTTCGTCCTTAACTTGGGCTTCGCATTTGTAAAAACATCTGGGTGTTTCTTGCAGTACCCTAGATGGTATTTTGCTTCCCTCGTGCTTTTTCTGGTACGAAATATTAATCTTTTGTTCTATCTGGGTAATTCCTCGTCTAAAACTATCTTTAATTCACCCTCTTTCTGTACTTGATCTTTTAAGCTTCCTCGGTTTTATGTATTTAATGTAGACTTTGCATGCTCCTGTGTTCAGGTTTTCCGAGCACTGGGGAGAGTTTAGGATGGTCATGACTGTTTCCCAGGGTATGTTTCATTGTTTAAGGTAAATCTACTTAACACCTTTCCTCGTACACTATTTCTGGAGTTTTCAACTCCCCAGTTTCTACTTGTTTGTACTTCTGTAATGCCGTGATCAGATTATATATTTTTTTTTGTGATTGTTATACGTCTGATCGCTTCCTCATTGTCCCTAAAGATCAAATCAAAAGTGGGTTCTGTTTTCTGTGGATAAAAGGAAACTTTCAAAAAGCTCCATTAGTTCTCTGGTATGTACTCGTTGAGGTAGCGTGCCTCCAGGAACTATTTCTCTCACAACGATGTGATTTACAATTCCATTTCATATTTGGGAGTCTGAAATCTTAGAGGATAATAACATTTGGCGTGGGGTTTACAAGACTGTTAAATTCCTCAGCGGTTGTTGACGTTGATTTATATACAAATATAATTACTAGACTTTTGTTTTTCGTTTCAATAACTTCTACATAGATAATACAATTCACATTAAGTAAAAACAAAGTTACTGGCACTTATGGATGATTTGTGCGATTCCCTTTTTTCTGTATTATGTTGGTAATGGTACGAATCCTAGGTAGTAGGTTGGTAGACAGCAACCACCCAGGGAGGTACTACCGTCCTGCCGAGTGTGATACGGAAATCTGTAATTGTTTTACATGATGGTAGGATTGCTGGTGTCTTTTTTCTGTCTCAAACACGCTGGATAACAAGTATACCTTGCTACTTCTACTTACACTTAGGTCACACTATACATACATTATATATATATATATATATATATATATATATATATATATATATATATATATATATATATATATATATATATATATATATATATATATATATATATATATATATATGCTTCATATCTTATCTCCATAGGGAAGTGGAACAGAATTCTTCCTCCGTAAGCCATGAGTGTCGTAAGAGGCGACTAATATGCCAGGAGCAAGGGGCTAGTAACTCCTCTTGTATACACTGCTAAATTTAAAAAGAAAAATGAAAGATTTTATTTTTAAAGTTTTCTGAAAACTGGTTACAAAAGTGAAAAACATTATTTTCCTCGTAATTTTAATAACAAGTTTGCTAACCTTAAAAACCTGAAACTGATGCACTAATGTAAGGCTGAATCACTTGGGTTTCCTTGGGAATGTTTGATACTTTGTTTATTTCCTCCAAAGTCATTTCTCTAATTGTTGAAGATGAACACTAAAAATTCCTTCTCGTTGACTTGCTGACAATGTACTGATTTGCACTTCTATGAGGCTGTAATCTGAGTATTCTGTACTGCCGATTGTTATGTATCTGATTAGTTCCTCGTTGTTCCAAAAGTTCAGGTCAACCGTATTTTCGTTACTAGAGGGTTCCGTTGTCTGTTGGCTCAAAGCAAACTTTTCACAAAGCCCCATTAGCTCTTGGATAATGGTCGAGAGTGATTCCAGGAGCTGCTGCCAGTACGACGCTCTTTACCATATTCCATTTAACAAGAGGAAGATTAAAGTCTCTAAGAAGGATATTTGACATATGATTTCTCGATGTTATCAAGGAAACTATTTTCAGTATCTGTTCTGTGAACTCCTAAGCCACAGTTAATGTATTTTATATACAAATATAAAGAGTAGGACCTTCCTGTCTAATACCTACAAATTCTACTGTATCACCAACACTTTCACCAACGCTATTGCTGTTGGTGAAGGAGTGAAACTAGGAGGAATATCCTCCAACAGCAGGTCACGCTACCCTCTTAAAGGTCAAAACAAAATCACGAAAAATTGCCTTATTTTTTTTTTCAAATAAGCACCGACGAGGTAATTACTCAAGTCTTGAGAAAGAGAATCATGAATGTTAGCCCTAGCTAATTAGTGGAGCACTGTGTGCGGTGTTCAGTGGAGCACTGTGTGTGGTGTTCAGTGGAGTACTGTGTGTGCAGTGTTCAGTGGAGTACTGTGTGTGCAGTGTTCATTGGAGCACTGTGTGTGCAGTGTTCAGTGGAGTACTGTGTGTGCAGTGTTCAGTGGAGTACTGTGTGTGCAGTGTTCATTGGAGCACTGTGTGTGCAGTGTTCAGTGGAGTACTGTGTGTGCAGTGTTCAGTGGAGTACTGTGTGTGCAGTGTTCAGTGGAGTACTGTGTGTGCAGTGTTCAGTGGAGTACTGTGTGTGCAGTGTTCAGTGGAGTACTGTGTGTGCAGTGTTCAGTGGAGTACTGTGTGTGCAGTGTTCAGTGGAGTACTGTGTGTGCAGTGTTCATTGGAGCAGTGTGTGTGCAGTGTTCATTGGAGTACTGTGTGTGCAGTGTTCAGTGGAGTACTGTGTGTGCAGTGTTCATTGGAGCACTATGCAGTGTTCACTGGAGCACTGCATGTCTGGAGCTTTCAGTGGAGCAGATTATATGTTGCGTGTTCAGTATAGTAGTCTCCCTCGAATTAAAATAACTGAGACTCTTCTAGTCTCCCTGTCACTCATGATATTGAGAGTAGTCTCCCTGGTAGTCACAGTATTGACACTGTAGCAGTCTCCCTGGTAACTACAGTATTGACGCTGTAGTAGTCTCCCTGGTAGCTACAGTATTGACACTGTAGTAGTCTCTCTGGTAACTACAGTATTGATACTGTAGTAGTCTCCCTGGTAGCTACAGTATTGACACTGCAGTAGTGTCTCTGGTAACTACAGTATTGATACTGTAGTAGTCTCCCTGGTAGCTACAGTATTGACACTGCAGTAGTCTCCCTAGTAACTACAGTATTGACACTGTAGTAGTCTCCCTGGTAACTACAGTATTGACACTGTAGTAGTCTCCCTGGAAGTCACAGTAATGGCACAGTAGTAGTCTCCCTGGAAGCCACAGTTTTGAGACTGTGGTACTCTCCCTGGTAGCTACAGTACTGACACTGCAGTAGTCTCCCTGGTACCTACAGTACTGAGACTGTAGTAGTCTCCCTGGAAGCCACAGTATTGACACTGCAGTAGTCTCCCTGGTAGCTACAGTACTGAGACTGTAGTAGTCTCCCTGAAAGCCACAGTATTGACACTGCAGTAGTCTCCCTGGTAGCTGCAGTACTGAGACTGTAGCAGTCTCCCTGGAAGCCACAGTACTGACACTGCAGTAGTCTCCATGGAAGCCACAGTTTTGAGACTGTGGTACTCTCCCTGGTAGCTACAGTATTGACACTGTAGTAGTCTCCCTGGAAGCCAGAGTACTGACACTGTAGTCGTCTTCCTGGTAGCTACAGTTATGACACTGGTAGTCTCCCTGGAAGCCACAGTACTGACGCGGTAGTACTCTCCCTGGTAGCTACAGTAATGACACTGTAGTAGTCTCCCTTTTAACTACAGTACTGACACTAGTAGTCTCCCTATTAGCTACAGTACTGACACTGTAGTAGTCTCCCTGGTAGCTACAGTATTGCCACTGTAGTAGTCACCCTGGCTGCCACTGACAACCTTCCAGACCATTTGATACTGAGAGAATCAAGTAACGCAGTTACTAGTGATGTGTTGAGAGGAACAACGTAGGGGAATACATAGTGTGGCACATTAAAGGTAGCAGGTGGACCATGAAGGTAGCAAGTGAACCATGAAGGGAGCAAGTAAACCATGAAGGCAGCAAGTGAACCATGAAGGCAGCAAGTGAACTATGAAGGCAGTAGGTGGACCATGGAGGGAGCAGGTGGACCATGAAGGCAGCAGGTGGACTAAGAAGGCAGCAGGTGGACCATGAAGACAGCAAGTGGACCATAGAGAGAGCAGGTGGACCATAGAGAGAACAGGTGAACCATGGAGGGAACAGGTGGATCATGAAGGGAGCAGGTCAACGGTGACGTGTGCTGAGTATGTTCCATTTATTCGACGTCCATCACACACCCAGTGGCATGACTTCTCGACCAACTAACTGGCAATTCTGAGTATAGCAGTTATGGGGTCCCACTGCTGTATTAATTATCCAGTTCAACCAATAAGGCCGGCTCTTCAGTCAAGGTGATTTCACACCTGCCTGCCTGTCTGTCTGTCTGTGCCTGTCTGTCTGTGTCTGTCTGTCTAGCAGGGTCGGCAACCTACGGCCCGCGGGCCGGATCCAGCCAACGGGGCCATAGCTCAAATGTTAAATATATGTCCAAGTGTAGTATGCTGAAGGTACACTCTCTCGCATACACTGGACCCGTCCACTCCTGCTGCTCCTCTGAGAGGCTCTTTGCTTTGTCTTGTCACTACATTGCTAACTTAATTATGTAAATATTGTACATAGTGGTGAAGGAATATGGGTAAAGAAACGCTGCCCCTTCTGTGTTCATCTTTTGCTGTTCGCTATACTGCTAACTTTGGTTAGGACCAGGTGGAGAAGGCCTGCCCTTTGACCCCACCTCCGTTCCTCTCTTATAGATCTTAGCCCGACTTTTCCTACGAAAACTCTCCTTTTCTTTATTTCCTCTCCCTCTCCCCCCCCCCATTCTCTCTACATCTCTCTCGCTCTTACTTTACTTCCCCTCACACCCCTTTCCTCATCTACCCCACCCCTCAAGGGAGGATCCTTAGCGCTGGTGAGGGGCTCTTGATTTAGGGAATTGAATCTGTGCTCCAGTTCCCTGAATTGAGCCTGAATACCTTCCATCATCTCCACAGGCGCTGTATAATCCGTACGGGTTTAGAGTTCCCTCATGATTATAACAATAAGCACCTACCTCATACACCTTACCTTCACCTACCGCCCACACCCTTCACCTCCCTCCCACTCCATTCCCTCACTTCTCCCACACACTAAAACGCATCTGGCTGTCCAATGCATACACATCATTTTCTGTCTCTTCGCCCCAGGAAACGAAATTTTCCTGCTGAATAATTTTGGCTCCAGAGGAAATGTGGAACACAAAAAAAGGGCAAATACAGAAGCGGGACAAGTGGTACAGTGGTACACAGCAATGGGACAAACCAAGCCAGTCGGACACACAACAGGATGTATCATACAGCAGACAAGTGTACAACCAATACTAGAGGTGGTACTACGTTACAAGGATTACTAGCAAAACACGCACTAATCCTCCCAAAATCCCAAAGGGTAAATTTTCCTTCCTATTTGTAAATATTCACGTTTCGAAATCAAACGAAAATTACAAAGTTAGCTTTGTAAATAAGTGGGCTCCTCACAGCAGGAGCAAATGCTATGTCTGAAACATACAAAAGATCATTTGGAAGGCGAGATGTGGAAAAAAAATTACAATATTTATAGACGTGACAGTAAATAGGTCACAGGAAGAAATAGGACTATGCAAAAGACACCTTTTGTTACACAGAAAATAGGAATCTAGTAATAATTATCATATACAAACCCGTCAACGGTTTATATACGTCACGGTTCAGACAAGGAAGACAGAGACCTCTTGAAAGCCTTCAAAACCCAACACCAAATGTTATCCTCTTCGGAGATTTCAACCTCCCAAATATGAAATGAAAAAAAATGTAAATCACATCGTTGTACCAGCAACAGCTCCTGGAGGCTCACTAGCTCAACAGGTACATACCAGAGAACTAGCTCAACAGGTACATACCAGAGAACTAGCTCAACAGGTACATACCAGAGAACTAGCTCAACAGGTACATACCAGAGAACTAGCTCAACAGGTACATACCAGAGAACCAATGAGGCTATCTGAAAACTTTGCTTTGAACCAACAGAAAACAGAACCCACTGGAAATGAATATACACTTGATTAATTTTCACGAATCAGAAACTTAATAATCACAAATACAATATACTCTGATCACATCATCATAAAAGTACAAACGAGGATAAACTTGGTGGTAGAAAACCCCATTAGTAGTGTATGAGATGGGATCCTCAATAAATTTAACTTCAACAATCAAAGAATTAACTGGAACAAAACTAAGCAAGCACTATCAGACATACCCTGGGAAACAATCAACAACACGATACAGCCCTACACCCTCAAGTCCTTGGAAAGATTGAACACACAAATATTGTTAGTATTAAATAAGAATCATTGAGAAAACTAAAAGATTAAATGTAGAGAGAAAGCGTATACAAATGTAAAGAATAAAAAAGATTATCATTCATGTGCCAATTTCAACCTCACAGCCACTCCTTCAAACCCACTATTTTCAACCTCACAGCCACTCCTTCAAACCCACTATTTTCAACCTCACAGCCACTCCTTCAAACCCACTATTTTCAACCTCACAGCCACTCCTTCAAACCCACTATTTTCAACCTCACAGCCACTCCTTCAAACCCACTATTTTCAACCTCACAGCCACTCCTTCAAACCCACTATTTTCAACCTCACAGCCACTCCTTCAAACCCACTATTTTCAACCTCACAGCCACTCCTTCAAACCCACTATTTTCAACCTCACAGCCACTCCTTCAAACCCACTATTTTCAACCTCACAGCCACTCCTTCAAACCCACTATTTTTAACCTCACAGCCACTCCTTCAAACCCACTATTTTCAACTTCACAGCCACTCCTTCAAACCCACTATTTTCAACCTCACAGCCACTCCTTCAAACCCACTATTTTCAACCTCACAGCCACTCCTTCAAACCCACTATTTTCAACCTCACAGCCACTCCTTCAAACCCACTATTTTCAACCTCACAGCCACTCTTTCAAACCCACTATTTTCAACCTCACAGCCACTCCTCCAAACCCACTATTTTCAACCTCACAGCCACTCTTTTAAACCCACTATTTTCAACCTCACAGCCACTCCTTCAAACCCACTATTTTCAACCTCACAGCCACTCCTTCAAACCCACTATTTTCAACCTCACAGCCACTCTTTCAAACCCACTATTTTCAACCTCACAGCCACTCCTCCAAACCCACTATTTTCAACCTCACAGCCACTCCTTCAAACCCACTATTTTCAACCTCACAGCCACTCCTCCAAACCCACTATTTTCAACCTCACAACCACTCCTTCAAACCCACTATTTTCAACTTCACAGCCACTCCATTATTTCCCACTACCGTCAACATTTACCACAAGTTCCTCATCCATCACTACCTCACTACACACCACCACAACCACCTAGAAGAATACATAAATAATCCTCACATAGGACAGAAAAGCTAACAGCGACGTTTAGGTCAGACTTTAATCATTTACAAAGTCACCACCCCCACTACTATAAACCACCACTTACCACCACCACCACTACTACTACTACTACTACTACTACTACTACTACACACCACCACTAACATATTTACATTCTCTAATTCTGTGTATCTCTTCCATTTTGTCACCTTAGTTTTCTCTGTTATCGTTAAGAATGCACAGAGCTAATACCTCTACTGACGATGAATACCTAAATGTTCACGAACTGTTGCCTGCAAGAGTTAAGTAAAATACTGTTGTACTTTACTGGGTACAAACTGACAAATCTACCTCTGCTACAACTTGACTAAAAAGCTTCAAGTACTGGTGACCGAGAGGTCTGAGTAGCTGAACCTGATAAGTCAGGTATTTCCAGGAGTGATTTTTGGGCCCAGGGCCTTTTATAAAACACACCTACACACACACACACACACACACACACACACACACACACACCTCAGAACAGCATTCCGACATCTTAATAAGGAATCGTTCAGGACCCTGTACACCGTGTACATTAGGCCCATATTGGAGTATGCGGCACCAGTTTGGAACCCACACCTAGCCAAGCACGTAAAGAAACTAGAGAAAGTGCAAAGGTTTGCAACAAGACTAGTCCCAAAGCTAAGAGGTATGTCCTACGAGGAGAGGTTAAGGGAAACCAACCTGACGACACTGGAGGACAGGAGAGATAGGGGGGACATGATAACGACATACAAAATACTGAGAGGAATTGACAAGGTGGCCAAAGACAGGATGTTCCAGAGATGGGACACAGCAACAAGGGGTCACAGTTGGAAGTTGAAGACACAGATGAATCACAAGGATGTTCGAATCGAATCGAAGACGACGACGAGAGCTGTCGTGAGATGGGAAGGAAGAAGGATAATGAAGGATGGAAATAACTGGAAAAGGATGGGAAGGAGGGGAAGAGGAGGAATCAAGGCAAGTGGCCCAACCACTTTGGGACATGTGGTACCGAAGTACTAGAGGCGTAGATGGAGAGGCTTGAATGATGTCGTTACTTGGCTCTCTAGGAGAGGATGGCGAAGGCAGCGGCAGGAGCTGAGAGTGTCAGTAGGCAGCAAGCAGGATGAGTTAGTTATTCTCTTGATCCGGTTGTCAATGCTTTGAATTCTGTTCTAGAGAGTTGTCACACATGGGAGAGCTGTAGAAGAGTTCGTTGGTTTGGAGTTGGTGGATTATCTGGTTGACGGTAGGGAATGGCTTTTCATCGGTGGTGTACGTTGCAGTGTTGTCTTGGAGATGTTGGATGAGTTCTAGGCGAGTCATTGGGCTGGGGTATTGTATCGTGGTGAAGAACATGAGTCCTTTGTGTTTAACCCATAGTGTTCCAGGTAATCGACGTGAGTGAGGTCGAGAAGGCGGTGATGGAGTTGAGGAAGGTGGTGTTGATGGCGGAGGTAGGGTGTTGAGTGGTGTTAAAGGTGGAATTGAAGATTCGTTGTCATCTTCAATAGACGAATAGGAATATGTTTCTGGTGGCAAGGCTTCTGAATGGTTGGATTCAGTGAGGTGTGGTGGCGGTGGAGGCTTCTCATTGGACGGTGTTGGAGTGACGTCACTAGTTGGTGGTGGTGATGGAGCTTCTGCAGCAGAGGTGGTGATTAATGTAAATGATGGCTTGTTATTTAATGCAAATAACTCGTTGATGGTAGAGTTAAAGGATCCAGATACAGCCATGTTCTGCATGTGAGCGTATAGTAGACAATAGTGGATCACGTCACATGTTGGAGGAGTGATGGTGGTGGTGGTGGTGGTGGAGGCGGGCTGAGTAGATGCTTGAAGTAATTTTATAGTGTCTGCTTGTAACTTTGCAACTGCGGCATACGTTGGTGTGTTGTTAGTAGATTTTTTCTTTGCTGCATCTTGTGCTTTCTTCATAATATCCTTTCTTGTAGGACATTTTACTGCCAGTGTATGGTGATCATTACTTTTGCAGTTTAAACACGCTGGTTGTGTTGATGCTTGAAGTAATTTTATAGTGTCTGCTTGTAACTTTGCAACTGCGGCATACGTTGGTGTGTTGTTAGTAGATTTTTTCTTTGCTGCATCTTGTGCTTTCTTCATAATATCCTTTCTTGTAGGACATTTTACTGCCAGTGTATGGTGATCATTACTTTTGCAGTTTAAACACGCTGGTTGTGTTGGAGCAGCAGCGGCGGTACAGGAAATGAAGGTGAGTCCCTCACTACCACATGTAGTGCAGAACTTCTTGTCTTTTACTGGACATGCTTTGGTGGTGTGAAGATAAGAATAGCAGTTCCAGCAATGTTGGATGTAGTGGTATCTCTCTGCTTTTATGTAGGTGGGACTGATGTAGTAGTAGTAAACAGCAAGACCTTCGTTCAGAGCAGTGGCAGCCATGTTTACGTCGGTAAAGGTGACCTTGAGCATAGACGATGCATTCGGGATTTTGGTAATACTGTCAACAGTAGCACAAGTATTTTGAGTTTCAATAGATGACTCGAGTTCAGCAAATGGTCGAGAAGTCAGAATCTTGTCCAGTTTTTTCGGGAATACTGATTTCTCTGCCCTGAGGGCAGGAGAAGATGTAACAGTAAACCCTTTAGCAGTAAGAGTAGTGGTGGCTTCTGTAGTGAGTAACTTCTCTGCATCAGCATCATCTTGACACACAATAATGAATGCTTCTTTGAGTGACAGAATAGCGTTGAATTTCACATGCAATGTTCCCTGCTCAACAGTTGCAAGAGCAAGCTTCGTTGAATCATCAACGGTACCACTGTTTGGCTTGATCTTTACACGATTTGCGTAGCTCATCGTGCAAGTCAAGGTGAAGACAACGCTGGTAAAGGTTCCCCTCCCCAACGGGGATCGTAGGGAGACTCGTGTGTCGTATTTTCTACTTCTGTAAGGCTCAGCAACACTCACAGGGATGTTAGGAAGTATTTCTTCAGCCACAGAGTAGACAGGAAGTGGAATAGTTTGGGAAGCGATGTAGTGGAGGCAGGATCCATACATAGCTTTAAGCAGAGGTATGATAAAGCTCACGGTTCAGGGAGAGTGACCTAGTAGCGACCAGTGAAGAGGCGGGGCCAGGAGCTTGGACTCGACCCTGGAACCTCAACTAGGTGAGTACACAAACGTCATAAATATGAATGCCTATAAGTACACTTTTGGCAGACTATTTGCCTGACAGTTTCGAGAAGTGTCATGGCAACATTTGAATGGAAAACGGTACCCCGTGACAAATTGCTCAAGACAAAGAACTGGTTAAATTATTGTGATTTTTTCCACACTGGAGACTTAACTATACTTCAGCCCTATTGAGAACGTTTGGAAATTTATTAAAGTAGGTTTGGTGGCATGGACGTGACCTCGAACCCCAAAATCTCGAGTGCCATTAAGCTGATGTGGGAGGGTACCGACTTTTTTATCCTCCATAAGACAACATTATCAGTGCCTAGGAGACTTAAGGAGTGCATCAAGACGACGGGTAATCCTAGAAAATACTAGGAACATGTATATTTAAAACTATGTTATGGTGAGCAGCCTCGTTTATGTGCTGTTTATGCGCTTACATATTTATGACGCCTGCTGTGTTATACATGTGTGCGTGCGTGTTATTAGGTAACATTATACATGTTGCCCATGTTACGCAGTTTATGTGCGCCTCTGGTAATGTGTTATGTATGTTTACTTAAATATCTTTCTTTTCTAAGCAATATTTACAGCTACTCGGCTCACACCCTATATTGCCTTTCATGTTTTTCCCTCTCCACTGTGTACAAGCATGAATGCATTTGGGATGAACTTTAGCAGCCACTTGTTTCACCATCCCTCTACCGTGTCCAGGTTCACCATTAGCTTGTCTGTATTTCCATCTGTTCCAAGTTTTATCTCAGTTTACTTCACCAGAAGAGGAAAACCATCATCAGATGAATGAATTTAGGAGAGGTGTAAAGCATGAGATGAGGGAACGGGTCGAGGAGGACCCGGAAAAACTCTCTTAGATGAAGGAGCAAGAGAGAAGGAAAAAAAAAAGAGAAGACAAGTAGAAAGCTACATTATGTTGGAACACATCAATGCTCTTCAAGGGTATTAAGTGTACAAAGGACAGCATGAAGAGCAAGAGGGAACAAAAGGGAGGAAACGAAGCAGCGCAAGGTTGTGAAACGCAGGAGAATATGAGAGAAATGTTGGGTTGAAGGAAGGATAGTGATGGTGTGGAAGGGAAGGTGATGATGGTGTGGAAGGGAAGGTGATGAGGGCGTGGAAGGGAGGGTGACGAGGGCGTGGAAGGGAGGGTGACGAGGGCGTGGAAGGGAGGGTGACGAGGGCGTGGAAGGGAGGGTGATGAGGGCGTGGAAGGCAACTGACGTCCATGGACGACAGTTGCCGGGTAGATAGGGAGAGTCTTGCGGGTGAAGAGTACCTACCTTCTGACCTCCTGAAGAAGCCGTCGTGGCGTTCCCTTAGAAGGAGGACACCCTCCTTGTCGAACTGGTGGGACGGGTGTGCGGCCAGGGAAGCCAACTCGCACTTGTTGAACCGCATCCCGCCGCCACGCCACACCTCTGCAACCAAACACAACCATTATACATCTTACTTCTGTACCTTAATTCAAAACATATACATGTGTTTACTTGCAACACACGTTATACCGGGGAAGGAAGGAAAGGAAGAGATAGTTGTGTCGCCTGAGCGGTTAGTTTACTGTGCACACACAGCTCATCCTGTGAGCTGTACACAAACAGGATTAGAGGTCACAATGGGTCTTTGTCAGACCCCACTGAGCACTGTTACATCACTAGAAATACTAGACATTTCATATTTTACAATTATTTCATATGGGGAGTGAGATTGTTCTTACCCTCTCAACAGAGCACTGAATAACACTTAATACTCTTAATACATTTTATATAGCTAATCTATTAAATAGGAATAATTAATCACTGCATATTTATAGCAGCTAATGTTCTGAGAATGAGAAATAAACACTATAATTATTTATTACACTAATGATGAAAATATGGGAATATACAAATAAATGACAAAAATATAAATGACAGTTACAAACTTCTCTTAGTAGACCATCGAAGCTGAGTCCTGTGTGCCAGACTATCACCTGACTCTCTCTTCCTGAGACAGAAGAAACAAAAAATCCTTGTTTATTACTTTCCCTACATTCCGTCTATTAAGAAATAACTAAAGATTATGAAAACCTTCAAGTTGCCTAAATTCTTAGGATATATTATGCCAAAACTCCTGAACATACAAAAGCTAAATTATATTATCATTTCTATGTAATAATGACATACCATTTTCTTAACCCTTAAACTGTCCAAACGTAGATCTACGTTTTTTTAACATTTGAAAGTATGTAAAAAAATGTAGATTTTTTTTACATTTGAACGTGTAAAAAAAACTTTTATCTACATTTTTTTTGTTATACTTGAAAACATGTAAAAAAAAGCGTAGATCTACTTTTGGAGCACTACGGATTTGAACGTCGATCTGTTTGGACAGTTTAAGGGTTAAAATACAATAAAAAAAACTTAAGTTCCGAATTTCTGACAATTTAGTTTTACCTAGATAGGCCTAGACATGGCCAATCCAAGGTCAAGCCATATTGTTTCTCAGCACCGTCTCTTCTCTCAGAGTTCTCTTGAATCAAAGTCCCAGGACCTACTTTGCTCACGTGTGTTTTTAAACCACCTGTCGAATCCAGTGCCAAGGTTTATACCATTTACTCTCTCATTTTCAATCATCGGTAAACCTCAGTAAATTCAAGAATGGAGAAACACTGCAGAAGGTCTACTGGCCCATACAAGGCACGTCCTTATCAAAACCACCCCTTCCCAAAGCTACCCAAGAATTTACTCCCTCTCCCCTGCATAGGGAGCGTCTCTCTCTCTAGTATACATCTCTTCTTTTTGTCTTAAAGGAATGTGCATTGAGCATACGTCGAGTACTACAGAGTTAACTCTTTCTAGGCAAAGGTTCGGATCCGTGTTGTTTAGGATATATTCTCAGCTTCTTTCATTGAAGATATGGTTGATTTGATCCCACTCAATGTTTTTGTTATTGAAGTTGAATTTGGTGAAGACATCTTCATAAGTGACCACCTTATGCTGGTCAGGATCCCTGCACATACATATTTGTACTTCTGTTATGTTATGATCTGAGTCTATTGTCTTTGATACTGTTATATTTCGTACCCGGTCATCATTATTAGTGGTGCTGAGGTCAACTGTATTTTCCAGTCTTGCTAGCTCTTATTGCTGGCTTAAGGTGAAATTATTGAAAAGATTTAATAGCTTTTGTGTGAATTTTCATCTGAGCTGCCTCCTGGGGTTATCTCTGCTAAAACATTATTTGCTACATTCCTCTACTTTAGAAGTCTTTCTTTGAAATCACGTAACAGGACGATGTCTGGAGCAGGAGTTGGGAGATTTTACAGACAGTAGTCAATTTTCAAAAGCTGTTCTTTGAACTGTTGGGAAGTTGCACCAGGTGGCTTGTATACAACCACAGTAACAAGGTCATGGTTTTCAATCTTTACTACCAAAATGTCAACTACATCATCTGAGGTGTTTAGTAATTCCGAGCAAATGAGTGACTGACATACAGGCCAACACTCCCCCCCCCCTTGTTGCCTGTTTATTCTTTCGCATCTGAAGAAGTTATAGCCTGGGATCCATATTTCGTTGTGAAAGTGATCCTTTATGTGGGTCTCTGTGAAAGCTGCAACCATTGCATTTGATTCTGTGAACAGTCCACTTACGAAAGGTATTTTGTTTGTCGATGGCTTTAGACCCTGTATATTTGCAAACACAATGTTGTCGTATTGATGGTGTGTAGGGATGGTTTTATTTGGTGGCACTAATATCTGTTGTTCTGGAGTAGAGGCCACTGACTGTGCCTCCACCCCAGTAATAATCCAAGGTGGTGTAATATTTCTGGAATTTTTTGTCATTTCTTTTAATGTCAAGAGTGGTGTCAGGATTGGTAGTGGTAATGTCAGGAGTGGTGGTGGTAGTAGTGTCAAGAGTGGTGGTGGTGATGGTAGTGTCAGGAGTGGTGATGGTGATGGTAGTGTCAGGAGTGGTGGTGGTGATGGTAGTGTCAGGAGTGGTGATGGTAGTGTCAGGAGTGGTGATGGTAGTGTCAGGAGTGGTGGTGGTGATGGTAGTGTCAGGAGTGGTGATGGTGTCAGCATAGCTGCTGATCCTCCTTTACATGTGTTGTATGCATAGATTAGCTGAGTATTATAGCACCATCCATGTGCTTTATATAGAAGATCCCTAGGCCTGTGACTGTACGACGTCACGGGATACAGCATGAGTGAGAGGCGCTGCCTCGTCCTCACTCCACGCTTAGACCTAGAGCAAGGCAGTAACACGGCAGGCCTGGGCTCCATCCCTTATCACAGTCTGACGATACATATCGTTACCATCCAACAAGTGAGTTTACCTTATCCATCATATCTCCTTCCGAACCCCCACGACAAATTGGTGCCAGCGAAGGGCCTGTAATTCTGACGATTACAGCGATTTCTGGAGATAAATTTCTACTGAGCCGGTCGCCATCTTGTGACTAGGCCTGCCGAGAAGGGTAACGCTCGACCTAGCCAGCCAGCTACCCCAAGCAAGTGTCTACCAGCCTCTACATTATTCACTGGTTAGTCTCTTTGTATTAGTGTTTATCTGCTTATTTGCATCACTCCCGAGGGGTTGACCCGAGTTTGCAAAGTAAGCCAAATCAGCACAACAGTCTGTGGTGGGGGAGTCAGCCAGCCTAGCCTTACACCATTCCAGCCTTGCCTGCCAAGCCAGCTTTCCACCCCTGCTGTGCTCATCATTAGAAGTTATCAAGCCATTCTGTGTGAAGGGTTAAGCCAAGCCAGCCAGCAACTAACCCAGGTGACTAACCGAGGTGACTAACCCAGTACTCAAGCAAACCACGTGGGTACAGTCTTCCTCATCGCTTTGTGCTTCAAGCTCCAAGCCATTCTGAGTGCTTTTTCATCCCTGTGGTGTTGTGGTATTTCGTGGGTTTGTTTTAAGCCAGTCCGGCTTAGAATATTTTCGCGCCTAAGTGAGGGTGTCTCCAGTGAGGCTTACACCGTTCATCCCATAGGCCCAGTCACCACGCGGTCTCGCCACCGCCCTGCCTCAGCCTGCCTCAGCCGCCTCACTCACTACCACTGTTTTTACCCTTATTACAGGTTCTAGCACTATATTTTAAGGACCACATAGGGGGTCAAGAGCTAGAGTGTGTTCTTTCGTCAATGGCGCCATCGTTAAAAGCCTCCTGTGTGGGTCCATCGTCGATTTAAGAGCAAAATTCTACAATCACGTGGAGAGTAGCAGCGAGCCAGCCACTACCATCCTTGACCACCCACCTCATTCAACACGTCGCTACAGTGTTAACGAATATTTATTTTTCATAGAGACATTTGCGAGTGTTGAGACATTTCTTTTTCGTGTTTCCAGTGATTTCTTAGTGACATTCAGTAACTCTTGATTAGACTCAGTGTTTATTATATACTGTTTGCAATATTTTTTTTTTCTCTTTTTAATTCAGTGTTAATTTTCGTGCATAATTTCATGTCTGTTGTGTTGTGTTCTTTTTTTTTTATATACTTGAAGTACCTTAGTGTTTTTTCCTTGTTGTGTGCAACACATATAAGCAGTATAGAATTTGTGTTAAATTTCACAATTACCTTGTGTTCACAGTATTACAGTGAAGTAATTCAGCAATTTATTACCTTGTATTCTGCATCACAACTCAGTGTTGTCTGTTATATTTTTCTCACAGAATTCATGTATTCTTTTGCCATTTTATTTTCCTCTGTGTGTTGAACATTCTTGTGTTCATATTCTTTTCATTTAGCCAGTGTCTAATTTGTCTTATTTCCACAGACAATAGTGCCATTGTTTTGTTCAAGCAAGACAATTATTTTACAAATTTTTCACACATCAAGTTTCATTGCAAGAAAATTCTAGTATTGTGTTTATATTGATGTGTTGTGTTCTGCATCACTAAGTGTTCAAACCTTTTTTGTTCTGTCTTTTTGCATCTATTATTTTTATATTTCATTGAACAAATTCACTCTTAGTGCAATTTTTAAGTTCTTCTTTTAAAGTAAATCATTCTTTGTTCAGTCAGTGTTGCTTAAGCTGCAGTTAAGAGTTAAAGTGCTCACTCAGTTCATTCCTTGATATACTTTCTTTTCTTGTAAACTGCACTTTCTTGTGTGTGTATTTTTTTTATCATTGCTACATTGACTCATTTTACAATAATTCTTGTGCAAACATTGTGTTGCCATTTAAAATTTTTCTTGCAGAAATTTTATGTAGTGTTGTGCAGTACTTTTGATTAGCAATTGTTATTTGCAGTATTGCTACAGTTTATTTCAGTGCAGTTTCATATGCTCTTTTCTGTGCATAATATTTTATTCCTTGTGTGCCATTTTATTTTATTTTTAGTGAATTGCTTTCCCAGTTTGTTTTAATTTTGCACAAGCTTTATTGAGCCCATTTTAACATTTTTGATTGATTCATCATTTTATTGTTGTATTTCCCTATTGCATTGAGAGTAAAGACAACTCACTGTGCCATTAACTCATTTTAAAGTAAAGTTGAGCAAATTAGATTTGAGTAAAGTACAAGTTCTCTTGATTTTCAAAGTGTTGCTTATTCAGTTGAGTATTTCCTTTTGTGAGTGTGAGTTCTCCTTGCTACAGTGCGACTTATTTTTTTTTAAATAAGTAATTTCTTCTCATTTAAGCTTATTGTGTCATTCTCTCTATTTTTCTTGCCTTTATGTCCTTGAGTAAGTTCTCTGAGAAGATGTCCCAGTCACTTTTGAATATTCACTTAGTGTATCATGCCAGTCAAAGTCAATATGAATCAGTCCACAGTACCAGTATTCCCTTACTGACAAAGACAATACCTAGCCCCTGAGCAATGTGTTTGTTCTCACAGCTTGTATCTGAGATTTGTTAAAGTGCTGTGAAACGTGAAGTTCAGATTAAGTTCCTATAGATCCGTGAATTACTTATTAATGTAGCCGAGTGGTCAGGCACTAGTAATACTGTCACTCCTGTCTGGAATCCAGCCACAATATCGTGCATGCAGGATAGTGTACAGTTACTTTGGGTTTCAGAGGAACCTCAGACAACCCTGGGCGCTGAGACTACTATCCTTGTGATGGCGACTTGTTCAAGTACTTGTTCCTTCCCAGGGGACGCTTTGAGAAGAACTTTACTTGCAACGAGCCATGCCATCTCTTGCTGATGCCACAAGCCATTGCAGAAAGACGTCTCTGTGGCTAGTGTACTCACTTGAGTGTTGTTGTTGTCCCTTGTGTTCCAGATTGTGATCCCATCCTAGTTGACAGTAATTCATGCAATGTAAGAAGTTGTTTCTCGAGTAACCTCCACATGTTGTTAACGTTTGTAAGTGTAGTCTCCTTATAGTTGATACCTCGTGTCACTGTGTGTGACTCAGATTGAATATCAATACTGTTGACCGGAATTTTTTGTTCCATTTCCCTCCTATTTAAAGGAAATTTGACCGTAAGTCGCCCCCCACCAAAACCTTTTTTAATTTCCCTTTTAATATTTTTTCCCTTTTCCTGAGACTGAAAACTCTCGAATCAAATTTTTTCGCTCCATTTTACAAATTTTTTCAAAAAGGGTTCAAAAACCTTCCTTAAAGGAAATCTGGAAAACCCTTTTGGTAACCAACCCCTTAATTCAAACTAGAATTTTTATTTATAAAACCCGCCCCCCGAAACCCCCTGCCTTTCCCTAATAACATTATAGTTATGAGGGGAAAAATCCTTAACATTTCCCCCTTTTTCCAAGGCCCAAAATTCTTTTTTCCCCCACAGATTTTGACCCTTACTAAATAAATTTAAGTTTCCTCCCTTCTTTTTAGAATCCACCTTTTAAAGTATCCCAAAGGGAAACATTACCTCCTCCTACTCCTTTCCCTTAACCCGAAACAATCTTTTTTCCCCCTAACTGCCCAGAACCACCTGCCTGTTCAGCCTATAGCATAGTAGTGTATGTCGAGACGACATACGTAACATGGCCGAGCTGTCAGCATAGTTGCTGATCCTCCTTTACATGTGTTGTATGCATAGATTAGCTGAGTATTATAGTACCATCCATGTGCTTTATATAGAAGATCCCTAGGCCTGTGACTGTATGACGTCACGGGATACAGCATGAGTGAGAGGCGCTGCCTCGTCCTCACTTCACGCTTAGACCTAGAGCAAGGCAGTAACACGGCAGGCCTGGGCTCCATCCCTTACCACAGTCTGACAATACATATCGTTACCATCCAACAAGTGAGTTTACCTTATCCATCACATCTCCTTCCGAACCCCCACGACAATGGTAGTGTCAGGAGTGGTGGTGGTGATGGTAGTGTCAGGAGTGGTGGTGGTGATGGTAGTGTCAGGAGTGGTGGTGGTGATGGTAGTGTCAGGAGTGGTGGTGGTGGTGATGGTAGTGTCAGGAGTGGTGGTGGTAGTGTCAGGAGTGGTGATGGTAGTGTCAGGAGTGGTGATGGTAGTGTCAGGAGTGGTGGTGATGGTAGTGCCAGGAGTTGTGGTGGTGGTAGTGTCAGGAGTGGTGGTGGTGGTAGTGTCAGGATTGGTGGTGGTGGTAGTGTCAGGAGAGGTGGTGATGGTGGTGTCAGGACTGGTGGTGGTGGTAGTGTCAGGAGTAGTGGTGGTGGTAGTGTCAGGAGTGGTGGTGGTGGTAGTGTCAGGAGTGGTGGCGGTGGTAGTGTCAGGAGTGGTGGTGGTGGTAGTGTCAGGATTGGTGGTGGTGGTAGTGTCAGGAGTGGTGGTGGTGGTAGTGTCAGGATTGGTGGTGGTGGTAGTGTCAGGAGTGGTGGTGGTGGTAGTGTCAGGAGTGGTGGCGGTGGTAGTGTCAGGAGTGGTGGTGGTGGTAGTGTCAGGAGTGGTGGTGGTGGTAGTGTCAGGAGTGGTGGTGGTGGTAGTGTCAGGAGTGGTGGCGGTGGTAGTGTCAGGAGTGGTGGTGGTGGTAGTGTCAGGAGTGGTGGTGGTGGTAGTGTCAGGAGTGGTGGCGGTGGTAGTGTCAGGAGTGGTGGTGGTGGTAGTGTCAGGAGTGGTGGTGATGGTAGTGTCAGGAGTGGTGGCGGTGGTAGTGTCAGGAGTGGTGGTGGTGGTAGTGTCAGGAGTGGTGGTGGTGGTAGTGTCAGGAGTGGTGGTGGTGGTAGTGTCAGGAGTGGTGGTGGTGGTAGTGTCAGGAGTGGTGGTGGTGGTAGTGTCAGGAGTGGTGGCGGTGGTAGTGTCAGGAGTGGTGGTGGTGGTAGTGTCAGGAGTGGTGGTGGTGGTAGTGTCAGGAGTGGTGGTGGTGGTAGTGTCAGGAGTGGTGGTGGTGGTAGTGTCAGGAGTGGTGGCGGTGGTAGTGTCAGGAGTGGTGGTGGTGGTAGTGTCAGGAGTGGTGGTGGTGGTAGTGTCAGGAGTGGTGGTGGTGGTAGTGTCAGGAGTGGTGGTGGTGGTAGTGTCGGGAGTGGTGGTGGTGGTAGTGTCAGGAGTGGTGGTGGTGGTAGTGTCAGGAGTGGTGGTGGTGGTAGTGTCAGGAGTGGTGGTGGTGGTAGTGTCAGGAGTGGTGGTGGTGGTAGTGTCGGGAGTGGTGGTGGTGGTAGTGTCAGGAGTGGTGGTGGTGGTAGTGTCAGGAGTGGTGGTGGTGGTAGTGTCAGGAGTGGTGGTGGTGGTAGTGTCAGGAGTGGTGGCGGTGGTAGTGTCGGGAGTGGTGGTGGTGGTAGTGTCAGGAGTGGTGGTGGTGGTAGTGTCAGGAGTGGTGGTGGTGGTAGTGTCAGGAGTGGTGGTGGTGGTAGTGTCAGGAGTGGTGGTGGTGGTAGTGTCAGGAGTGGTGGTGGTGGTAGTGTCAGGAGTGGTGGTGGTGGTAGTGTCAGGAGTGGTGGTGGTGGTAGTGTCAGGAGTGGTGGTGGTGGTAGTGTCAGGAGTGGTGGTGGTGGTAGTGTCAGGAGTGGTGGTGGTGGTAGTGTCAGGAGTGGTGGTGGTGGTAGTGTCAGGAGTGGTGGTGGTGGTAGTGTCAGGAGTGGTGGCGGTGGTAGTGTCGGGAGTGGTGGTGGTGGTAGTGTCAGGAGTGGTGGTGGTGGTAGTGTCAGGAGTGGTGGTGGTGGTAGTGTCAGGAGTGGTGGTGGTGGTAGTGTCAGGAGTGGTGGTGGTGGTAGTGTCAGGATTGGTGGTGGTGGTAGTGTCAGGAGAGGTGGTGATGGTGGTGTCAGGACTGGTGGTGGTGGTAGTGTCAGGAGTGGTGGTGGTGGTAGTGTCGGGAGTGGTGGTGGTGGTAGTGTCGGGAGTGGTGGTGGTGGTAGTGTCAGGAGTGGTGGTGGTGGTAGTGTCAGGAGTGGTGGTGGTGGTAGTGTCAGGAGTGGTGGTGGTGGTAGTGTCAGGAGTGGTGGCGGTGGTAGTGTCAGGAGTGGTGGTGGTGGTAGTGTCAGGAGTGGTGGTGGTGGTAGTGTCAGGAGTGGTGGTGGTGGTAGCACAGCTGTCGGGGGCCCACGCGAGCAACACTCAGCCTTATTGATCCTCTATCACTGCCTCCTTATACTATCCATCACCATCTCCTTATACCCTCCACTACCTTCTTATACCCTTCATCACTACCTTCTTATACTCTCCATCACTGTATATACTCTCCATCACTACCTCCTTATATCCATTACCTCCTTATATTTATCACTATCTCCTTATATCCTCCATTACTACCTCTCCCACACATTACCACATCACCATCCTATATTTTCCACTTATACGTGCTGCTACCATCACCATCCTGTATCTTGAGTGAAGACAAACCTACAACAAGAGTGCAGGGAGAGTCTTGAGTGAAGACAAACGATACAAGAGTGCACAGTGACGATACAAGAGTGCATGCAAACGAGAGTGCAGGGAGAGTCCTACAACAAGAGTGCAGGGAGAGTCTTGAGTGAAGACAAACCCTACAACAAGAGTGCAGGGAGAGTCTTGAGTGAAGATAAACGATACAAGAGTGCAGGGAGAGTCTTGAGTGAAGACAAACGATACAAGAGTGCAGGGAGAGTCTTGAGTGAAGACAAACGATACAAGAGTGCAGGGAGAGTCTTGAGTGAAGATAAACGATACAAGAGTGCAGGGAGAGTCTTGAGTGAAGACAAACGATACAAGAGTGCAGGGAGAGTCTTGAGTGAAGACAAACGATACAAGAGTGCAGGGAGAGTCTTGAGTGAAGATAAACGATACAAGAGTGCAGGGAGAGTCTTGAGTGAAGACAAACCCTACAACAAGAGTGCAGGGAGTCTTGAGTGAAGACAAACGCTACAAGAGACACAGGCGTCAGAGGAAAAAATAGTGGGCCAGAAATTTTATTTTGAGAGCGAGGAAGCGGCGTGGGGGAAGAGCTAGCTTAACTTAGGGAAAGTTAGAGCGAGATGATAGTTTCCTCTGGTAGGGGAAGGAGGAGGAGGAGGGGGAGGTGAAGGAAGTAGATGATGTGAACAGAGGTGGAAAAGTGGGATATGATAGAAAATGGGAAGATGAGAATAGGTAAAAAGAAGGAAAAAGAGATGAAGGGGGTGAAGGGGGTGAGGGAGGGGAAGGGAGGTAAGAAGAGGGAAAGATGAGGGGAGTATTTTTTAAATAAGAGAGAAGGTGAAGGTAGGAGTGGAAGGTTAAGGAAGGAGAGGGAAGGGATGAGAGAAGTGAAAAAAAAAGGAAGGAGGTAAGGAGAGGGAAGAAGGAAAGGAGAAAGGAGGTAAGAGGGAAGGGGGTAAAGAAAAGGGGAGGGGGTAAAGAAAAGGGGAGGGGGTAAAGAGAGGGGTAGATAGGGTAGGGGTAAAGAGAGCGGAGAAGAGGGATGGGGGAGAGAAGTGGATGTAAGAGTCTGATAAGCAACATAACAGCCAGGTCGAGGAAAGTAACACTGAAGAAGTCTCTCTCTCGTATACTTGCACGACGTGGCAACAAATTAGCCAAAATAAGCACACACAAGAGGTACGATCAAAAGGTCACAACTCCCATCACCACTACTACTACCACCATCGCTCTCGTTCCTTTTCTTTTTCTCAAAGCTCCCATAATCCACACCAACATTTTCTTGACATCTGCTCCACTTGCCTTACTGTGTTCTCTAAATAGCTTATTATTATATGTCAGAGGATTCGTTTTCAGAGAACACAAAACGGCAAACGCAACAGAGGCCTGGAAAATGACAGGGTAGAATAAGATAACTTTCAAAATCAGAAAAGTGCCTTTCAGGGCAGGACACAGCAGAACTGGATGTTGTATAAGGTCATAAGTCGCTTGTTATCAATAAAACATCTAAACTATTGGGAACGACTTATAGTACTTGGATTGTTCTTTCTGGAATGGAGAAGAAATTCCTGATAATATATACATACAAAATGCTTTAACCCCAATTTTCACAATGGTAGTGGGTGGTGATGGTAGTCGCTGGTGGTAGTGGTAGTAGGTAGTGGTAGTAGGTAGTGGTAGTAGGTAGTGGTAGTAGGTAGTGGTAGTGGGTAGGGACAGAGGGTAGGGGCAGAGGGTATGGCAGAGGGGTAGTGGTAGTGGGTAGAGATTTGATCCGCGACTGTCGACAGGCTCCTGCTGTGTATGAGAATACATGTATGAGATGTGTCTCAGAACAATGGTAAGACAAGGCAGCTGAGGACAGAAGACCTGCAATGTAAGCCTTTATATTCAACAATTATTGAACGTGTGTATGCGCAAAAATCACCCTATGAGTGAGACTACTTTTAAGGTGCTGGTCGGTTGGCCTTGAGATAAGGAGCAGAGATTAACTTAAGTGAACACTAATGAGAGCTGCGAGCTTCTGTGCTTTCAAATACATGGTAATTATATTATTTATTTAAAACTTCAAAATGCTAAAAAAAATAAATAATTTATGCCATTCTCGATTTTTTTTGTAGATCCGACGATGAAAACAGTCTCAAAAGTTGTCAAAAAATGACTTTCCATGTCCAGTCTCTTGTTCTACTATTTACAATAAGGATACGTTTTCCACGTACTCAGTCGATTGCTGATACATATGTCGTGCCGAATAGGTAAAACTTGCGATTCTGGCTTAAACAGCAACACTCTTCTTGCCGAATAAGGCAAGCGAAAATTTGTGTATGCAATAATTTCACAAAAATCATTATGAACATAACTAAAAAAAATATATTTCATTGTGTTTGCTTATTAAATTATTATAACTTATCTAAAATATATTTAGCTGGGTTAGGCTAAATTAAATTGTGCTTGTTATAATAAGGTTAGGTAAGTTTTCTAAGGTTCTTTTGGTACAAAAGTATTAATTATTACATTAACATAAATGAAAAAAATATATCTTTAAACAAAGAAGAGAAAATTTTAGAAATGAGGCACGAATGAATATACAAATATAAATAAATAAATATATACATATATATATATATATATATATATATATATATATATATATATATATATATATATATATATATATAAATAAATAAATATATACATATATATATATATATGCCAAACAACCACTCTGAAAGAATAGAGAAATTCCAAGCGCTTTCGTGACTACTCACATTATAGTTCCTTGATAATGTGAGTAGTCACGAAAGCGCTTGGAATTTCTCTATTCTTTCAGAGTGGTTGTTTCGCATATTTTGAAATCACCTGTTGACTGTGATCTTATTGCATATATATATATATATATATATATATATATATATATATATATATATATATATATATATATATATATATATATATATATAAAGTAAAATGACCTACCTTAAGGGAGTGATATGTCTGCTTACTTTATGCTGCATTGCGGTGCTGAGTGGAGCACTGCGGTGCATTGCAGTGCGTTGCGTTATGGTTACGTTAGTGACAACTGCGACGCGAGTAATCGTTGTCAATTAGCGTGGGAGAGGAAGCTTGGTTATCACTTTCTAAAACATTGATTGCCACAACTGCTGCCTCATTTCCAGGAGTCGCCAGGCGGGTCTCCTCCTTATCTTGTCCTTCTAGACTATCACTTCTCCCTTCCCCTCTCTCTTATCTCTCTCAACAGCCTGGCCACAAATGCTCTCTCTCTCTCTCTTATCTTGCCCTAATGATGAAGGGAGGAGGAACTATCTTGCCTTAGTGACGGAGGGGAAGCGGAAAGTATCTTGCCCTGGTGATGGAGGAAGGTAGAAGAACTATCTTGTCCTAATGATGGAGGGAGGTTTAGGCAGAAACACCTTGCCCTAGTGATGGAGGGAAGGGGGCAAGGAAGCATCTTCCCGTAGTACCTTCATACCCGATATACCTTTGACGAATTTCGAGTTTTGCTACTCCTGCAGCCCGGCCCTGGGTCAGGATTGTCTGGTGCTTGCCTAGTCAACCAGGCTGTTGCTGCAGGCGATCTATATAGCCAACATAACCTAGTTTGATCGGCACCTGACGGAGTTCCCTCTTCAAGAATTCTGATATCTTCCGGCAGGACGTTAAAAATCTGGGCCCACAAATGTTGATACAAAGTTTTCTTATTGTACCCACGGCGCCCCTGCTTTTCAATAGATTTTAAATTTTCTTCCATATCTCTCACTCCAGTCAGTTATGAAAGTGTTAAGATTTGTGACAACGCCTTAAGTACCTTCCACATACAGGGTATGTATTATCAAGAGTCTGAGTCTGACTCACTCACTCACTCATTCATTCTCTCTCTCTCTCTCTCTCTCTCTCTGCTTCAGCGAGCACTTTGAGGCTTTCTCAGCAATTTAAACGCTTTATTAGTTCTATGTGCGACGTAAATAATCTCTATCTAATCCAGCTTAATCTCTACTTCTCTGAAAAAAAACCGTCAACACCGAACAATTCTAAGAGAAAGCACAAGTGATTTGAACTGTGCATTATTTCCTCTGGTTTTGAACATTCTCATCTATCCCGTCATTTTCCTGGCTTTTGTAACATTAGCCTTGTGTTACTTTAAGGTAAAACCAACTGACATTTTTTGCACTCTGATCCTTCGCATGTTCCTTTCGTTCTATGTGGCGATCCTCTCGCATTTTGTATGTAGCGTCCCTTTTGAGTTCTTCAATCATTCCACAGTTGAAACTTTTCACTGCTAAATAGTCTCTACTGCCCAATGGAAGATTTTCCTTATATCTTCTTGCACTTTTCCTGCGTCTTCTACACATGATTTTCGTCTAAATTTTTGTATCATTCACGAATGATGATACGAAACTGTCCACTACGAGTATACGAAACAGTAAAAGGCCAGGACAGCGCCTCGGGGAACTAAGCTTTTTACTTTGTTAATGCTAGATTCAGTTTTGTTGCCTTTGAGAAATCTGTATATACCACATGTGCACGATAGTCTTCCAAAGCCTCCGTAACTCTGTCACAGTGATTGAGCAGTTTTGATAAACATGATCTTCCTGCTCTATGGTACATGTGTTATACAAACCCTGTATGTTTTTGAGTAACTTTTTCAAGCACTGGTGAGGGTTTAGGGTGATCATGATTGTACTCTCGAAGGACCACGTCTGCAGCACAACATGCGATAGAACACAACTGATGGAAGAGAACACTGATGGAACACAAGTGATGGAAGACACGTGACGAAAGAAGTATGAAACACAAGTGATGGAACACAAGTAATGAAACACAATAGGTGGCGGAACACAAGCAATGGAACAAGTAATGGAACACAAGTGACCATCACATCAAAAGTGTATCAGAAAAAAAAAACAGAAGACCAGAAAACAGATTGGGCAGTTGTATTATTATTAGTAGTAGTAGTAGCAGTAGTGGTTGTGGTAGTAATTATAGCAGTAATGGTAAATTACATCTCAAGGGAATGAAGAAGGTAAAAGAAATAAGCAAGTAAGGAAAGAGTCAGGAGACAGACAAAGAAGGAAACAAAAAAGGAAAGGTCAAAGCAGGTCAAGAGTGTTCTAAAGATTAAGAGTATTTGGTAATGTACTGAGAAAGTCAGACATTTATTAAAATGCTTCATGTCGGGAATGTTGTGTACAAGGGCCGATTCAACAAGAAAGGTAGATAAGTTTAGCATTGGATAAATTTACAGGATGGAAGCGTTCTTAAACGTGATAAAAAAAATGGCATTGTTAATATCAGCGAGGTAAACTCTTCTGTGTTAGAGAAAGAGAAGAGCCAGTCGCAACGTAGTATTGGAGAATGCAGCAGCAGGAATGGAGTACACACGGGAAGCACTGGTGCTTCCTGGGGACAAGTATCAACTACATTACTGCAAAATTTTCAAGTTTGGCGAGATGTAAAATCATCTAGATTGGAAGTATAGACAAGGTAAAATACAGGAGTTCTTTCATAGATCACCTTACGAGAGAAGTCCATTTATCATGGGTAGAAGGCAGAGTTTATGAAACTGGGAGAGAGACAAGGCGATAGAATGAGCTACGAAGAGTGGAAATTTCAAAGTCGAGAAACTAATGAGTCACAGATGCAAGAAGCACGGCCAAAGAAACAAAAACCTCATGTCCAGAGAGCAAGGACATCATGTATATATCAAAAGCAACGAGAGAGTGAGTGAGTTTAACAATCAAATACGCACTGTCTGACCAGTTCTTTGATCACTTCGAACTGAAATAGCACACCATGGCTATCTGGTTCCTCTTTCAGGAAGCCCAACAAATATGATACTGGTATTTCGGTGAACAATGCAGTCGTACCAAAGCTATTTTGAAATCACTATTCAAATCTAATGCAAAAAGGTTTTCAGTTAAATCTGTGTTATTATTTTATATGGGGATCCGACACTTTACCCATGACTGGAGTCGAGAACTTGAGTAACAAGCTGTAAGACACTAGCACTGCATGATGACAAGCTGTGAGACACTAGCACAGCATGATAAGTTGGAAGACACTAGTACAGCATGATGACAACAAGCTTTGAGACACTAGCACAGAATCATGATGACAAGCTGTGACACACTAGCACAGCATGAAGACAAGCTGTGACTAGCACAGCATGAAGACAAGCTGTAACTAGCACAGCATGAAGACAAGCTGTGACTAGCACAGCATGAAGACTAGCTGTGAGACACACTAATACAGCATGAAGACAACGAGCTGTGACACTGGCAGATCATGAGAACAACAAGCTGTGAGACACACTAGCACAGCATGATGACAAGCTGTGACACACTAGCACAGCATGAAGACAAGCTGTGACTAGCACAGCATGAAGACTAGCTGTGAGACACACTAGCACAGCATGAAGACAAAGGTATAATCCAGTAGCAACATCACACACACACAATCAGAGAGCGAAAAGTGAGAAAACTTGCCAGGCTGAACAGGCACAAAAGAGGAAATTCTAGACGTAAAAAAAATGCTTGAAAAATGTGATGCAAAATACTGTAATAAGAGAGATCAATGGCAAGGAAGATATGACCTTTATGGAAGTAAAGAATATGTGCAGAACAGTGGAGGAAGGAACGGAGGGACGGATAGCAGAGGGGGGGGGTGAGGGGAGACGGCGTTTATGGGAAAATACCGAGAGCAACACAGCCAAGATTACGTAAGGAATTTGGAAAGCAATAATTCGAAGTAGAGGTTTAGCACCAGAGCGACTCGCGCGCGCGCGCACACACGCAAAAAAGAGCACGAGAGCACACAAAGTGGATCAAAGAGTACCTGAAAGCAAGACAGAGTGACAGTCAAGGAAGAGGTGTAATTTTGAATGAGGGTAATAAGTGGTGTCCCCTCAAGGATCAGTACCAGGGGCAACTAATTTGTTAATGACCTGCCTAGTGGAACCAATCTCACTTGTGTCTGTTGCATATAATACAAAAACTAGAGAGAATATTAAGTAAGAGCAGAGGAGAGCGAGGGCCACCAGGAAGACCTGGACATGTCACACGAAAGCTCAAGTGACTAAAGAGTGACTAAAGAGTTCAGTTAAAAAAACAAGTTCAAGGTGATGAAACGTGGCAAGAGAAGGAAAGACCTGAGAGGAAATACAGACACGAGGAAACAACACATCGAACAGATCCCCAGAAGAGAACACAGCCCATCCCAGGCTACGAGCTCTCAGAAAAGCAGCCAAGAATCTCGGCAAAAGCTTTTATAGGACGCTATACACGACGAACATCAGCTCCATCACAATATGCAGCTTTAGAGTCCCTACTCATTATGTTCAAACGCTTGAATAGATCCTGAAGTTTGCAACAAGTTTAGTTCCAGTACTAAGAGGTGGTACATTATGAGGAGAGAGAAAAGGAAGTGAATGTGACGATCACAGAAGAGAGGAGGATAAGGGCAAGACATGTTGTTGACCCATAACATACTCACAGGTATTGATAATTCTATTAAGACAGATTTTACAATTCAAGGAACAGGAAAAAAGGACACAGGTTGAAGTTAAACACACAAATGAGTGAAAACGAATTTCATTCACAGTTTCAGGAGTAGATATGATAGGACCAGAAACCAGCAATACGGATCGAGCCAGGGCTCGAACCCATGTAAACGCAAATCGATGCTTACACGTGGACATGCAGAGCCTACACGCACGAGCGCAAGCGCACGCACGCACGCACGTACGCACGCACGCACACACACACACACACACACACACACACACACACACACACACACACACACACACACACACACACACACACACACACCTCAGGAACACAAAGACTGCTAGGTAATGGCCGTGGGTTACGAGCTGGGAATAAGCACGCAGGATAACACTTGTGGATAATAGTGGTGGATGAGACGGAAGGAGGAAGGTTGGAGAAAGTTCAGTGGTAGGGTAGGGAAAGGCACCTGGAGCCTGGGAAGGAAGGGGGGGTAGTCCAGTCCGTGTGACGCGAGCAACGCACATGTGAGATAACAAGTAGGATGAGGGGGAGGAGCGGGAGTCCGGGTAATGACACACATGAGACAGCATGAGAGGGGGTAAAACAACAGACTTAGAAAGAGGGAATAAATGAAGAAGTGAGATATAAAAGATCACTTTGACCTAAGAGATAGCTCAGTGCTCTTGACAAACATTAAGAAACTACCGTACACAAGAAGACCCAGGGTAAAACTATCAAACAAAAATATGATTTGCTACCACGAAGACACCACAAAAATAAATACCATCACACAAGGCTAAAATAATCCACATCAGTTAATAAACAAAATTATTGTAAAAAAAAAATAACTAAAATTTCGCCGAGGTCCCCGAGGACAAACAGTTAACATGTACTGCAGAGATAGCAACACGTCATGTACACACAAGCACCTGCACACAGGTGCGTAGGGTTGTTGTGTGACACACACACACACACACACACACACACACACACACACACACACACACACACACACACACATGCACACACGCGCGCCACACACACACACAATCACACACACAATCACACACACATGCACACACACGCACACACACACACATGCACACACGCGCGCGCACATGCGCACACACACGCACACACACGCGCACACACACACACACACACACACACGCACACACACACACATGCACACACGCGCGCGCGCACACACACACACACACACCTCACTCAAGGAAAAAGATCTTGGGGTGAGTATAACACCAGGCACATCTCCTGAAGCGCACATCAACCAAATAACTGCTGCAGCATATGGGCGCCTAGCAAACCTCAGAACAGCATTCCGACATCTTAATAAGGAATCATTCAGGACCCTGTACACCGTGTACGTTAGGCCCATATTGGAGTATGCGGCACCAGTTTGGAACCCACACCTAGCCAAGCACGTGAAGAAACTAGAGAAAGTGCAAAGGTTTGCAACAAGACTAGTCCCAGAGCTAAGAGGTATGTCCTACGAGGAGAGGTTAAGGGAAATCAACCTGACGACACTGGAGGACAGGAGAGATAGGGGGGACATGATAACGACATACAAAATACTGAGAGGAATTGACAAGGTGGACAAAGACAGGATGTTCCAGAGATTGGACACAGTAACAAGGGGATACAGTTGGAAGCTGAAGACACAGATGAATCACAGGGATGTTAGGAAGTATTTCTTCAGCCACAGAGTAGTCAGTAAGTGGAATAGTTTGGGAAGCGATGTAGTGGAGGCAGGATCCATACATAGCTTTAAGCAGAGGTATGATAAAGCTCACGGCTCAGGGAGAGTGACCTAGTAGCGATCAGTGAAGAGGCGGGGCCAGGAGCTCGGACTCAACCCCCGCAACCTCAACTAGGTGAGTACACACACACACACACACACACACACACACATGAGCACCTGGAGATAGGTGCCTCGGGCTGTGTGACACACACACACGCACAAGCATAGGTGCCTAGGGTTGATGTGCGAGACGTAGATTATCAATCTTCAGAGAATTTTCTCACAGTAATAATTCATGATGAAGGAGAAGAACAACCAAGCAGGTCCTGTTGAGTCCTGCACAACTTGTTGCCCGTCTGCAAACCCAATGCGCAACCTGTACTGTTTCATTATTGTACGTACTACTTGCACACCTTTCCCGTTATAGTTTTTATCTAAATTACTCAATTTGGTTCTCAAATTTCTAGCAGATTTCACCTTCAAAATGTTAGTTTTACAGAAAGAAATGTAAATTTGCATGTTGTAAATCAAATACATTAAGTTATCGTAGTTGGGTTACTTAATTCATGTTGTAGATAGATTACAAGTTTTTTTTTTTAAATCATGCTTTACGTTTATCGTAATATATTTCTAGATTATGATGAGTAAAGAAAAATCGGAAAAGTTAATAAGGAAATTGGATATGTTAGAGATGATATCCGTGACAGCCTTGGTTTACCTGGTTTTCATACTGGAAATTACCTTCCCGCATAGATCATCAATTGTTTTGTGTGTGTGTGTGTGTGTGTGAGAGAGTGAGTGAGAGTGAGTGAGAGAGAGAGAGAGAGAGAAAGAGAGAGAAATCTAAATCCAAAGACAATTACATTTCCTCCGAACAGTAAAATATTTTCAGTAATTGCGTTAAATACGATATAAGTGCGTCACATACTGATTAACAAAAAATAACAACATGTAGTTGATTTAAACTTGGAAATGTGGAACGGATTAATTCAGAAAACTGGACAAGTATCTTCATCAGATGTCAGATCAACCAGGATGTGATGGATATGTGGGGGCAGCGGGCCTCCAGCAGCAACAGCCTGGTTGACCAAGTAAGCACCACATTAGCCTGGCCTATAGCCGGGCTCAGAGAGCAGTAAAACTCTCGAAACTCATCAAACGTATCAAGGTAAAAAAAAGAAACAACATTTACTCACATCAATGAGGCTGATGTTTCTACATATTCATGGAGACATGTTGGCCCTGAGAGGTGATACTTGATACTTGATACTGCAATATGAAGGTGTGATTCCAAGGCTTCAGCTGTTAGTTTCTCAAATACATTAAGGTTGAAAATGAAATCTCGTATAAGTAGAAAAAAAATAGCAAGAGGATCTCCAATATTAATTTAATTATAGCTGTAAGTTCTTGTTCTCTTCAGAGTCAAAATTTACCATGTTTCTTGTCTTTGCACTCCATTTGTAATGAAGAGATTGCAAATTATGTCAATAAACTCTTCCTAAGAACCAATAACAGGTGATCCACACTGGCAGAAAATAAAATTATCGCCCAAATCTGGTAAATATTCAAGTATCTCTCTCTCCTCTCTAACGAGTATATATTTAGGACGTTGATGCATTTCCAGTAATTGCTTTACTGGCTCTATACGGACCATAAATGATCTCTATATCTATTCCTGCTCTGATATATCCCCTGCCCTGAACAGAGCCGTCAAACTGAACAATACTGTAAACAAGAGAACAAAAGCGATTTGAATAGTGAAATCATTAGCACATTTTCCCTTCTTTTAAAAATTTGCATTATCCATCCCGTCATTTTCCTGGGAGGGCGTTGAAGAATCGGGGACCTCTATCGAGTTCTCTCTCAGTCTACTCATTCCGCCCCTGCATTTTAGTGGAAGTATACTGCACTGTCTGCAAAGTCTAGTGTTGTCGTACGGAGTGATTTCAGTGTTCAGGCTAGGGACGAGTACTTTCAGGACTTTCCAAGAGTATATTATTATGTACCTTTCTCGCCATTGTCAAAAGATGGTTCCCCAAGATCGCCACGTATACCCAGGTAATTATAAGAGGCTACGCAGATTCGAAAAGGCGTAAGCCGTGAGAAAACAGTTAAAATATGTTCCATATTCATCGGCAAGCCATAAGTTGCACAGAGGGCGAGCAGGAGCACCTGCTCAATCGTCAGTCAAGTGAAGCGTCCTGTCGAACCCTATATAACTTGCTTCTTGTCTGCTGGGCCACTGGGCTGTTACTTCGCAAGGATGTGTCTATGTATGTGGCTCAGGAAGTCACTGCGAGGCAGAAATCTGCTGTAGCTCGAGCTTAAAATAGCAGCCGTTTTGTCTCAGTATCTGTCCGCTTGATTTCTGGGACACCTGGCCCCGGGCACCAACAAATCCATATCGTTGTGTTGCAAGTGGTGGTATGGACGAACTCTTTTCTCCGGGGTTCAACAATCACCAACTTGGGCTATAGCTGCTTAGGGTATGAATTACAGATAATTACTACATATGCAACTGACAGCGATCAGTAGACAGCATAATGTAACTTCTGACAGTGTATGAGCAAGTTTCCAAGTTTCAAACCCTAGATAATCTAACTGAACAACACTGACACTACTTTTCTAAAAAGGTTTTCTAAAGTTAATGAAAACCACATGTGAAGTGCCAGCATCATGGAAAGATCACAAGTGCCAGAGGTCAGGGAAAGGTCACAGGAGAAGTCTTGGGGCCAAAGAATTATCACAGAGGATATGCCTGGTGGCAAGAGAAAAGTTACAGGACAAGTGCCAGTGACCACTGTGTAATATGCATTATAATTCTAGATCTTCTTGCATATTAAATAAAGATCGGTAATTATATATATATATTTATATATATATATATATATATATATATATATATATATATATATATATGTATATATATATATATATATATATATATATATATATATATATATATATATAATTAGTATAAAACACCGGCCGTCTTCCACCAACGTAGGGTCACCTGGTGTTTGTTTTCGGGGATCAACGTTCCCACGGACCAGTCCCAGATCAGGACACTCACTGGATGGCCTAATCAACCAGGCTGTTAGTGTTAGCAGCACGCAGTTCAATATATGCACCACAGCCCGGCTGATCAGGAATTGACTTAGAAACTTATCAAGTTTCCAGTTAAGGACATTTAGCAACAATTTCACACGATTTAAAGAAAGTAATTATAACACAGCAGTACACAACAGTATTCCAGCCTGGAGAGAACAAGAGATTTGATGAGTATCATCAGCATCTTGTCGTCTCTTGTTTTGAAAGTTCTAGTTATCCAGCCTATCATTTTCCAAGCGGCCGTGATCATGACAATGTGATCCTTGATATGAGAGCTGACATCATTCCTGAATCTTCCGGGTTAGACTTTCGCTTTACCGAGTCTAGATTGTGTCATACTCCGTTCGGGTCTCTATTTCCTCAATTTGTCCATAGCGGAGTAGCTGAAATTTGCTCTCATGGAACACTGGAAAACTTAGTTTATACTAATTTTGTTGTTTGCTCTGTCTTGAGCAATGTCTCTCTCATACAAATTCTAGTATCATCTATAAAGTATGATACGGTGTTGTCTGTGTCTGGCAAGATAATGAAGGGCCTTGGGCGCTAAGGTTTAAACATTTTAAAATTGAAGTCCAATTTCAAGTGTAACTTTATGCTGTTGTTAGGGAACAATTTGCATCCTATACACATGTTTGCATGGACTTCTTGTTGCAAAGTTGCAAGATATTGCGAAATTGTATTTATCATAAATCCCTCGGAGTTTTACAAAATTGGTTAAGTTGTACAATGTTTTAGTAAACATCAGATGAAAGATAAAGAGTTAGATTATCTAGACTTCAAACTTTTTTGCGACAAATGTCAATAGATTGCATTATAAAAAAATTTGAAATTTGTGTTTTTTTTTTTGGAGGGGGGGCATTTTTTGTGAGAATAAGAGTCATTAAAAACAAAATGGTAAAACATATTGCAAAACAACTTTGTAATTAAATAGAACCATCAGTCATCAACATTGTCTGAAAAAATCATTACACTCCTATTATTACTCTTTGCAAACAAGTGCAACAAATGTCAACTTATTCCTGAGTTATTAAAGTTTTTGTTTCTATAAAACTCAATGGAGATGAAACACCAAATTTGAGCGTGTTGCAAACCCCTATTATTGTTGATAACCCAGAGTGAGCGTGTTGCAAACCCCTATCATTGTTGATAACCCAGAGTGAGCGTGTTGCAAACCCCTATCATTGTTGATAACCCAGAGTGAGCGTGTTGCAAACCCCTATCATTGTTGATAACCCAGAGTGAGCGTGTTGCAAACCCCTATCATTGTTGATAACCCAGAGTGAGCGTGTTGCAAACCCCTATCATTGTTGATAACCCAGAGTGAGCGTGTTGCAAACCCCTATCATTGTTGATAACCCAGAGTGAGCGTGTTGCAAACCCCTATCATTGTTGATAACCCAGAGTGAGCGTGTTGCAAACCCCTATCATTGTTGATAACCCGGAGGCAGCTGAGCAGCAACAACTCTGTGCTCTTCACTTTAGTCATAAAAGAACTTGTTTAGAATGAAATAATCAGTAATTTAGAATGAAATAATAGTAATTTCTGGAGTAAAAAAAACAATAAAAACACTAATTGCCAACATGTCCTCTTGATGGCAGCAAAAACATAAAAATTACATTATTCAAAAAACATGCTTAGAAATATGATAGAAACAAGCTGATTGCATCAACATGGTGCCTGAATTTAGCACTGTTTTTTCGTAAGAAAACCTTAATTTCCATAATTTTTCAACTTCAATTTTACAATCTCTAAACCTTAGTGCCCAAGGCCCTGAAAGAGGGGATAGTGGCAAGTATTCTGCCTTGGGAAACAGAACTTTTCATGATGGCAGCCTCTGATTTCACTCTGTTCACTATTACTCTTTGGGGTCTGTTTTTTTTTATATAAAATTAAATATCCACCTGTCCACGCATCCAGTTATATCTTCTGCATGAGCTTTGTGTGCTATTACACCATGGTCGCATTGTCAAAGGCTTCGGCAAAGATTTTGTATACATCTACTTTATGACTGTCTTCCAGTACAGCCAAAACCACATCGTAGTTACGAAAAGCAAGAGAGACCCTGTTGCAATGGGCTGTGCATATATGATTCAATATGATCAGCAATTTTGCTTCTTGAACCTTCCTCAAAGATTCTGATAACGTTGGACTACAGCGATATCAGTTTCCAGTTCTTTTTTTTTTTAATTATTTACTGCTACCTTCGTGGAGTGTAGCTATGTCGGTGGTTTGTAGTGACTGGGATGATTCCTGTGGCCTGGCTCTTCCTTCGTGGAATATAAAAGACATATGAATGAATTTTTTTGTGCGTGTTTCTTGATGAATATAGAGTTCCATGAATATAAGACCTGCGGCAGGGTGAAGGGGGTACACTATTATTGTCTTCTTCGAAGTCTAGTGGGGTTAGCCTTACGACAGAAATGATGGAGATGCCGGCAGAGTTTTGAGTCACGTCGTTGAAAAAGTTATTTGGAGTGTCAATCTTCAGACCAATGATTCACCGAACATAATCACACTGTAAACTTCAGTATTTCACTCATTTATTTGTTTTCGTTATTGTAAGTTACATCTTTAAGCAAGAGCCCAATAATGGAGGTTATTTATTGCACTGGATTTTGCACAGGAAAAATATTTTATTTCATTGTTATTTGTCTTGTTGTTCTTTGTCTCTCATGAGCTCTTTATGACGCATTCACTTTAAGCTCAGTATTTTCCGGTCATCTAAACAGTATTTCTTCCAATTCTCCAGTAAGTCTGAGAAACCTTTAAAAAAGACTAGCACTCGGAACCTCCCATAACAACCCCTCCCTTTCCTCCAACTATTTCTGGGACGACCCCTACTCTATCCTGCCTTCCATACCAGATTTATACACTCTACTGGTCATCCTTTTTTTTTTTTTTTTTTTTTTTTGAGAGAGAGAGAGAGAGAGAATTGTTATATTGTTCTTATTATGTTCAGACATTATCATCTTTGAATTTCAACACTTTATTATTCTTGAAAAATCAGGCAAAAATGGCAAAATGATCTGGTTACTTTTTTTTACTATAATACGTAAAAATCTCAAGTTTAAATTAGAGTTTTAACAATACGTGTCAGAGAGGGGCACTAGTGACTACATATTAGAGTTTTATGATTAACATTTGTCGTACGTGACTAAATAGACTCTTAGATGATTAAGAAACAGGTTACAGTAGAGAGAGTTAAGTATAGGATTATATCTGATACTTAATGTGGTAGCTTCAGGGACACTTATGCTTGCTTAGATTAAATTAATACATACCTACTTATATACTGTAACGGCTAGAAAATCATAGTGCTGTTTAAGAAGAATTATTTTCACGTTAATTTTGATTTTGATTTTAAATTTTGGAAAGAGCAGACGCTTGGTGTGTCCTCATCAGGTGATCAAGTGTATACAAGAGTGTTAGTGAGGGTGACGGAGGCAAGAGACGTAATAAAGCGACCATCAAGTGTGAATGGATCAAGGGTAGAGGCTGTTCTTTCCTCTGGTTGAGGCGATCTGATTTAATCATCAGGAAAGCCAAATAGACTGGCAAATGAGGTGTTACAGTTTTATTGCTAATTATGGAAACATTCTGATTACGCTGGGATGTAACATGGGTGTCTAGTCTCGCGACCAGACACTCAAGGTATTGTATATTCTTCATATACTAAAGATGACTGAAAGTTCATCAGTTGTATTGCATTTACAAGGTAACAAGACTGTCTCTCTCAGTACTGATATTTTTATTATACCAAGACAAGATGTTGTTTTATTTACTGCTACCGCGTTTTAATTGACCTTATTAATGGGCTATACCTCCATTATCGTATCAAGCAAATGTGTAAACCACATATGCTGGTTTACTTGTGATATACCTAGGGGATGTATGTGATATACGAGGTATACCGGTGGCTTGTTTTATTAGAGTTTTCCTACCCTCGCAGCCCTTGGGCACGCTCTTTTGATCAGGTGTTCAACCACGCTGTTGCCGCTGGCGGCCCGCAGAAGTAACACTTAACATACAAAAACACTTGACAACACAGAACGAAAAAAAAAAAACTTGACAACGCAGTATAAAAAACGCTTAACAACACAGAAAAGAAACACTGGTCAACAGAGCACAAGAAACACTGGACAACACAGCACAAGAAACACTGGACAACACAGCACAAGAAACACTGGACAACACAGCACAAGAAACACTGGACGACACAGTACAAGAAACACTGGACAACACAGTACAAGAAACACTGGACAACACAGCACAAGAAACACTGGACAACACAGTACAAGAAACACTGGACAACACAGCACAAGAAACACTGGACAACACAGTACAAGAAACACTGGACAACACAGCACAAGAAACACTGGACAACACAGCACAAGAAACACTGGACAACACAGTACAAGAAACACTGGACAACACAGCACAAGAAACACTGGACAACACAGTACAAGAAACACTGGACAACACAGCACAAGAAACACTGGACAACACAGTACAAGAAACACTGGACAACACAGCACAAGAAACACTGGACAACACAGTACAAGAAACACTGGACAACACAGCACAAGAAACACTGGACAACACAGCACAAGAAACACTGGACAACACAGTACAAGAAACACTGGACAACACAGCACAAGAAACACTGGACAACACAGTACAAGAAACACTGGACAACACAGCACAAGAAACACTGGACAACACAGTACAAGAAACACTGGACAACACAGCACAAGAAACACTGGACAACACAGTACAAGAAACACTGGACAACACAGCACAAGAAACACTGGACAACACAGTACAAGAAACACTGGACAACACAGCACAAGAAACACTGGACAACACAGCGTAAGAAACACTGGACAACACAGCACAAGAAACACTGGACAACACAGCACAAGAAACACTGGACAACACAGCACAAGAAACACTGGACAACACAGCGTAAGAAACACTGGACAACACAGTACAAGAAACACTGGACAACACAGCGTAAGAAACACTGGACAACACAGTACAAGAAACACTGGACGACACAGTACAAGAAACACTGGACAACATAGCACAAGAAACACTGGACAACACAGCGTAAGAAACACTGGACAACACAGTACAAGAAACACTGGACGACACAGTACAAGAAACACTGGACAACACAGCACAAGAAACACTGGACAACACAGTACAAGAAACACTGGACAACACAGCACAAGAAACACTGGACAACACAGCACAAGAAACACTGGACAACACAGCACAAGAAACACTGGACAACACAGTACAAGAAACACTGGACGACACAGTACAAGAAACACTGGACGACACAGTACAAGAAACACTGGACGACACAGTACAAGAAACACTGGACGACACAGTACAAGAAACACTGGACGACACAGTACAAGAAACACTGGACGACACAGTACAAGAAACACTGGACGACACAGTACAAGAAACACTGGACAACATAGCACAAGAAACACTGGACAACATAGCACAAGAAACACTGGACAACACAGCACAAGAAACACTGGACAACACAGCGTAAGAAACACTGGACAACACAGTACAAGAAACACTGGACGACACAGTACAAGAAACACTGGACAACACAGCACAAGAAACACTGGACAACACAGTACAAGAAACACTGGACAACACAGTACAAGAAACACTGGACAACACAGCACAAGAAACACTGGACAACACAGCACAAGAAACACTGGACAACACAGTACAAGAAACACTGGACAACACAGTACAAGAAACACTGGACAACACAGTACAAGAAACACTGGACAACACAAGTGAAGCAGGTGTTTATCCTCAACACAGCTGTCAATTGCAAAGTATTGATCTCTGGGATTGATATTACGTGATATTACCTCACTCTTCTACCCTTTTCTCTTGCTTGTCTTCTTTCTTTGTTCTTGCATTCTATCCTCCCTCCATCCCTCTCATTCCTTCTATTTTTTTTCCTCCTTCCTTGTTTCCACTTAGTCACCCTCCCTTTGTCGTCCTCTGACCCTCTCTCACTCTGACCTAATAGTCACAACAGAGGGCCAAAAACACTGACCTGAGAGCCACAACAGAGGGCCACTGAAACTGACTTGAGAGCCACAACAGAGAGCCACTGACACTGACCTGAGAGCCACAACAGAGGGCCACAAGACTGACACTGGCCGGAGAACCACAACAGAGGGCAACTAAAAATGACACTGACCTGAGAGCTAAAACAGAGGGCCACTGACTCTGACCTGAGAGCCACACCAGAGAGCCACTGACACTGACCTGAGAGCCACAACAGAGGGCCACTGACACTGACCCGAGAGCCACAACAGAGGGCCACCAACACCCTCACTAAAGGCAGCCTCTTTGGTGGATAAATAAATTGCAGTAACGCGAAAATATTTTCCAATCTACGTAAAATATGTATACGCGAGAGTAGAAGAGGGAGTGGAGCGGAGGAGGGAGTGGAAGAGGAAGTGTAAGTGGAGGAAGAAATGGAAGTGGAGGTGGGAGTGGAGGCGAGAGTGGAGGTGGGTGTGGAGAAGGGAGTGGAGATAGGAGTGGGAGGGAGTTTAGGAAGGAGTGAAGATGGGAGGGAGTGAACAGAGGGAGGGGTGAGGGGGGAGGGGTTCGAACCGTGGGCCCGATATTACCAGGTCCAGAGCTTTACCGCTGAGCTACGAGGGTTCTAATAGGAGTTTCGCAGAAGGCACTGTTAATCTCGGGACCATGGTTCAAGCGCTTCCCCCACCTTTCTGTTTATTCAATGACAGTTGTTCATTACGACTGAAACCGAGTTCAAAGACTGTGGCTTTGAGGGAGGTGAGGATAGAGTTACTGTGAAAACTACTGTGGCTGAGAAAGGACAGTACAATATAGACAGTAGCCACTGACGCAGGCAGGACACAGCAGTGCCTTCTGTGAAACTTTCCTATTACAAGTTCCATAATTCAGCGGTAAACCGTGTGTGTGTGTGTGTATATATATATATATATATATATATATATATATATATATATATATATATATATATATATATATATATACACACACACGCTTTACCGCTGAATTATATATATATATATATATATATATATATATATATATATATATATATATATATATATATATATATATATATATATATATATATATATATATATATATATCCAATAAGATCACAGTAAACAGGTGATTTCAGAATATGCAAAACAACCACTCTGAAAGAATAGAGAAATTCCAAGCGCTTTCGTGACTACTCACATTATCAAGGAACTATGATAATGTGAGTAGTCACGAAAGCGCTTGGAATTTCTCTATTCTTTCAGAGTGGTTGTTTTGCATATATATATATATATATATATATATATATATATATATATATATATATATATATATATATATATATATATATATATATATATATATATATATATATATATATATATGCTGGTCCAAGGTTTGCTCTGTATTTCAGTGTAATTTTATAACCCCTAGATAGCAGTGTGAGCAGCCTTTAGGAGCCAGGAACATTTTATTTAAGTTACGACATCAAAGTCGTAACGTAGTTCATTAACTTACTGACTACTTATCTAAAATATTTTGTTGGATTAGTCTAAATTAATTGTGCTTGTTATAGTAAGGTTAGATAAGTTTTCTAAGGTTCTTTTGGTACAAAATTATTTTTACATTAACATAAATTAAAAAAAAATCTTTAAACGTATTAGAGAAAATTTTAGAAAGGACTTAATTTTTAATGAGTTCTTGCTAATTTCTTTATTTGAATGATAGATATATTTAAATAATGAGAACAGTTATGTTGACAATTTACATACATGCAGAATGGCAAAATATATGCAAACTCTTCATTAGGCTCTGGAGTTTCTCCAGCTCTCCAGACGTCACTCAGGAACCCAAGATGAAGCACTACTTCCACAACATACAAACAACTTGCAATAAATACAGTTACCACATCGTACGATTTTAATGTATCTGGTTTTGGTTCCGGCAATCATCACCTCCATGACCCGGCTTCAGACTAGCTCTCCTAAATTGAAATGTAAATATAATAGGAATAAGAACTCTTTAAAAAAATGCTCTGTGGTGGAACTGCTTACAAAATTGCAGGAAAGAAAAAAAAACTCAAATGTATAATCAATGTAAGTAAAAATCTTCGAGATTTTTCAGTCATCGTTTGTGTCCATGAGCCACAGAGACAAGACCAACAACCCTGCCAGAGTGGAAAATATTTAGCAGGATTTCTCTTCTCACTCTTACGACAGGAGGGCAGCACCTTCCTGGATAAATCTGTTTACTAACATACAACGTCATAATTACGTAAGTCATAAGAAAAGCGTGTAATTACGAACAAGTTTAGAATTCTCAGGGAAAATAAACACACACTGCTGAGATTTATTTCTGGCAGGCTATATACCCTATACATGTGATTCTCACTTCCCGGCCTGCGGACTATGATAAAAAAAAAATACTTCAAATATCCGTTAAAAAATTATCATTTTCTGAAGCCTGGTGTTGTGGCAGACGCTGGAGGAAGCGACGCGAGTGTAAGAACGTTCTCATACATGACTAAGATGGTAGGGTAATCCTGGGAGCTGTTTAAAGACAAGGCACCACAGTCTGCACCAGAGATAAGGAAAAAAAAAGGCATTCCAGGAATTAGCTGAGGCAGAGGCGGACTTCTTAAAGTTTGAGCTAACAGAGTAAGGCTATGGAAGGAGGATTTATTGAGAGAAAAGAAAGAAGGGGAAAACAGTAGTAAGGGCCTGAAGTATGGAGAGACAGAAAAGAAAAGACGAGAGAGAGAATAAAAACATGTTAAGAGGTGATGGAGGGGGGAGAAAGAGGGAGAGAAGTAGGCGAGGGATGGAAAGGGGAGAGGAGAGAGGCAAGCGACGGAGAAAGAGAGAGAGGTAGGGAGTGAGAGGAGTGTGGAGGACCAGGTGTGGCTGACAGCTCAACTTCCCCACACAGACCAGACTGCTTGACCTATCATTACCACCTCACACTCCACACACTGCCAGACCTATCATTAACACCCTACACTCCACACACTGCCAGTCCTATCCTTACCACCCCACCCTCCACACATTGTCTGACCTATCATTACCACCCCACCCTCCACACACTGACCTATCATTACTACCCCACACTCCACACACTGTCTGACCTATCATTACTACCCCACCCTCCACACACTGTCTGACCTATCATTACCACCCCACACTCCACACACTGCCAGACCTATCATTACCACCCCACACTCCACACACTGCCAGACCTATCATTACCACCCCACACTCCACACACTGCCAGACCTATCATTACCACCCCACCCTCCACACACTCCCAGAACTACACATACTTCACAACGGTACACTCCCACATACTTCACAACGGTACACTCCCACATACTTCACAACGGTACACTTCCACATACTTTAGAACGGTACACTCCCACATACTTCACAACGGTACACTCCCACATACTTCACAACGGTACACTCCCACATACTTCACAACGGTACACTCCCACATACTTCACAACGGTACACTCCCACATACTTCACAACGGTACACTCCCACATACTTCACAACGGTACACTCCCACATACTTCACAACGGTACACTCCCACATACTTCACAACGGTACACTCCCACATACTTCACAACGGTACACTCCCACATACTACACACAAACAACAAAAACGCATTAACTACCAAACAAAAAGCAAAGCAACAGTTGAGAGGTTGTCGTTGAAAAAAAAATGAGATATACATATTTTCCTCGTTACAATAACATAGCAAGTGGCACAAAATAACATAACAGCACACAGCATGAGTGTCCGCACGCACTTCACACAGACGTGGAACCATGGACACTCTGGGAAGCCTAACGCACATATACACAGAAAGACACTATCAAAACATCAAACACCAACTCTTAGTCACATTTCAGAACCAGAAACAAGCTTAGACCCATTCTCCACAAAGCTTTTTTAAAGAGAATCCAGGTCTTCACAAGTAAGGCAATATGAACTAAAAAAATGAAAATAAACACTGAATATTGTAACTCCTGGAGGAAATGTTTACATCCAAAGCTATGGAATTAAAAAGCAATTTGCTGTAGAAACTGCAAGACGGGGAGCTGAAGCCCCTGTAGAAACCACTTGAACAAACCCTCAAGAGAACACTATACACAGATCAAGTGCCAGACAACTAAACTGTAGCCAAGTATCCCTAACCAGCGTCACGTGCATGCCAATGGAAAAAGCCAAGACTACTGGAGTAACTATAAAGCTGAAAGTTCATCTAAGCATTAACACGGGTTCACAGAAACAAATAATACTGCAAACTTAATACACGTCAAAGAATGACTGACATTAGGTAAATATATGAGTAAGGTGCAGATTGCATATTACTTTATGACAAGATATGAACACTGAAGTTATATAACATTCTCCATGGATGAAGCAATACCACACACACACCTGGCATAATTAATTTTATTAACACACTGGCCGAGTCCCACCAAGGCAGGGTGGCCCGAAAAAGAAAAACTTTCACCATCATTCACTCCATCACTGTCTTGCCAGAAGGGTGCTTTACACTACAGTTTTTAAACAGCAACATTAACACCCCTCCTTCAGAGTGCAGGCACTGTACTTCCCATCTCCAGGACTCAAGTCCGGCCTGCCGGTTTCCCTGAATCCATTCATAAATGTTACTTTGCTCAGACTCCAACAGCACGTCAAGTATTAAAAACCATTTGTCTCCATTCACTCCTATCAAACACGCTCACGCATGCCCGCTGGAAGTCCAAGCCCCTCGCACACAAAACCTCCTTTACCCCCTCCCTCCAACCTTTCCTAGGCCGACCACTACCCCGCCTTCCTTCCACTACAGACTGATACACTCTTGAAGTCATTCTGTTTCGCTCCATTCTCTCTACATGTCCGAACCACCTCAACAACCCTACCTCAGCCCTCTGTACAACAGTTTTGGTAATCCCGCACCTCCTCCTAACTTCCAAACTACGAATTCTCTGCATTATATTCACACCACACATTGCCCTCAGACATGACATCTCCACTGCCTCCAGCCTTCTCCTCGCTGCAACATTCATCACCCATGCTTCACACCCATATAAGAGCGTTGGTAAAACTATACTCTCATACATTCCCCTCTTTGCCTCCAAGAACAAAGTTCTTTGTCTCCACAGACTCCTAAGTGCACCGCTCACCCTTTTCCCCCCTCATCAATTCTATGATTCACCTCATCTTTCATAGACCCATCCGCTGACACGTCCACTCCCAAATATCTGAATACATTCACCTCCTACATACTCTCTCCCTCCAATCTGATATCCAATCTTTCATCACCTAATCTTTTTATCCTCATAACCTTACTCTTTCCTGTATTCACTTTTAATTTTCTTCTTTTGCATACCCTACCAAATTCATCCACCAATCTCTGCAACTTCTCTTCAGAATCTCCCAAGAGCACAGTGTCATCAGCAAAGAGCAACTGTGACAACTCCCACTTTATGTGTGATTCTTTATCTTTTAACTCCACGCCTCTTGCCAAGACCCTCGCATTTACTTCTCTTACAACCCCATCTATAAATATATTAAACAACCACGGTGACATCACACATCCTTGTCTAAGGCCTACTTTTACAGGGAAATAATCTCCCTCTTTCCTACATACTCTAACTTGAGCCCCACTATCCTCGTAAAAACTCTCCCCTGCTTTCAGAACCTACCTCCTACACCATACACCTGCAACATCTGCCACATTGCCTCCCTATCCACCCTGTCATACGCCTTTTCCAAATCCATAAATGCCACAAAAACCTCTTTAGCCTTATCTAAATACTGTTCACTTATATGTTTCACTGTAAACACCTGGTCCACACACCCCCTACCTTTCCTAAAGCCTCCTTGTTCATCTGCTATTCTGTTCTCCGTCTTACTCTTAATTCTTTCAATAATAACTCTACCATACACTTTACCAGGTATACTCAACAGACTTATCCCCCTATAATTTTTGCACTCTCTTTTGTCCCCTTTGCCTTTATACAAAGGAACTATGCATGCTCTCTGCCAATCCCTAGGTACCTTACCCTCTTCCACACATTTATTAAATAATTGCACCAACCACTCCAAAACTATATCCCCACCTGCTTTTAACATTTCTATATTTATCCCATCAATCCCGGCTGCCTTACCCCCTTTCATTTTACCTACTGCCACACGAACTTCCCCCACACTCACAACTGGCTCTTCCTCACTCCTACAAGATGTTATTCCTCCTTGCCCTATACACGAAATCACAGCTTCCCTATCTTCATCAACATTTAACAATTCCTCAAAATATTCCCATCTTCCCAATACCTCTAACTCTCTATTTAATAACTCTCCTCTCCTATTTTTAACTGACAAATCCATTTGTTCTCTAGGCTTCCTTAACTTGTTAATCTCACTCCAAAACTTTTTCTTATTTTCAACAAAATTTGTTGATAACATCTCACCCACTCTCTCATTTGCTCTCTTTTTACATTGCTTCACCACTCTCTTAACCTCTCTCTCTTTTTCTCCATATACTCTTCCCTCCTTGCATCACTTCTACTTCGTAAAAACTTCTCATATGCTAACTTTTTCTCCCTTACTACTCTCTTTACATCATCATTCCACCAATCGCTCCTCTTCCCTCCAGCATCCACTTTCCTGTAACCACAAACTTCTGCTGAACACTCTAACACTACATTTTTAAACCTACCCCATACCTCTTCGACCCCATTGCCTATGCTCTCATTAGCCCATCTATCCTCCAACAGCTGTTTATATCTTACCCTAACTGCCTCCTCTTTTAGTTTATAAACCTTCACCTCTCTTTTCCCTGATGCTTCTATTCTCCTTGTATCCCATCTACCTTTTACTCTCAGTGTAGCTACAACTAAAAAGTGATCTGAGATATCTGTGGCCCCTCTATAAACATGTACATCCTGAAGTCTACTCAACAGTCTTTTATCTGCCAATACATAATCCAACAAACTACTGTCATTTCGCCCTACATCATATCTTATATACTTATTTATCCTCTTTTTCTTAAAATATGTATTACCTATAACTAAACCCCGTTCTATACAAAGTTTAATCAAAGGGCTCCCATTATCATTTACACCTGGCACCCCAAACTTACCTACCACACCCTCTCTAAAAGTTTCTCCCACTTTAGCATTCAGGTCCCCTACCACAATTACTCTCTCACTTGGTTCAAAGGTTCCTATACATTCACTTAACATCTCCCAAAATCTCTCTCTCTCTCCTCTACATTCCTCTCTTCTCCAGGTGCATACACGCTTACTATGACCCACTTTTCGCATCCAACCTTTACTTTAATCCACATAATTCTTGAATTTACACATTCATATTCTCTTTTCTCCTTCCATAACTGATCCTTCAACATTACTGCTACCCCTTCCTTAGCTCTCTCTCAGATACTCCAGATTTAATCCCATTTATTTCCCCCATTTACATATATATATATATATATATATATATATATATATATATATATATATATATATATATATATATATATATACACACACACACAGTATGCATTCATGTATTTATTACAAACTGGCCGTCTCCCACATTCACCATCAGAGGCGCTCCGACGTTATGGCAAAATTTTTCAACTAAATTCTGCTATATATTGAGAAAGTCAGATTTAATAAAAATATATCAATGATATATATATTTTTTAGTTATGTTCAGACTGCTTTCTGGTAATTTATATGAAAAACAAATTTTCATTCTGCTAATTAGGCAAACACTCGCCTTGCCGAATAAGCAACTATTGGCCAAACTGGATTATTTGTTTTTGCCATAAATCAGCTAAAATCGATCTGAGCAATACGAAAAAATATATAATATATACCATTGATTTTAAATAATTTGGAAAAAGTCTAATTATATATATATATATATATATATATATATATATATATATATATATATATATATATATATATATATATATATATATATTTAACTTGGAGTTTACCTGGAGAGAGTTCTGGGGGTCAACGTCCCCGCGGCCCGGTCTGTGACCAGGCCTCATGGTGGATCAGCGCCTGATCAACCAAGCTGCTACTGCTGGGTGCACGCAATCCAGCCACAGCCCGGCGGGTCAGGTACCAACTTTAGGTGCTTGTCCAGTGCCTGCTTGAAGACAGCCAGGGGTCTATTGGTAATCCCCCTTATGTATGCTGGGAGGCAGTTGAACAGTCTCGGGCCCCTGACATTTATTATATAGTGTCTTAACGTGCTAGTGACACTCCTGCTTTTCATTGGGGGGATGTTGCATCGTCTGCCGAGTCTTTTGCTTTCGTTGCGAGTGATTTTCGTGTGCAAGTTCGGTGCTAGTCCCTCAAGGATTTTCCAGGTGTATCTCTCCCGTCTGTTTTATCTCCGTTATGCGCGCTGTACATTTTCTAGGTCAGCAATTTCGCCTGCCTTGAAAGGTGCTGTTAGTGTGCAGCAATATTCCAGACTAGACAGAACAAGCGACCTGAAGAGTGTCATCATGGGCTTGGCATCCCTAGTTTTGAAGGTTTTCATTATCCATCCTGTCATTTTCCTAGCAGATGCGATTGATACAATGTTATGGTCCTTGAAGGTGAGATCCTCCGACATGATCACTCCCAGGTCTTTGACGTTGGTTTTTCGCTCTATTTTGTGGCCGAAATTTGTTTTGTACTCTGATGAAGTTTTAATTTCCTCATGTTTACCATATCGGAGTAGTTGAAATTTCTCATTGTTGAACTTCATATTGTTTTCCGCAGTCCATTGAAAGATTTGGTTGATGTCCGCCTGGAGCCTTGCAGTGTCTGTAAAGGAAGACACCGTCATGCAGATTCGGGTGTCATCTGCAAAGGAAGACACGGTGCTGTGGCTGACATTCTTGTCTATGTCAGATATGAGGATGAGAAACAAGATGGGAGCGAGTAATGTGCCTTGTGGAACAGAGCTTTTCACCGTAGCCGCTTCAGACTTTACTCTGTTGACTACTACACTTTGTGTTCTGTTTGTGAGGAAATTATAGATCCATCTACCAACTTTTCCTGTTATTCCTTTAGCACGCATTTTGTGCGCTATTACGCCATGGTCACACTTGTCGAAGGCTTTTGCAAAGTCTGTATATATTACATCTGCATTATTTTTGTCTTCTAGTGAATCTAGGACCTTTTCGTAGTGATCCAGTAATTGGAACAGACAAGAGCGACCTGCTCTAAACCCATGTTGCCCTGGGTTGTGTAACTGATGGGTATCTAGATGGGTGGCGATCTTGCTTCTTAAGACCCTTTCAAAGATTTTTATGATATGGGATGTTAGTGCTATCGGTCTGTAGTGCTTTGCTATTGCTTTACTGCCCCCTTTGTGGAGTGGGGCTATGTCTGTTGTTTTTAGCATCTGTGGGACGACCCCCGTGCTCATGCTCCCTCTCCATAGGATGGTAAAAGCTCGTGATAGGGGCTTCTTGCAGTTCTTGATGAACACGGAGTTCCATGAGTCTGGCCCTGGGGCAGAGTGCATGAGCATGTCATTTATCGCCTATTCAAAGTCATTTGGCGTCAGGATAACACCAGATAGGCTTGTGTTTACCAAATTCTGTGGCTCTCTAATAAAAAATTCATTTTGATCTTCGACTCTCGATCTGGTTAGCGGCTTGCTAAAAACTGAGTCATATTGGTACTTGAGTAGCTCACTCATTTCCTTGCTGTCATCTGTGTAGGACCCATCTTGTTTAAGTAGGGGCCCAATACTGGATGTTGTTCTCGACTTTGATTTGGCATAAGAAAAGAAATACTTTGGGTTTCTTTCGATTTCATTTATGGGTTTTAGTTCTTCCCGCGATATATATATGTCGTGCCGAATAGGCAGAACTTGCGATCTTGGCTTAAATAGCAACGCTCATCTTGCCATAATTTCGCCAAAATCATTCTGAACCTTACGATAAAAATATATTTCACTGGGTTTGTTTAGTATTAAATTGCAAACAAATCTAAAATATATTCAGTTGGGTTAAGCTAAAATAAATTGTTCTTGTTATAATAAGGTTAGGTAAGTTTTCTAAGATTGTTTTGGTGCAAAATTAAAAATTTCTACATTAACATTAATGAAAAAAAATATATCTTTAAACGTATAAGAGAAAATTTCAAAAAGGACTTAATTTTTAAATGAGTTCTTGCTCATTGACCAGTTTTACACATTGGGCACATTATATATATATATATATATATATATATATATATATATATATATATATATATATATATATATATATATATATATATATATATATATATATATATATATATATATATATATATATATATATATATATATATATATAATGTCGTGCCGATTTTGGCTTAAATAGCAATGCTCCTATTGCTGAATAAGGCAAGCGAAAATTTGTGAATGCAATAATTATGCAAAAATCATTCTGAACCTTACGAAAAATTTATATTTCATTTTTTTTATTAAATTATTGCAAACTCATCTTAAATATATTTAGCTGGATTAGGCAAAATAAATTTGCGCTTGTTATAATAAGGTTAGGTTAAGTTTTCTAAGGTTCTTTTGCTACAAAATTATTAATTTCTACATTAACATAAATGAAAAAAATAT
>NC_091308.1:9573943-9646443 GCF_038502225.1 Cherax quadricarinatus
GTATTCTATGGGACTAGTACTATTATCAGTTATCTAGTCTTCAGATGGAATGAAAAAAAAATTATGTATTTTCCACCTTGTTTTCATTCTAGTAGGTAGATGAACATTGACTCATATTGGTCTTTTGCAGTTTCGCTCATCTCCTGTTCATGAACCTTCTGTTATTAAAGGTCCAATTCCACTGGTAGATGTTAGCTTGGACTTTTCATATGTATAGAAATATTTGTGGTTTCTTGCAATATCCTGGATGTCTTTGTGTTCCTTTCGTTCTTCTTCTGTTTGGTATGTCAGGTTAAATTTCTGTTTTATCTCGGTGATCTCTCAACTAAGATTATCTTTCTATGGTTGTGACGTTCACGTTTTTAAGCAATTCGGTAACCCATTTTCTTCTTCTGTACATTCTTCTTCGTTCTCTTCATATGGGTGATCTTTTTTCTAGGGATTCTCAATGGTACATATTTAACGGAAATCTTTTATGATTGTGTTCAACTTTTCCAGGCACTGGTGAGGATTAAGGGTATTCATGACTGTTTCCCATTAAATGTCTAATAGTTTTTAATATATTCCAGTCATTTCTATGGTTTCTGAAACTAATATTCCTGAACATCCCCTCTCGAAAATTATTGCTGGGGTTTCTCTTCACACTTCCCACACCACAATCTCCATACACACCATTCTGACACACCACATCCCTTACCCACCACCACACTTACCACTTCATAATATATTCATCTTCCTACAACATATGGCAGTCTTCCTCCACACAAAACCGAAGTCTCGCTACTAATTTAAAAATACGTTACGTCTTGAAGTCTGCTCTGTTTAAGAAAATGCACACGTCTCCCACACAGGAATATTAATGCTTTGCACCAGAAGTATATCTAGCTCCCTTACTCTTGCTCACCCGCAAACCAGCCTCCCTCCCTACCTCCTTCCCCTTTGCTGCACCATCCTAGCCTTCTCCTCCTCCCCCTTCCACTGCTAAACTGCAAAAAAAAAAAAAACTTGAAAGAACGCACGCACGTACGCACATACGCGCGCGCACGCGCACACGCACATACACACACACGACCAGACCAGACTAGACCGAGAAAGGTATCTCCCATAGACATTCAATGTCACATTAAAGTATCATGTACTGCCTATATTACACGCTTTCCCATTTCTCTCTCAAAACCTTCAATCCCCTAAACATCAAATACGGCACCACCACAACACTCACTTCTGCAACGCAATTCTTTTAGCTAGACCACCTCTTCACCCCAGCCCTACTCCCCTTCTCCCCAAAACCTTAATACCAGTCTCCAGTCTTCCCCATACTCCCAAGATCCCTCTTGAAATCTCCCCTCAACATCCCCAATGGAACAGTCCAACATTTTTCTCAAACTGAAAGGGTGTAGCAACAAGTTATTGAGGATACAAAAATCAAAACCTAGTCCACATATGCAGACGGCACCTCAAAACAAGATTGGAGAGCTAAACGCAACCCTAGAAGAAAATAGCCGGATATTATTACAATAGTGGAGACAATTGACTTGATAATAAATGCGATTTCCAAGACAGGTTCCAAATCTTACGGGAGTAGAGGCGAGTGGCACTCCTAACATGGTATTAAGGGAACTTTGTGGGAGTAACAAATCTGGAACTAAGACAGTTTAGAGACTATATAGTGGTGGAAGTAACGAGTGTTTGTGATATATAATCCTCTACTGAACAACAGAAGATGGAGAGAAAAGCATGTTAGAACAAAAGAACAATAAGAAATATAGTAGACAGGAGCAGCAGAGAAAGCAAGATTGACAAATCTAAAGAGACTATACGAGATTTCAGGCATAAGAAAACTAAGAAAAATGGGAGCCACATGAGAGACTGGAAACGTTTAGAGCAAAATTTGTGGAAGCAGTTATGAGGAAATTCATGAGCCTGATGCGAAGAAAATTACAAAAATAAGAGGGAAAGAAACCAGAGAGAGACTTTGTTTTCACTTTAAGCAAGGATGAAATAAAAAAAAAGTGTGAAAAAGCACTAAGAGTCAGCGAATACGCTTTATCAAGATTTAATTACCTATTGGAAGTAAGACTGGAAAGAGGAGTGAAGGATAGAAAAGATATAGGAAAGCAATAGTTTGATAAGCGAAAACCTTGTGTGGCTTTAAAATTAAGTTAGATAAGTACATGAGTGGGTTGAGTGGGTGCGAGTTGGACCTGCCTAACACGGGCCAGCGAGCCTGCTGTAGTGCTCCTCCTTTCTGGAAACGATTATGTGATGAGGAAGGTGGGAAGGCAATTAGAAAAGGCTAAAACAGAACCGAAAGTCCTCCAAAGTCACATACAAAGTAAAATGACTAGAAGACCAAGGAAAAAGACTAAAAGAGGAGAGAGATCTCTAAGACGACGATAAAGAAGTATGTGAGGAGATTAAAGAACGTGTGTTAATAGTAAAGTTGGAGCAATTACCCAGTAGGACACAAATCATTCAAACCAAGAAGAATGAAGAAATTGATAAATTTATTAGACACAACAAAGGCACTGAGACCATGGATGTTGAAGGAAAGAGCGTGTGTGTGTAGTGTGGAAATAATGAGCGGTCTCAAATGAAGGAAGAGCAGCTGGCAGACACAGGATAAACAAGCGCTTATCTTTCTCATTATTCAACAAAGTAGACAGACACGACGTCTTGAACTATTGCATATCAAAAGTTCTTGAGGAGATTACAAGAAACAGGCTGGTGAATTACTTGCAGAGGAGAACTCAGCTACGAAAACTAAGTTTCCCAAAAGGCGAATCATGCCTAACAAATTTTAGATTTCTACCACCAAGTAGAGAGATAAAACAAGATGGATTAATTTCTTCAATGGCTCCAGAAAAGCATTTGACAAAGGATCCATCAGAGGTTAATCCAGAAGCTAGATCAACAGGAAGGCGTCAAGGAAAAAAACTGCTTAAGGGAATCAAGAAGTACTTAACAGGCAAGACACAGATTAACTGGGAGAAAAAGCTGGGATGGGCGAAGGTAACAAGCGAAGTACCACAAGTTTCAGAAATGACAGAAATGAATCATGTGTCAATATTTGCCGATGATGATAAACTGACGAGAAAAATGAAAACAATGTCAGACAGAAATGTTCTTCAAAGTGACCCTGATAAGGTAAAAACTGGTCAGATTAATGACTCCAGCAATCTAACTTAAGTAAATTCAAGATAATGAGGATCAGAAAATAAGAAAGGAGAACAGAAATGGAGTACGACCTTGAGAAGAAACAACAGACCGTAAGTGAGAAATGAAGTGGACCTTAGGAGCAAAACTGTGATAAATATATCATCAGAGGACATAAACCTGATAGCATCAACACCATAAAAGAGACTGGCTAATCGCGCACGCACACGCTCACGCACGCACACGCTCGCTCACACACACACACACACACACACACACACACACACACACACACTTACACACACACACACACACGCACAGGCGGGGCCAGGAGCTTGGAATCGACCCCTGCAACCTCAACTAGGTGAGTACAACTAGGTGAGTACACACACACACACACACACACACACACACACACACACACACACACACTTACACACACACACACACGCACAGGCGGGGCCAGGAGCTTGGAATCGACCCCTGCAACCTCAACTAGGTGAGTACACACACACACACATCTTGGGGATTAGGCAGGCCAGAGTTACCGCAACGCGAATACAAAACAAAACCTTTTCCCACGGTGGTAGCAAGAGCCGCGCACCACACTACAATACACTCTACACACCGAGCCTGGGAATCAACCGCTCTTACCCATTTGTGTATTTCCTAGTAAGACATGAGGGAGAAAATCTTTAAACCATACAGGCTCTCTTACCTTGTTAATTCACTGTTCATGAGCATTGAGAGAGATTTTGGGGTGATCACTGGAGTAGCCTTAATTATTTCCGTACCCACGTTTTGAAAATCGTCACTGATAAGCGTCATTCACTCCAAACAATAGACACTTGACTTAAGAAATCGTAATGACACGATTGCAAATAAACCATACCCCCGGCCGGGATTGAACCCGCGGTCATAGAGTCTCAAAACTCCAGCCCGTCGCGCTAACCACTAGACCAGCTAGCCACAATAAGATTCATCCAACTAGGTATATTTCTACACCATAGGAAGGTTAGCACAGGCACCTCTGTGACCACAAATGCATTTGTGGTCACAGAGGTGCCTGTGCTAACCTTCCTATGGTGTAGAAATATACCTAGTTGGATGAATCTTATTGTGGCTAGCTGGTCTAGTGGTTAGCGCGACGGGCTGGAGTTTTGAGACTCTATGACCGCGGGTTCAATCCCGGCCGGGGGTATGGTTTAATAGACACTTCCTCGTAACACCAGGCCGCGGGGGCGTTGACCCCCGAAACTCTCTCCAGGTAAACTCCAGGTAATACACGAAATAATGTCTCACTGCCGAATGAAAAAATGAATTCTATCATTTAGTGTATAAATTCCCCTTAAGCATTTATTTTCTCGCTGAGTTTTCAGAGTTGGGAAATGGCGAACACAGCCGCTCCCCAGCAACATGTTGCTCACAATAATGCTCCAGTACAGTCTTACACGTTCCCAATAATGCTCCAGTACAGTCTTACACGTTCACAATAATGCTCCAGTACAGTCTTACACGTTCACAATAATGCTCCAGTACAGTCTTACACGTTCACAATAATGCTCCAGTACAGTCTTACACGTTCACAATAATGCTCCAGTACAGTCTTACACGTTCCCAATAATGCTCCAGTACAGTCTTACACGTTCATAATAATGCTCCAGTACAGTCTTACACGTTCCTAATAATGCTCCAGTACAGTCTTACACGTTCCCAATAATGCTCCAGTACAGTCTTACACGTTCCCAATAATGCTCCAGTACAGTCTTACACGTTCCCAATAATGCTCCAGTACAGTCTTACACGTTCACAATAATGCTCCAGTACAGTCTTACACGTTCACAATAATGCTCCAGTACAGTCTTACACGTTCCCAACAATGCTCCAGTACAGTCTTACACGTTCCCAATAATGCTCCAGTACAGTCTTACACGTTCCCAATAATACTCCAGTACAGTCTTACACGTTCACAATAATGCTCCAGTACAGTCTTACACGTTCACAATAATGCTCCAGTACAGTCTTATATGTTCACAATAATGCTCCAGTACAGTCTTACACGTTCACAATAATGCTCCAGTACAGTCTTACACGTTCACAATAATGCTCCAGTACAGTCTTACACGTTCCCAATAATGCTCCAGTACAGTCTTACACATTCACAATAATGCTCCAGTACAGTCTTACACGTTCCTAATAATGCTCCAGTATCATGTGGGAGTTCGATACGTGGATTAGGGTAGAAATACTCACGTAGGCTGTTATACGTATAATTACTGTTATGTGGAGAGTAACAAGTCTGGGGACGCTTAGACTAACCTCTGCTTATAACTCCAACTGTCGAGAGATGATACTCGTCAAGCCGCAGCCAGGCCTGTCGGCAGGCGCTGTGTCAGCCTCGTGTCACAAGCTTCAGTGAGCAGCCTGCACAAAGAAGATGTCACTTTGACTGCTAGCTCTCTCACTGCAGTCTGGTGTATGATGTTACGACTCCCAGATGTTTCGCCCAGTCGTCTCTGCCACGACTCGCTCCACAACTCGCTCCACGCTCGCCGGCAGTGATAGCCCAGCGACAGTACCAGTCGAGAAGTGTCCTCCTGAGTCGCTTGCCAGAAGTCCTGCCCAGTTGCCGAGTTTTGTCGACGCCTCACTCGAGGGCACCAGCATGTCGTGCCCCAGGTTGAGTGAAAACCTGCAGCGACTCCTACAATGTCTGCTTCACCGTTCCAGAGGAGACCGTACCCTGTTACGTCACAGCTCAGCCGCAGCGATGTCTCCCGTGTTGCAGTATCTGTCCAGACGCAGGAAGGCGTGCAGTGATGCCCTTCGAGGCTCATTGCCTTTGACCACGATGTTTAGCACACCCCACATGTTTTTTTCTTCCCTCCCTGTAGGAAGTTTTTTTTCCATGTCCATATGTATATATATGTTTTTATTTTGTGTTCTGTGCCCTGTTCCTACGAGAGAGAGACCGAGTTTCTTTTACTACCAGTATTGTCGCGTCGGGACGACGCGCGGTAGGTGGCCGAGCGTATGTAGACAGCCTGTACTGTCTGCACAGACAGCCCATGCTGTCTGTCAGCTTAGTTCATATTTCGCGCCACTCAGGTGCTGCCATCTATAGGCCTTGCCACTTCAGTATGCCCAGACTTGCCGCTCACTCACACAGCGGCCTAGCAGCAAGACACAAGTACTCTCAGCTCTCTCTCGTGGCATGGCCCTGCCCGGGCCATGGGCACAAACACACAAGCCTGTGTAACCCACCACTAGTTATCAATAAAGTAAGAAGCCTCCGAAGAAGTATATCATTAACACCCCGCTCTACAGTCACCCAAACAAACACATCGTTATAAATGGTGGCAGCGGTGGGATAATTTATCATGTGGGAGTTCGATACGTGGATTAGGGTAGAAATACTCACGTAGGCTGTTATACGTATAATTACTGTTATGTGGAGAGTGCCCGCAGCCGTTACCTTGCCTCCTTGCTTCCACTCGTCAAACTGACTAGCCGGCTGGCCAGTACCCCGTAGTGGGTCTTTTGAATTAGTGTCAACTCAGCACAGACCGTGACTCAAGACGGTTGGTCGTTGAGTCAACGGACAGGTTACTGGTAACTGGTTACTGGTAACTGGTTACTACTACTGAGACCAGTACAGTCTTACACGTTCCTAATAATGCTCCAGTACAGTCTTACACGTTCCCAATAATGCTCCAGTACAGTCTTACACGTTCCCAATAATGCTCCAGTACAGTCTTACACGTTCACAATAATGCTCCAGTACAGTCTTACACGTTCACAATAATGCTCCAGTACAGTCTTACACGTTCCCAACAATGCTCCAGTACAGTCTTACACGTTCCCAATAATGCTCCAGTACAGTCTTACACGTTCACAATAATGCTCCAGTACAGTCTTACACGTTCACAATAATGCTCCAGTATAGTCTTATATGTTCACAATAATGCTCCAGTACAGTCTTACACGTTCACAATAATGCTCCAGTACAGTCTTACACGTTCACAATAATGCTCCAGTACAGTCTTACACGTTCCCAATAATGCTCCAGTACAGTCTTACACATTCACAATAATGCTCCAGTACAGTCTTACACGTTCCCAATAATGCTCCAGTACAGTCTTATATGTTCCCAATAATGCTCCAGTACAGTCTTACACGTTCACAATAATGCTCCAGTACAGTCTTACACGTTCCCAATAATGCTCCAGTACAGTCTTACACGTTCCCAATAATGCTCCAGTACAGTCTTATATGTTCACAATAATGCTCCAGTACAGTCTTACACGTTCCCAATAATGCTCCAGTACAGTCTTACACGTTCCCAATAATGCTCCAGTACAGTCTTACACGTTCACAATAATGCTCCAGTACAGTCTTATATGTTCACAATAATGCTCCAGTACAGTCTTACACGTTCCCAATAATGCTCCAGTACAGTCTTACACGTTCACAATAATGCTCCAGTACAGTCTTACACGTTCCCAATAATGCTCCAGTACAGTCTTATATGTTCACAATAATGCTCCAGTACAGTCTTACACGTTCCCAATAATGCTCCAGTACAGTCTTACACGTTCCCAATAATGCTCCAGTACAGTCTTACACGTTCACAATAATGCTCCAGTACAGTCTTATATGTTCACAATAATGCTCCAGTACAGTCTTACACGTTCCCAATAATGCTCCAGTACAGTCTTACACGTTCCCAATAATGCTCCAGTACAGTCTTACACGTTCACAATAATGCTCCAGTACAGTCTTATATGTTCACAATAATGCTCCAGTACAGTCTTACACGTTCCCAATAATGCTCCAGTACAGTCTTACACGTTCACAATAATGCTCCAGTACAGTCTTATATGTTCACAATAATGTTCCAGTACAGTCTTATATGTTCACAATAATGCTCCAGTACAGTCTTATATGTTCACAATAATGCTCCAGTACAGTCTTACACGTTCACAATAATGTTCCAGTACAGTCTTATATGTTCACAATAATGCTCCAGTACAGTCTTACAATAAATGTGTTGTGAATGCTATGTTGGTACCAACAAACTGTGCAAAAGGACTCTAGTGCACAGTTCAGGTCTTTTATTAAAGGAAACGTTTTAACTGCCACAACCAACATAGTACCGCACTAAAACACCAACACTATCATACCAGCATTACCTATTACACTAGCATTACCTATTACACTATCACACCAGTAACACACCAACACTATCACACCAGCACTACCTATCACATCAACACTGTTCAACCATAAGGTACATAACACTAGAAATAAGAAACCAAGAGGCGTAAAAATAAAACTAATATCATACATCACATGCCACAAAACACAGCCACCAGGAGCAAAAATTATATGCAAAACACACACTATATTATAATCATGAGAAAATGATAAACTGGGCTTGCGAAGGATAATCAGGTTTGATCCGAAAAGAGAAAGACTGCTCCAGTTACTGGATAAAGACCCCTTCAGCATGGTCGGTAATTATTTAAGGTGAGGAAGTGATAGTGGCGAGAAGCAGCGTCGGCGACGCCGGTAACCGCAGCTGCCACAGGACAACAACCATCATCCTCACATCTACCTCAACCCTATAACCTAACCATTAAATCTACATCAATGCTAACTCAACCGTTGTATCTACCTCAATACATACTACAACCATTATATCTAGCTCGACACTACAACTCAACCATTATATCTAGCTCGACACTACAACTCAACCATTATATCTAGCTCGACACTACAACTCAACCATTATATCTAGCTCGACACTACAACTCAACCATTATATCTACCTCGACACTACAACTCAACCATTACATCTAGCTCGGCACTACAACTCAACCATTATATCTACCTCGACACTACAACTCAACCATTATATCTACCTCGACACTACAACTCAACCCACATCATCTGCCACATTATTATCTCTCATCTTCATAAACAAAAACTAGGAGCTCGCCTGAAACAAAAATCTAAATTTCCCCTAAAATAATTTTTTTATGCCCTGTTGACAGAAATTCTCGCCAACTGAGATTCACTGATGCTACACAAGTTATACATTCACTGAGAAGATAAACGAAAAATAAAAAAACGGAATCATGGGTCTAGTCGTATATGCTAAGAATAAGTTTAAGGAGCAGGATATATATTCGCTTTAAAAATACGAGGTCAGAACTATTACTCAGAATAAGGGTTAATAATAGAGGATTTCACAACGATATAAGAAAACAGAGAGATAAAAACCAAGTTAGTTGAGAGACGAGGTAGAGCTGGCCAGACAGGGAAAGCCAGGTGACTCACAAAGGCAAGAAATAAAACTACACACAGAAGCCAGCCTCCCTGGGGAGAAGCTAGTCTCCACGCATGAATATAGAGTGCAGTAAAAAAAATAATGTGATGTCTGGAGAAGGGATAAAACAAAAAGGGTATATAATAATATTGGCAATTCATTATCGTATAAGACTCTAAAGCGAAAAAAAATTTATATTGAAATTCGACTAAGAATTCTCTCACTCCTGCTGGAAGGCTTAGAATCCTTAATCGACAGAGATCCCGATAAAGACTAGGGAGAAATCGTCCTTCACTGACAGGAAACTCAAGGCAGTGCGTCTCGTCCGAAGAGCCGCGGAGCTTGACACACTGATAACGACCAGGAAGATGATGAAATTTTTTACAGAGTCAAAACGACCGTATCAATAGAACTTTACTTGCAAATGATGAGGGCGAGACCCCTTCAATGGAACTTTACTTGCAAATGATGTGGGCAAGAACACTTAAACTTAATTACCACTTGATGTAATCTGGTCTGGAACGAGAGACCATCTGCTGAAAAACCTAGCGTGTAGGGATTAAAATTCACAGTAATGGAGTTACTTAATAAAACCTCATCTTCACTTTAGTGTGTACGAATACGCAAAATGCAATAAGATCTTCCTATATTAACAATGCAAAAGCGTACGAATACTGCAGCCTGGACCAATAAAAAATATATTTAAATCTAAATGCTAAGAAAATATATTGTGCGTCGAAACAGAAAGAGAGGATGTGGAGGGAAGGAAAAAAATAGGAAAAAGTGGAAATTATAAAGCTGATGAAATGAAAGTAAACCTGCAGAGATCCAATTAACACAAAGGACATTAAAAGAATGAAGTGAAGCATCATGCTTGGTAACTACAACACAATACAACACACAAGTGAAGCATCATGCTTGGTAACTACAACACAATACAACACACAAGTGAAGCATCATGCTTGGTAACAACCCAATACAACACACAAGTGAAGCATCATGCTTGGTAACTACAACACAATACAACACACAAGTGAAGCATCATGCTTGGTAACTACAACACAATACAACACACAAGTGAAGCATCATGCTTGGTAACTACAACACAATACAACACACAAGTGAAGCATCATGCTTGGTAACTACAACACAATACAACACACAAGTGAAGCATTATGCTTGGTAACTACAACACAATACAACACACAAGTGAAGCATCATGCTTGGTAACTACAACACAATACAACACACAAGTGAAGCATTATGCTTGGTAACTACAACACAATACAACACACAAGTGAAGCATTATGCTTGGTAACTACAACACAATACAACACACAAGTGAAGCATTATGCTTGGTAACTACAACACAATACAACACACAAGTGAAGCATTATGCTTGGTAACTACAACACAATACAACACACAAGTGAAGCATCATGCTTGGTAACTACAACACAATACAACACACAAGTGAAGCATTATGCTTGGTAACTACAACACAATACAACACACAAGTGAAGCATTATGCTTGGTAACTACAACACAATACAACACACAAGTGAAGCATTATGCTTGGTAACTACAACACAATACAACACACAAGTGAAGCATCATGCTTGGTAACTACAACAAGTGAAGCATTATGCTTGGTAACTACAACACAATACAACACACAAGTGAAGCATCATGCTTGGTAACAACACAATACAACACACAAGACATTAATTTGTTTAGCTGTTATATAAATTACTAGAACAATATGGTTATTTGGAAACTTTCAACAAAAAACTGCCATCTAGATTAATTCATTTACCGCCATCTTAACCAGTTTTCAGCTATCATAATTCCCTAATACGAGCACAAATTTGCTGATCTCATAACTGCCACTGTGAGTATATTAAAAAAATATCATTAGAATTATTAGTCACAGTCCAAAGTATATCTATACCTGTAACTGGTTTTACTGTGTTATTCAGCACTCACAGTCCGTCTTGAGGCCACACTTTAATATTGACTGCCTGATCATCCACCTACATAGCCACCACACCTTATATAATCAGGCACTTGCTGGAGATAGTTTGCCAGTTTCTTGAAACTTCTTTAATTAAAAACTTAAGGTAAACCGGCTATAGCCAGTTTATCTTAAGTTTTTAAGTGATCATAAACTTGTTAGTTACGGTTATGTATAAAACCAGAATAAATGCATAAGTTCTATGCCGGACGGTTTGACATGTAATGTTTTTAATATGTAATGTTTTCGTAGTCGTGTAAATTATATTTAAGGCAGAAATGTGTTGGTAATTACTCTTCTGTCACACTGATATTATATTATTAGGTGCATGAGCATAACCTGGGATCAATTATTGTTTAATGTGGATCTTTTACGTTGGATGAATTATACCACAAAACACTCACTGCCAAATTCCTCTATATTTCCCACAATGTTTGAGACCAAGGCTTTTATTTAAGACATATCTTTCCTGACTTTTTCCTAATACGACACATTCCTAATTTGATAATTCCCTCCCTCCTCCCCCAAACACACAAACAGTAATAACAGTGTCATCAGCCAAGAGTCATCAAAAGGGTGCCTGATCATCCAGGTTGTGCTATGGGCTACAGGCAACGGGTAAAAAATAGCCTAGTTCACTAGGTGGTCACCTAGGAAATCTGCGGCCGAGCTGTGGAAGTAAAATACCTATAGAAACCTCGCACGCCTTACAACGCCGTCTGGCGTTGTAAGGCGTGCGAGAGGGGACGGACGTCGCTCTTCAAACCAAAGGTCCTCACATAAGCCCCAGCCAACGCAGACAACACAACCACCGTCTATTATAAACACTGCAACCACCACTACCAACACCACAACTACCATTACCAGCACCACAACCACCATTACCAGCACCACAACCACCATTACCAGCACAACCACCATCATTACCACAACGAACACTAGCCACCACCCCAGTTTCCAGCATCCATATAGAAGCTTTAAACAAGCAGCAGCCACCTTTACGTGTGATCCCCTGCAGGAACATTACTCCCAACAAACTTTTCTCATTAATCACGTCCACTAGACCTTTCTCACCTGATGACCTGGAAGAACTTCCCTTACAATACCAAGTTTCGTCGCTTGTGTCTAACTTCACACCGTGCCTCTGAAATTAACTTCATGAACTGTAGTGGCCTTACTATAGCCCTGAGGGCGGAATCTGATTATTGCCTTCCCTTCCGCTCGACCTTCCGATACTGTGTATATAGGAGTCCCGGGTTATAATAGCATTTTATCAAAAATGTGTGTACTCACCTCCTGACTGTGGTTACAGGAGTCGAGTCTCGGCTCCTGATCCCGCCTTAACTGGCAGTTACTGGTTTAACTCCCTCCTGGATACGTGAGCCTATCAAACCTATTCTTAAAGTTGTGTGTGGATTCTGCCTCTACTACTTCGCTGTCTAGGTCGTTCCATTTCCTAACCACTCTGAAGCTAAAGAAGTATCTCCTACCATCCCTGTGACTCGTCTGTGGTTTTTAACTTCCGGTTGTGACCACGTGTACACGAGACCCGCTTCTCAGACTACCTGTCCACCCTAACAATTCCTCTGAGATTTTGTACGTCGTCATCATGTCACCTCTGGTCCTTCTGTCCTCTAGTGTTATCAGGTTTATCTCCTCTAGCCTCTCCTCATAGGTCATACCCCTCAGCTCTAGGACTAGGTATCTAGCAAACCTTTGCACTTTTTCCATCTTCACATGCTTAACCAGATGTAAGTTCCATACTGGCGCGGCATACTCCAAGACAGCCTGACATGCCATGTATAAGGTGGTGAATACCTCCTTGTTGACGGTCCTGAGAGCTACCCTTAAATTTACCAAGCATATATCAACCGAATAACTGCTACAGCAGTTATTCGGTTGATGACAAATTTACGCACATTTATTTTAGACTCTTCAGTGGTTTAAGGGTTAAACATGAAAGTAAAACATCCAGCACTCTCCTAATACTGTTAATTTAATGTTGAAAAACATTGAAGAAACAAAGAAAAAGCGAAAAACATTTATCTAAAGCTAAAATTAAAAATTGGCAAATTGAAGTTGACAAATATGAACATCTCTCAATATTTGGAAGTTACTTTGTTCCCATGAGAAGAGCAGATGTTGCCTCCAGTGCTGAACAATCTTTTACTGGCAACTGAAGAGGGACTCGGGTGGTGAACTCCCATACTTACTGATCAGGTTTGCCAGAGATAGAAGAACTATCATATTTTCTTCCACACCTTCAATCAGGTATCTCTATTCAGAGTTGATCAAGTATGGAGACAACAGAAGCAGTTGTGGTGATGGTCATGTAATCAGTTCAGCAGCCTTGTAGTATTTTTGAAGTCAGTTCCTTAGCCATGAGAAGTGTTCGGCTTCATAATCTTAAACAATGTTCAAAATTATGAAGCTGAAGATATATTAGTATTAAAAAAAAAACAGTGAATCTTCATGGATATATATCAAGTTTTCCAGAGGACCTCAGACAAAATATGAAGGCAAGTTTCCACTGCTTCACTATGGAACAACTGAAGACACAGACTGAAATGGAGTACAAAACAAACTCTAATCACTCGATGGAGAGAAAGTTCCATGTGAAAGACTTTGGAGTGATGCTATCAGATCACACATTCAAAGATGACAACACTGTTGCCGTTGCTACCAAAAGGAAAATGATAAGCTGGATAACTAGAACTTTTACGACAAGGGATGCTAAGCCAATGATGATGATGCCCAAAATCACTTGTTCTCTTCAGGATGGGATACTGTTGTATACCAACTGCCCACTGCAAAGCAGGCGAGATTACTGAACCTGAAAGTGTATAGACGCCCTTTCAACTGAATTCCTTGAAATGTAGACGAAAAAGGTGCATTTATCTACACTCGGAAAATTCTGGAGGGACTGGTCCCACAATACAAGTCATCGCCGGCGATCACCAGAAAACCAACACCACCCTCTGTGACCTGTCAGTGAAAACCTTTATAAATGAAATATGAATAAAATCATGCTCCAACAAATAAAGTTAGGTCATCATTGCTTGCCATTTTAGTATGTCCATCCACTGCCTACAAAAACGCACTCCCGGCAGTGTCCACGGAGGGGGGGGGAGAGAGAGGGGGAGAGAGAGAGAGAGAGAGAGAGAGAGAGAGAGAGAGAGAGAGAGAGAGAGAGAGAGAGAGAGAGAGAGAGAGAGAGAGAGAGAGAGAGAGAGAGAGAGAGAGAGAGAGAGAGAGAGACAATCTCTCCCACCCCAGACAGATCAGGTGACGATCCAGCTTTCATTTGAATACCAAACGGCACTCGATGCATCGCATGACGAGCACTGGGCTCCCCTTCTCTACTCTGCAAAGACTGCAGTATATGATGAATTCCATTTGATAGACAGGAGTTAGCATTACAGGACTGAGGAATCAGCACATAAAAGCTCCCGACTCCGACTCCTTTATTAATGGCACCTCCGACTCAGACTCCTTTAATTACATTTTACCGAATCCAACTCCGATTCCAGTAGCCCAAGAATTGTTTCCGACTCAGACTGCACAGCCCTGGTTAACAAGCACAGTAGGGAAAAGCTGGCAAAAAAGTAGAGCTGTCCCCACACTACAGTCTGGAATGGCATGCATTCAGAGGATGGTCCGCTGATCAGGCCTCAGGTATAGTGGCAAGGCACCTTAATGTCCAGGTCCTACTGCGTATTCAATTTGAGCTTCTTTATACGAGAGGCCCAAGTCAAGCTTCGATGAAAGATCATTCCAAATAATGTTATCTGCTCTTCAGAGGGAGGGACCATACCATGAGGTATACCTAGAACTGGGAAAAATGATCAGTTATTATTTTCCAAGAAGAAATCTGGTAGCCATTAGAAGCAGTCCACTCCGTGATGTTGTCCACTGCTACATGAAGCCAGTGACAGGTCACTAAGAGTAGACAGGAAGATCGTCCACATTTGATGTTCATAGTGCATCCAGGGAGTAATGCACAACCCATCTCATAACAGGATGTCCAGACAAGAAAATCGACAATAAGAAAAATATAACCACCCAAGATAGAATATTCTTGGTAACAAAGAGAACCGGAACAAAATAACCGATCTTCGGTACATGAGAGCGTATGAAAACTTATCCTGATGAACAAGATTGGAGAGCAGACACTGAAGATGAAACCCGGTGAGCTGGAAATCAATTCTTACGAACAATATTATTTAAATTAAATAGACCATCATAAAAAAGCTATTACAATCGGTGTGACTGATATTTCACTGTTAGGTCCTTCACCTTCAGGTACAGTACCCCCATCCTTCCTTTCCCGGCAGAACTTCACAGAATGTCGTTTCATCTTACCTCTTCCAACGTAACCTAAGAAGATATTTCTTCCATTTTTACTCCTCCAAGAAAATCCCTCCATCCTGCCTCTCATAAAACCTACAAAATCCTTCCCATGATTTTTTTTCAACGGAGATACTATTTTGGGGATTGCCTCCCCAATGCAATCCCCAAAATGCTTCCTCTATCTTGCCTCCCTCACTGGTGCCTTCCATCTCCGTCCTCTTTCCCCTTTTACCTTCCCTGCACCACCACTACGCCGGGCGTCTCCTCCAGAGTCAGGTCAGATGAGAGCGTCGCTTCCAATTTAGCGTCTCGTGCATTACTTGAGGTGGGCCGAGCCAGCCTCGCACACCCCAAAGCTTCCAGTGACACTGACACTGACACTGACACACACACACACACAGAAGACCACAGACAGAGTGACACACACACACACACACACACACACACACACACACACACACACACACACACACACACACACACACCCCATGCCTCCCGGGAGCATCGACATTCACTGTCCAGACAAACCCAACCTCATTCCATCCTGCCCCTTCGTACCTGCTCTTCCTTATTCCCTCTGACTCTCACCTTGCCAACTCTACTAATATTCTTCATCCTAAAAATATAAGCTTGCTCTGCATCTATAACTTTTCTTCATAACTCCAGCTCTGCTGTGGCGAAACCTTTCAATCTACAGTAGACAGTGAACACACATTGGAATGCTTGACGACTGCCTCGTCGCCCTACTGAAATCTTTCGGCTCAGACTGACATATCTGTGTGATTTATTATGACAAAGAAATGTAGCATGCAGGGGATGAGATGAAAAGCTGTAAGCCTTCTCCCTGAAAGCTGGCTGCCTTGGATCAAAGTCTAGCGCAAGCTGGACGCCAAGATATTGGTCCAGTGTGGTGAGAATGGTATAGCACTGCGTACCTTGCTCCAAGGTTCGTAGGTTCGAGTCTCCTTCAGCCAGAGATCAGTGTTTGTTTATATATATATATATATATATATATATATATATATATATATATATATATATATATATATATATATATATATATATAATAAAGACATAATTGATATGACGAAACACGTAGTGGCTTCTAGCATTCAAGAATACAGTGGGACACAAGCGAGTCGGAATATACGAGAAAGATAAGATCAGGACGCTAAAGATAACTGAAGAGATAAAGCGAGAAACAATTGTTAGAGAGAGCTAGAGGACAAAGAACTGGAGAGCCATAAGGACATACAAATTTTTAGTGATGAAAATCCTAAGATGAGAAACTGGTAACAGTTAATATACATAACTGAGCGTTTAATAACACTTGAGAGAGAGCAGCCTAGCAAGATAAATGAAGCATTACATAATATACTAAGGGAATTTTGTAATTATAAAAAATAACTTGAGCTTTAGAGGCTGAACTGCAAATAAATGGTCAATAAAAATCAGAAATGCAATAAATAACAAGAATAACGAGCAAAATTTTACTTTTGTCCAGTTCAGAAGCTAAATTGGTTGTTTTAGGCTTTGATGCGCTAATCGCGAATCTGAGATTAAACAATTTCCATCAACTTTTTTTCTAATCTTCTAATCAATATTTTGGCTATTATAACCAGACTTGGCGCTTTGTTCCTTTCTGTCGCTTGTCACGGATTTCTCGGCAGGTTATTTCTAATTTTCTCACTACTTGCTCCCTTCCAGTCTTCAAAGTCACTTGGCATATTGTTCTGCAGCGATCATTTTAATTGACGAGCTTCGCTGAACACTATTTTGATCGGGTTCACCAACACGACATGGAAGAGAAGAAAAAATATCTAGACTGCACCACCTCTTAATTCGTATGCCTCACCGGTTTGAAGAGTTCTTATACTCCAGAAGCCCGGCCTGAGACCAAACTTCAATGCTGACTGTCTAGGTTTACCAGGCTGTTGCTAATAAAAGCCCGCAGGCTGTTACAGCCATCACAATATTGCTAATCTGGTATTTTCAGCTGGTAGTGGTCCAGTTTCCATTTATTCTGAAAACATTACTTATATCTACTGATAGAGAACTGAAATTCACGGAATTGAGTTAATAAATAGTAAAAGTCAGTACTTCAGAAATAAACTAAACTGACAGAGCTTAAAAAAATACTGTAATCCCTTCTCCCTCATCCTGTGTCCTGTTACCCCTATCCCTGTTCATTGGGGAGTACGTATGTTGTTTTGTTTGACTCTGAAGACTGGAGAAAACTTGTATAGCGAAACACGGATTCGCTATACTATACTATAGTGCTTTACTTCTGCCTTTGTTCTGCTCACATTGTGTTGCTTTTTCCAGGATTTGTATCGCTGCCCTGGTGTTCGCCTCTTACACCTCTCTCTTGGTTGTTGTATGTTAGGCGTGCTTGCAACTCACCAAAAGTCCTAGTTGTGACTTCCTCATCTAGCCCATTTCGTTTTCCTACAATTGAATGATTAAAGTATTTTATAACACCTTTGTGATCATTTACAATTTTATTTTTCACAAACGTTCCCTTGTTCTTAGTGCTTATGTTTCAATGTTAAATCCTAATTCCGACATACATTCCCTCGTAGCTGATTCTCTCTTCCAAAGTTAAGTTCATTTCCTGCGGTTCTTAGACATGTATTGTTAGGTGTGGACTCCAAGCTGGTACTGCATACTTTATGGTCACAAATACTTCATGTTATTATAATTTTCTTAAGGTAACCGAAGACTGTACTGAGGTTTGCCAGCCTGGCACACATTACCGAAATTACTCAATTTATATGAACCTCCAGCAATATGTTCTTTATAATGCTCACAACAAGAACATTTCCTTTCACTGATTTTTAAATAACTGCTCTCAAATTGTACCAATTCTCTAATCTCCCTTTCCAAGGTGATAGTATTTGTAAAGTAAAAGGACACAAGTGCAACTAATGTGACATTTATTGTAGCAACGTTTCGCTCTCCAGGAGCTTTATCAAGCCATTACAAACAATACATGGACACAGAGGGTATATAAAGGCTCAGAGTGAGGTGAATACTAGTGAGGTACCATTTCGATGTTCACTAGTGGTAGTAGTAGTAGTAGTAGTGGTAGTGACAAAAGCAATTAATTCGTACATGAGTAAAAGGATATAAAAGCTATTACTTGGGTAACATAAAAATAGGTTGGACCATCAGCCCCACTCATCTTAAACACTCAGGCGACCTTCTCAACCGCATCCGTAACCTCTCCATCCGTAACAAGAAACTAAGCAGTTTGGATGTGACTTCCCTCTTCACAAAAGTACCTACCAAAAAAGCCATCGAGGTTCTATGACGTAAAGTCAACCAGGACCTTAATCTTCCTTTACCTCCCGGAGATTTTGTTGACTTGATTGAACTCTGTGTTAACTTCAACTGTTTTTCCTTCAATAACAAGCTCTACAAACAAACCTACGGCATGGGAATGGGGTCCCCAATAAGTGCCGTCCTAGCCAACTTATACATGGAACACCTAGAGTCTGAACACTTCGCCAACATCATCCCTTCAAGCGTCACTTGGTTACGTTACGTGGACGATGTCCTCGTAATAACTCCAAAACGTTTTGATGTACGGGATCTTCAGGCAAGGCTCAATGCAGTTGAACCAGCGATTCAGTTCACACTAGAAGAAGAGTCCAATGACAAGCTACCTTTCCTCGACGTCCTCATTCACAAAGTAGACAACAACCTAAGATTTCAAGTTTATCGGAAACCCACCAATAAAAATGATCTCACACACTTCTATTCCAGTCAAGATACCAAGACCAAAAGAGGCATCATCATCGGGTTTTTCCTAAGAGCATACCGAATTTGTAGTCCTGAGTTTCTTGACGAGGAATGTACTTACATTCACCAAACATTCACTGAGTTACAATTTCTTTCTTTTTTCATCAAAGACTGCAAGAAAAGAGCTCTTCAGATCATCAATTCTCCACGCATCAACACCGCTCCCAACAAAGTTATAATTCTTCCCAACAGCCAGGTTGCACTAAACGTCTCAAAAGTACTTTCACAAGCTAACACCAGAGTCGCCATCGCTTCTACCACTTCAATAAAGGATCTAACCAGGACAAAACCCAAGCACCACGAACCAGTCAATGCAGTTTATACTATACCATGTGGAGGCTGTGACAAGATCTACGTAGGTGAAACAGCAAGAAACCTCGACACCCGCCTCAATGAACACATATACGCATGTAGGAACGACAACTTAAACAACGCCTGTGCACAACACCGAAATTCCACCAATCATCTTATGAAATTCAGAGACGCCCAATTAGTGATAAAAGAAACTAATTTCCGCACACGCAAGTGCCTTGAATCAGCACTGATCGCTGTTTCGAATACAATTAAACAAAACAACGGCAGCTTCACCATCTCCGAAGTCTTAGCAAGAATCCTCCTGAAAACAGTAAACCCTGCCATCACATAGTCTCTCCTGTTATACTACACAAAGCACAGAGAGTGAACACTGAAACAACCTGCCTCAGTCCAGTTTATATTTGTCCAACCTATTTTTATGTTACCCAAGTAATAGCTTTTATATCCTTTTACTCATGTACGAATTAATTGCTTTTGTCACTACCACTACTACTACTACTACTACCACTAGTGAACATCGAAATGGTACCTCACTAGTATTCACCTCACTCTGAGCCTTTATATACCCTCTGTGTCCATGTATTGTTTGTAATGGCTTGATAAAGCTCCTGGAGAGCGAAACGTTGCTACAATAAATGTCACATTAGTTGCACTTGTGTCCTTTTACTTTACATATTGTCGGTAATTCTACCAACTTTATTACAGTGATAGTATTTACTGTACGTCCTCGTGGATTATATCCCAGTAGTTAGCTGTCTTATGCCTCTCATCAGCTTCACATGAGGCTTTTAAAAGTCTGGTTTTTCGGTCATTATCGTACTATACTTTTTGTACCTCTTAATCCACTGGACTGCTTTTCCTGTGGCAAAATACTGTCTTACAATCCAGGAAACTATGGTTCCGCCATCCATGTCTCTCTCTGTATTTCTCTGTATATTTTGAGAGGGTTCGTGAAACAGTCCTGTTCATCCCTAAACCATGAGTGAATTTCTTTAAAGTTCCTCCTCTTAAAGAGCTATATGACTCTTCAATCTTTTCCGTAACTTCGGACACTAGGCACATCAGACACACTGGCCTATCTTGTCTTGTCACCCTCTTTGAAAACTGGTAACTGAACCACATTAACGACTTTACAATACTGTTGTGTCTTGTGAGTTACTAAAAAATCCTCTCAATAATAGCTCTGCCTCTTCATTCGGTACCCATGGAAATGGCTCTGGTTTCCAGCACATGCAAAGGCTGATTCGCCTCTTTCCTGCTTCACCTCTTTCCTGCTTCTCCTCTTCCTGCTGTCCTCTTATTCCTTTGAAGTATCTCATCTCCCTCGTCCCGAATCTTCTCTTAAGCTCCTTGCATACTTCTCCGTCACTTTCTGTCACCTTAGTCTTCCACAGTCAACTTCTCTTTCATACTGACAGAAGTTCTTTCAGTTCCTTTACAACCTTAGGGGCTATGCCACTCAAATTCTTCTGTTTGCTTTCTTGTTCCACTAATCATCCAGTTTTCTGTCGTCGTCTTTATTCTGCACCTTTTTTTTTTAAACTATTCAGCTTCTCACTTTGCCTTGCAAATAACCCAAGTTGAATCACACGTCATCTTTTCGTCTCTCATTTTCTCTGTTTGGTATGAATATCTCAAGAGGCTCCTTATATTTCGTGTTTATGCCATCCAGGATCTCTTATGGTATTTTACCTTTCATTTGTCTTCCCGGTTCATTATCATCCCGTCATTATTCTCCTTTTTCGAAGTCTGATTTAGGTCATTTTCCTTTTGTCAACCTTCGCTCCAATTTCTCATCAAATCTTGGTAGTGCATTATCGCTCACTCTAATTATCTGCCGTAGATAATTTCAATAATGTCTGAATGATTTAGGTAAACAGACCAGATTAAGTCTTACGAGCTCATCACAACTCTCCCTCTCACTCGTGTCATGTTCAAGTTATTCTGGCTCATCAAGTTTTTCATTAGTACATCCATCAGCTCTGGTCCACATTTCACTTCATCATGTGTTTCAAAATTCATATTCTGTCTACCAGCTTCTATCAATATATTTCCTATATTCTGTGTATTCTGAGCTGCTTCCAGGATACTTGTTGTCACATTACATTATTCTCATACTCCATCCTTTTCTCATATTGATCACATTACGGGAAAAAGGAAAGATTGTGTATCTCTCCTAGGGTTTCCATCCTCAATTCTCATTATTTTTTCTATCTCACCACACAACCTACCCTCCCCCCTCCTTTCTCTTTCTCTTCATTACAGTCTGACCCTGAAATTTTGTGGGGCATAATAGTGTACGGCAGAATTTCAGTGTTTTGAATGTCCAGAATGACGATTCAGTGGGTGCCACCCTCACCCTTGAGGAAACTGAATATGAAACAGACTCGTGCTATTAGCGGAGGCAACATAGGAAACATGTTGTACATCTTATGATAAATGCACCAAATATGGTATACATATAGACCAACATATAACCAATAAATTTAGATGGCTGTGAAGCACATTAAACAAAATAGCGCCTGCGAAACTCAACTTTTTACAGAAACGCTAACTATAAGGGACCAAGAGAATTTTAGGTTGGGACATTTGGCATTAAAATATTTGGGACGATTCTGCAGAGTTATTTATGAACATCGTGCTGATCAATCATGCTGATATGTTACCTGTCACCAGTTTCAAGGGTTCTCCTACCCCCCAGCTTCTGTTGACATGGCTTTAAAAGTCGCTCCTGCCCCTCGTGATCACTCGCTTTTGAATGCACAGTTAGCATTGTGTGTTGAACTTAAGTCAAGAGCCATTCTCAAGATATCGTCCAGAAATAAAATAAAAAAGCAAATTTTTTTTACAAACCTCATAAACAAAGGCAGCTGCACGTTACGGTATTCTGTTACTTGAGCCGTTACCAGAAAATGAGCCTCCGCTCACCTGTGGAAGAAAGGAAGAATTACACACCTTCAGAGGCAGAATTTAATCCATACAAAATACAACACCAACATCGTTCATAATAAAAATTCTCATAAAACTTTCGTTGAGCGACTACGACAACTAGTTAAGATAATCTCTGGGTGGATAGTATGAACGTTTCTAATCAAAGATGAACCCCCCTGCCCCTTGATTCTTTTAAAGTAAACTCTTGTATTCATTGCTCTTAAGTAAAAAAGAAGAGGGACCCTCTTGTTTGAGATTTTTTTAAATCTTACTTTTATTTTAAAAATCTGCCTTTCAATAAGCACAAGTTTTGTACCAAATATTTTAATCGGACTTATCCAAGTGAAGTTCTTGCTACTTATATCAATATTAGAAGAAACAATTTTAAAACCGTGTAGTTTTACATCTTGCTTTTTTTTAGTATTTCCTCTGTGTAATTCAGTAACTTCCACCAAAATAGGAAATTATTTATTATTATTATTATTATTATTATTATTATTATTATTATTATTATTATCAAAAAGAAGCGCTAAACTAATTTAAATACATTAAAATATCTTACAATTATTAAAAAGACTTTTTATGTGTCGTAATAATAATATTATATTAAATAATAAGCATCAACTGATATTTTAAATTTTCATAAATAACTCTGATTTATAGACATATAAAACACTGATAAAAAAAATAGTTATAAGGAATCAGACAATGTTAGAACATCATATTGAAGACTAAGATAAACATTCACCTTCCTCATTAACTTACTCAAATACTGAACTTTAACAGTGCTAAAAATTACTTTATATCTGGCTTCAAATATAACTATTTTATGTTATTTTCATAATACGCAAGTGTGACAAATAGAAATGAATACAGATAACTGAATAGAGTATATATATATATATATATATATATATATATATATATATATATATATATATATATATATATATATATATATATATATATATATATATATATATATATTATATAATTTCCTTATATATCATGCATCACTCGCAATGTTATTTCACTCAGTTTTTTAAATAAATTTTTCATACATTCTTACACAGGTATAGGCTAACAGCTATAAAAGCTTATAAAGCACATATAAAATCCATAGGCGTGCGCGCGCTCTCACACACGCTCGCACGCACACGCGCGCGCGCGAGCACACACACACACACACACACACACACACACACACACACACACACACACACACACACAGGATCCATACATAGCTTTAAGCAGAGGTATGATAAAGCTCACGGCTCAGGGAGAGTGACCTAGTAGCGATCAGTGAAGAGGCGGGGCCAGGAGCTCGGACTCGACCCCCGCAACGTCAACTAGGTGAGTACAACTAGGTGAGCACACACACACACACACACACACACACACACACACACACACACACACACACACACACACTTTTAAATATTTATCTTAAAACTATTTGGAAAAATGTCATTCAGGAGTAATTTAAAAAGGTGGAAAATTAAGCCTTATGGAAAACGTTGAAGACCCAACACACTGTAGCAAAGTTTGCAAGCCATCACGTGGCGTCAAGGAGCAACTGCAGCAAGTTGCACTTATTACTTTTGATATACCGTTGATGAATTTCGAGAGTTTTTCAACTCCTGAGCCCGGCCCTGGGCCAGGCTTGTCTCAACATTTCTTCCCTTCAAAACAATAAGACGCTACAACGACTGACTCAACGAGCAGCCAGAGGACAAGCACGAAGTCCAATATCAAGTCAACATTGATTTCTATCAAAGAGATGAAATGCGGTATGCCAAGATATTTAATAATAATAAAGACATTTAATATAACTCTATTAATAAACATCCTCTTCAGAACTTATAAATGAAGGTGGTGGTGCATCCAGCCATGAGCTAGACGAGCCCTATAGTTAATTCTGCCGAGGAAGGAGACGTCAGCAAAGGTCTACCTAGGAGACGTCTTGATGGTTCCTGGGTCATCCAGCCTGGTAATAAACCAGACCTGCTTGACTGCCTCAGTAATATTAATGTCAATAAAGCACAGGAACATGGGAGCACCTTTATTAAATTCACAACTTGTATTTCCAATAATGAGAAGCTGCTGATCCTTAAGAAGAAACTTTATAGATCGGCTGGCAGCGCACTCGACCCACATACTGAGGATCCGTGGTTGAATACCCGGCACACGGGCGGACACGTTGGGCATGTTTCCTTAAACCTGATGCCCCTGGGCACCTAGCAGTAAGTAGGTATAACCGTTTGATAGTCGTCTGGTGTGGGTCGCATCTCAGGCGGTGGAAGTATATCCTAGATATGGACCTTTCAAATGAGCTGAGGTAGGATAGCAGCTCTTAGCCTGTACAACTGATCAGCGTAAAAAAAAAAAAACTCCTGCAAGACACTGGTTCATTCGTCATGAAGCAGAACAAGTGTCTCCCGAGATGGTTCTTTGTAAAATAATCACTTGTAACTGAGTAAGCATCCGCTGTCTTATTCGAGCAAGGGTTTCAAAAATATGCTGTTTCAACAAAGTATCAAACATGCTTAATAAACATGATGAAACATGATCAAACATGCTGATAAGAATTTTTCTTTCTACAAGTACATGTACAAGACATACAGGCTTAGCTGACATCAATAACATACTACTATGTAGAAAGCCTCGAATTATGCAGAGCATTTCGGGCAAATTAGGTCAATTTTGTGTCCAGGATGCGACCCACACCAGTCGACTAACACCCAGGTGCCTATTTTATTGATAGGTGAACATGAACAGCAGGTGTTTTAAGGGAACACGTCCTAATGTTTCCACCCGTACCGGGGATCGACCCCCGGACCTCAGCGTGTGAGTTGAGTACACTAACAATCAAGCAACGGGACAACATGATCAAATATATTGATCAAACATGCTGAGTAAACAATATCAACCATGCTAATAAAACAAGTTGATCAAACATTGATCACAAATGCTGATCAAACAAGTTGTACAAAAATAAATCCACCAGACGGCTGGAGGTCCACTTAGGGAGTGTTTCTAATAAAGCCCTGTACTTTATCACAGGGAATCAGTTAAGTGCATTAAGCGTATAAAGTGAGCTGTCAATCAGTAAAGTGAATTCCCTTAATTCGCAAACCGAGTTAAAACTTTGTCGGCTCACTTATCCGAGTTTGTAAATAACCAACTTGAGCTAAAGGGAAAAAAACTTACCAACTTTATCAGAATTACACTTGCTCGAGAAAATAGCGAAGCTTGTCCATTTTGAAACAATACGGACTATTACTGCACTTCTGGTGAAGCACTAAGCCCGTAAGGGTGTGACACAGCAGCACATGGGAAATAAAATTTCAAGAGAAATATAGAAAAATAGTTCTTGAATAATATCAGAAAAACTACAGCATTAATTACTTGATGCTTCACACAAAGGAAGTTACTAATACTGTGTTAATTAAAGTCTTTTAGTCGCACAACATGCTCCTAGCACGACATAACTGACATTAACAACAGTTAGAATAACACTCACTGGCTGAACCAAGGCTTAAGTCCACAGGTAGTGAGACGTACACTATGTGGCAAGGAAACCTTCATTACGTTTTGTCCAGGACTGGACTTCAACTATATATAAATACACACACATGCACCGCTTAATAAGGCAAACAAACACCCTGAGGTCAGGCTTGGAGAAAGGTCAAAGAAGAGGTAAGAAGGTTAATAAGTTATTTCATGGCGGGTGAGGTCCAGGGACAACAATGATCACATTAAATGCTGATGTGAAGGAAGGAGGGCACTGCTAGGTTATGGGTACATTTTTATTATAATAATCATAGACAATAAGAACGACGAGTCCTACCAGCATGTACGTTGGTTTCTTTTACTTGATCGATAAGTTACTTAAATTACGTTGCCTCCAGAATACTGCTTCTCCACGCCCTCAGGATAAGCAATGCAGATGAATAGAAATACGTCGAGGACTCCGTCACCTTCCTAAAGATTTCTCAATCTTCACTCCAGCAAGAAGTTAACGGATTTTTCACCTCTTCCAGAAACTAATATTGATCGTCGTCTGGTCCTTCTCACAGGACAGGTTGTCACCGCTTATCGCCAAAATAGATGTAGTTGTTGCAACCATCAAAACCGTAAAGAAAATCACCAGATTCATAGAAACAAGAGCACCGCTGCTGTAGGTGTTTACAGCACTCTGTGTGGGGGATGTAAAAAGGTTTACTTCGGTGAAACACATGACCTTCAGCCTCCCCTGCATTAACACACACACGTAAACAGGATGGACGACACCAACTACACATGCATAGGTCATTGCAGTCTACACTCCCACATCATGAAGTGGGGAGTGGCAGTGGAGAACATGAATTTGACCAGAAGCCGCTCTAACTCTTGCTCCTTCTAAGTCACTTGTTACATTCGTAAGTAAACAAATCTAACAAATTAATGGAGTGATCTCATGGTCTGGGATTACCAGCCCATCCTCTCAGCCACTGAATCGGTTGATTACTGAAGTAACTCAGGATAAGAGCACTATGGAGCACTTGAGAGTGAGGCTCAAGTATTTCTTCAGCCTCAGAATGGTCAGGAAGTGGAACGATCTAGACAGTGGGGTGGTTGTGGCAGGATCCATACATGGCTTTAAGAAGCCAGGAACCCAGTAGCGGCTAGCGAAGAGGCAGGGCCAGGAACTGACACACAACACTTACAGTCCCATATAGACGAGTACGCACAAACACAGAATACTGAAGGGAAACAAGACTAAGTAAATATAATTGAGCGAATATCAGGCTAGACCTATTTTTTTTATATTCAGCAAACTTGGATTCGTCAGCAATACTCTTTTACTCTATTCCATACGATACTTACACACTAGGACCATCTATGGTTAGTTGTCATACTCCATCAACGTTGACAAGCTACGGGAGCTACAAACGTGTCGGTTAAGAGGATTGGTCACTAGGTCAAGTAATGTTCCTCATATACGTAAAAGAAGAAACAAGTTCATGTTTTACTGCTTACATACATTAAACTAAGAATAAAATAGATTAAAGACATAGAAAAGCTGCGAGAAGATTTGGATTCGCTACAGAGATGGTAAGAAAAACAGCAAATGGAATTCAATAATTGCAGAGTTATGAATATTGGGAAAGTGAAAGAAGACCAAGAAGCTGAGAAGCTGCAATACTATTACGGTAAGCACAGCATATTACTCTGGATGCTCATATAGGCACAACAGTGGCAAATTGGAAGACACTTTTCGCAGGGAAAATACCTATTACTCGGTGTTTTACCCACAAGTGTGCTTTGCGTACTGGAGAGGAACCTTCAGAAAGTGTAACACACAAAAATTCAAGATCACGCACAAGACATCTGTCAGACCCAGCAGAGAATACACTATGCAACACCAGCTTGAAGTCCAGATGTAATAAAGAATATAAACTTGAGAAAATTTCCGTGATCTGCAACAAGACTGGCCCCAGCCGCACAACTGACAAGAAAGGTTACTGAATTTACAGAACTCTATAAAATAATTCAGCAGTTTTGACAATAAAAAGTTGAAAACAGCCACAAACACTAACACTCGCAAGCCAAAACTATATTACTAAAATAAGTAGCAAGCTCACACACAAAAAATACTATCACACTAAGTGTAAATAACCCACATCAGAGAAATGAGAAGATAGGCCAGAAGAACTGAAGCTAATGAGCCTAGAGGAAAGAAGAAAAAGTGAAGACACGATAACAGTGAACAAGATACGAACATAGATGTGCTGTCTAAAATGCGGGGAACATGACAACTGGAAGTTTAAGATGCCAATGAGTCACAGAGATGACAGTAAGAACTTCTTGAGCTTCAAGGTGGTTAGAAAAAGGAGTGATTCAAATAAGAAGGTAATGGAAGCATACACAGTACACAATATAAAATTAGCACACTAGGTGGGAAACTTGTGAAACCCGTCTCAAAGTTAAGAGGCGGAATAAGGAGCAGAGATTCTCCCCCATAAAAAAACAATAGGCGAGTTAGCACACAAAAACACAAAGCATATAACGCCTTCAAACATAAATACTTATCGAGGACAAACATTATACATTAAACTGAAAAAAGACTCCCACATAATTACACGAACTTCCATGCAAAGCATCACAGGCGCAATGTAACTGAATCTATGGGCGCAGACTCTCCAAAAAGTTCTAGGAATGTTTCCTGACCAAAACATTTTAGCTTACATAAAAAAAAGAACCCCACTGACCTGACATAAACCCCCACTAAAACACGATATATATTACCAAGGGTGAGCAGGGATAACCCCGCAATCTCCAGGAGGACGGTTTGCCATTGATATACAAGGGGACACTTAGCTCCACACTCAGATGCTCATACTTCTCCTCTCACTTGTAAGTTTCTTTCCATGTGTAGTAGTAGTAGTAGTAATAATAATAGTAATAGTTGTAGCTGTTGGTTGACAACTATACTTCTCAGTAAAAACTCGGCCTGCTGTTCCTGTGGCCTATGTAGTTTTAGTAGTAGTCGTCACTAGCTGTCACAGGTACTTGTCTATAGATACTTGGTCTGCTGTTCCTTTGTGCGTGCGTGCGGATATATATGTGCACAGACACTATTACAGTTTTAATCAATATATTGTAATATGCTCGTTGATATTCTTGAATCATTCAAATTCTCGTAAATCGTTGATGTTCTTCCTTATTGTCATAAGCAAAACTCTCAAATGAAGTCATTCAAGGCGTGCTGGTACCACCACTGTATTTTGTATATCAGACTCTCGTTTTTATACAGCCAGTGTTCCTACTTCCTGAAGCATCTGGAATGAGATGTTCAGTGGTACTGGGCACCTAATCTTTGAAGCACTGATGGCCCGGTGGACTAAAACATCTAGGAATATTGGCGGGCTTCTCGTGAAGCTTGCTAATATATCTAGGGTTCGATCCCTGGCTAGACGCTAACAGGTTGCAAAAGATATCCTCTGTACGAAGATTCCATGGTGATGCTGTGTTAGACAAGCATCATAGCATTATTGGTATACAACATTTGCAAATTAATGAATAATACATATGCAACACCTGGGTATCCTTCCTTTTTCCTGGAGATTGTTTCGCCAACACTTGGCATGACCTACTTCCACTAGTGAATTCCATCCACCTGTCAAGATACCTTCAACTGCTGGATTTCATTTGACTCCTATATAGGAGCCCATCTTCCTGTCTTTGTTGCAGGACTGAAGGATTGATCACCTCCTCGTCTACTGTCTCCAATTAAAAACTTCTGTATAAAATTTATAAAGCCCTAATTATTAGGCCCTATCATGAACTAGTGTTTACGACACGCTGCAGCCAATGTCATAACAGAATAATGTCTCATGTTTCATCAAAATATCCTTCAACTTTTCTTCCTCGTCTGGCGCCCTCATCATTGTGAGTTTCCATAAATCGTGTTATATGCAGTCATTTACGCTCCATTCATCCCAATTTATCGTTTATGCTCATCGTATCGCTATCGTCATTTTCCTCCTACATCTTTATCATTCACACTACCTAATTCTCCTTCATTTCCATTCTCTCGCCTCATTTCTCTTACATCTTATTCTCAGCTCTTTACCCCTCGGCATAAATTCTTTCATCTTTACCATTCTGCTCATGTTAAATTTCTTCTGTAACACAGATGGCGTCTCTCCTCTTTTTTTTCAATTTAAACAAATGTATTTCAAATTTTCTGCTTCTCCTTCAGCAATATATTATATTAACGGGAAGTGTTAAATCAATGGGAGGTAATCACGCTTGACCCGAAGAATGGGAGGGTAGCTACAATTCCTTGAATGAAGAGCCCTTCACCAGCATCAGCACACCTGCATGAAGGGATGCCTGGCCACCTCTGTGTCGTTCAGTACTCCAGACGCAGTCCTGGGTCGTCCAGTACCCAAGTCATAACCCACTGTACAGTACCGCAGACTGTCCTCTTGAGTCATCCAGTAGCCCGGCCACAGTCCCTAGTCGTCCAGTGCCCCAGACGCAACCCTGGATCTTCCCTGCCCCTGACAATCCTGGGTTGTCCAGTACCCCAGACAGTCCCCCTAGATCGTCAAATGCCCCAGACAGTGCTCGACACTGTTTACGGGTCGTCCAGTGTCCCAGACAGTCCTGGGTCGTCCAATGTCCAAGACACAACCCTCAGGCATAGTCCTGGATTGTCCAGTGTTCTAGCCACAGTTCTCCTCTACTGAGAGGCAGAACAGGGCTTCGTACTCAAAAGGTGAATGGGAAATAAATACACAGAGCCCTTGGTTTAACCAGATATGCAGAGGAAAAGAAAAAAAACATAAGAGTAGAAAGCTACAGGAAGGGAAGGACAGATAAAAATAACGGAGTGAGTAGTTTAGTCAGTGAGCAGATTAGGGTGAAGAGAGAGGTTGAGAAACAATTTGAGAATGATACAGCAGATAAAGCCAAGTCTGAGTGAAAACTACTTCACAGCCACATCAGAAAAAAGACAACGGTAAATTACCAGGTAATTCGACTCAAGAAAGGAGAGCTAACAGGAGATGGTGAGGAAGGCCGTGACGTGATGAACAAATGATTAAAAGAAGTCTTCTCAGTGGAAATTGGGACACTGCCTGAAAGTCTAAGGAAAATAGTACACCAACAGGTACTGGACACCATACACACATTGAAAAAGGGCAAAACAAAAACGAACACTTTTGATGGAGCTGAATACATCAAAGACAGTAGGACCTGATAAGATATCACCATTGATTCTGCGAGAGGAAGCAGAAACATTGTCCGAACCACTAGCTACGTCAATGAATGCGGTAGTTTTTCCAGACATCTGAAAGGCAGAGAATGTAGTATCTATAAGAGGTGCTCCTGAACGGCCGAAAAAAAATGTATAGACTTACATAATTACCTAGCTGAAGTTGTCTCCCTTGAATTACTCTCCTAGGAAGACTATACACTGATCCCAGCGCCTCTGTTATTTCTCAAAACATTTCTGGATCTCTTCTTTCCTAATGGTATCAAACGCACCTTGAGATTTTGCTTGAATCTCTCCCAGATTCGTTGCCCCCTGAGTATCATATTTATTTTGGGAGAAGAGAAAGAAGTCATAGGGGACAAGATCTCGAGAGTGGAGTGGGTGGGGATGATCGCCATGTTGTTTTGCACCACTCGCCTCTTGCTCAAATTTTCAGCCAAAATGCTCTGACACGACCCATAAGAAATTCCCATAATACTTGCAATGTCCCGGATACTCTAACGACAATCTTCATGGATAACCTTCCTCACTTTTTCAATGTTGATGTCAATTTCTGACACTGATGGATGGTCAAAGCGTTCATCATTCTTAACAGACGTTCGTCTTGTTCTGAAAGAGGAAACCATTCGAAACAACGTTCAACTCATTGTTACGTCGCCAAATGCTTGCTAAAGCATTTTGTGAGTTTCACTAAGCATTTTACTGAGCCAGAAACAAAATTATACATAGAAACACACACACACACACACACACACACACTTCTTTACTTTTAAATATTCCTTTCTGTTACAAAAAAATGCAACAACACAATGACAACACGACAGAAAATGCCCGTCCTAACCCTAAGAGAATGGGAAATCTTTACTAAGGAAACGTTTCGCCAGCCAGTGGCTTCTTCAGTCCAATACAGAGAAGAATGGTGGAACATGAGGAGTTTGACGTAATCAGTCCCTCAGCCTGGAGTTGATGTGCTCAATCCATCAATCCTGAGAATAGTAAAGGATATGTTCGAAGAAGTGGCTTATGTACTGCAGTCAGGTGAGTAGAAGCAGGAGGAGGGAGAGTCACCACTGGACAAATCCACTAATGTAAGTAGATCATGCGTGTAGGTTAAGCACAAGTGTCTCATTCAACTTGTCGGGTTTCTAAACCGTTTACATCACATCTGCAAGACAATGCAACATCTTGGGATCTCGATGCAGGGAATTCTTCTAAGTTTGCCTAACCTACCGTAGGTATGTTTCATATTTCTTTTTCGAATTCTGGAAGACTAGTACTGATGGGTAACGACTGATTTTCAAGGGTAATGATTGATTTTTTTTTTTTTTTTTGCATTCTCCGCCCTGATTTTTAGTGGATTGCTGAACACTGATTCATAGTGATCTTTCAGAATTTCACTAATTTCTTCATCGTCAGTGTACGAACCTCCTGTGATTAATCGCCCATGCATGTAGAAAAATATGGTACTTCTTGCAACATCCTGGGCAGCTTTTTGTTGCCTTTGTACTCTTGTCTGGTACGACAGCTTTAGCGTTAACTAAAATAATTTAGATCATTCAGAAATTGTGGCTTGACCTTCGCTTGAACTACTACGGCAGTGTATACAAGGCTAACAAATCTCAGAAAAGCTTTCAGTAGCCTCAATAAAGAACGAGTGTACAAGTATGTGAGGCCCATCTTGTAATCAGCAGCACCAGGAGCATCCCCCCCCCTCACCTTGTAAACCATATTCAGAAGCATGAAAAAGACGCAAATCTTTGCACCATACTGGTCCCACAGGCTAGAGTGCACAACAGAGTCTGAAATTGATGAATCTGTACTCTCTCTTAAGAAATAAGGCCTGGAGAGGCATAATTACTTCGCATAAGATACTCTAAGGAACTGATGCTGCTGCTAGTAGCAGACTGTAAGAAATACGAGGAATATGAAAAATAAATGGAAAAGGTAAAAACACGATTGAGTCACAGGGATTTCCAGGAGGAAGTGGGATGAACTTTTTAACAGTGAAGATAGACTTCATACACAGTTATAAGACTATACATGTTTGGGTTCAAGAAGACAGAAATCAACAGTGCGGTTAAAGCTTAAGAAGCGGTGCCAGGAGCCGAGACGCAACGTCGGGAAACACAAATTTTCGAATATACAGAGTGCAAAGAGAAGATAGGTGTGGAGGCTTGAGCAGCCCGGTTACCGTGGCTTTATACGACTCTCTCTATTTCTCCAATAACGAGTAAAAAGAACTTCTTTTAAAGGAGAAGTAAAAGGTTTGAAAGAGGGTCAGAGGCTTCTGAGGGAGAAGCGGCAGTGGGAGGGGGATAAAATACTTCAAACCCGGCGAGCGTCGGGTGAACCGCCTCCAGTGTTAAAAATACTGGAGGAGGAAGAGGGAGGTAGGGAAGGAGAGGGAGGGAAGGAGAGGGAGGGAAGGAAAGGGAGGGAAGGAGAGGGAGTAAGGAAGAGGGAGTGAGGCAGCGAGTGTGTGGAAGAGTGTAGAAGAGGGAGGGAGGGTGGAAGGACGAGTGAAGCTGGGAAGAGGGATGATGGAAGGAAAATGGAGAGAGCGGGAAGGGAGGAGGAAGAAAGGGTGGAGACTGAAGTAGGAAGAGAGGGGAGGAGGAAGTACAAAGAGGAATGATGAAGTATTAGAATTTTAAGGAGGTTTACATTTTAAAACGTAGGATCAAGTACCAAGAAGTTTTATGCACTATTTTGTTATTATTAAAAGAATCATTATTGTCGCTTTAAGCTTAGGTAACTGTTTATTATATTATTATTACCGTTATTTTTTTGCGGAGGACGGGGGGGGGGCGCCAAGCGGAGGGGGGAACCTCTAATTCTGTCACAATTGTTTAGTAGCTGGTAATCAGCCAGGTAATCATCAAATATGTCAACTATTTAGCCTGACTGGCCTTCGGATGAAAAAAAAATCTGCGTTCTCCGTCCTGTTTTCGTCTACTGGACTGATGAACATCAGTTAGTATGGGTAGTTGAAATTTCGCTCATTTACTTTTCATCGTCAGTTTATGAACCTCCAGTGATTAATGGTCCAATTCTACAGGTAGTTATTAATTTGGATTTTGCATATGCATAAAAATATTTGTTTCTTTCAATGATCTGGATGGCTTTTTTGTTTCTGTTGTACTTGTGCCTGGAGCATCTTAAGTATTAGTGCTATCTCGGTGATCTCTCAGCTAAGATATCTTTCCTTCGTTGTAATTTATTCACGTTTTCAGGCAGTCCGGTAACACTTTTTCTTCTGTACATACTTCTACTCTTTCTATTCCTGATCTTCTAGGTTTCTTTAATGGCACGTATTCAATACAAATTTAGTATGCTTCTGTCTTCAGATTTTCCATGCACTTGTGAGGATTTAGGGCGCTCATAAAAAAAAAAAAACATACCACGGGCGGGGTTAGAACCCGCGGTCAGAGAGTCATAAAACTCCAGACCGACGCGTTGTGTTAGGGTGCTTATGACTGTTTCAAGGGTTTGTCTGATAGTTCTTTCATATATGAAATCAGAATTTACCAAACACCTATTTTTTGTTACAGAAAAAAAAATTGTTAAATCGGACATTCACGTATTTTGAGTACTGCTGACGAGCTGGCGACAACTGAGCGCCATGCACATATGTCAGTTGTGCACTGTGCCTCACTGTTAATAAAAAAGCCTACAAAAATTCATGCATCTAAAACGTACAGACGAAAAGGTTGATGCTCAAAATGCTATGTTTATTCTCGTCGAGTTTGTACTGTCAATAAATATGCTTCTGCTGCAAGATGAACTAGTTCAACATCTGCAACAAGTACATATAAGTGACACTTTAGATCATCATCTGCAACAAGCACATATCATAACCTGACACTGCCGTTCAACATCTGTAACAAGCACATATACTAACACTGAAAGAATTAACCTGTGCACTACGTTTGCCATGTATTATAATGTTTTGTATAACCAATCAAGTAATATTGGTGAAGCATTACTGATGCCACAGAGTAGCTAGTATTACCATTACAGTAGAGTTACCACCATTGCAACGCTGTCAATATTACAGTGTTTCCAAAACCAGCGAGCAGCTCCTGCCATCTCCTAACACCCTCGTCACTACACGTTACCCTGACGCATAAATTAACATCACTACCTCTCACGGGTCAGGCTGACATATGCTAAATAATTATACTACAATACCTCCACATAACAATCCTCTCCCGAACCAAATCTCCCCAGATAAGCCCCTCCCATGTTATTCCTTCCCCGGTCCCTCCTATATCACCCCTATCAAGAACAAATAAAAAATATCTTTTCCCACATACTTTGCAAGTGTGTGTGTGTGTGTGTGTGTGTGTGTGTGTGTGTGTGTGTGTGTGTGTGAGCGAGAGAGTTACCATTTTGTCCTAGGCACGTGTCGATTTGACACTAGGCCTGTTGCATATGGGTGCTTGTGTAGTGTGTGGTTGTGCATGTGTGAAGGGGGGTTGTGTGTGTGCGTGTGGTTGTGTGTGTGCGTGTGGTTGTGTGTGTGCGTGTGGTTGTGTGGGTGTGTGTGGGTGGTTGTGTGGGTGTGTGTGGGTGGTTGTAGGTGGTTGTGTGTGGTTGTGTGGGTGTGTGTGTGGTTGTGTGTGGTGTGTGTGTGTTGTGTGTGGTGTGTGTGTGTCGTGTGTGTGTGTGTGTGTGTGTGTGTGTGTGTGTGTGTGTGTGTGTGTGTGTGTGTGTGTGTGTGTGTGGTTGTGTGTGTGTGGTTGTGTGTGTGTGGTTGTGTGTGTGTGGTTGTGTGCGTGTGGTTGTGTGTGTGGTTGTGTGTGTGTGGTTGTGTGTGTGTGGTTGTGTGTGTGTGTGTGTGTGTGTGTGTGTGTGTGTGTGTGTGTGTGTGTGTGTGTGTGTGTGTGTGTGTGTGTGTGTGTGGGTGTGTGTGTGTGTGTGGGTGTGTGTGTGTGTGTGTGTGTGGGTGTGTGTGTGTGTGTGGGTGTGTGTGTGTGTGTGGCTGTGTGTGTGTGTGTGGCTGTGTGTGTGTGTGTGTGTGGCTGTGTGTGCGGCTGTATGTGTGTGTGGCTGTATGTGTGTGTGGCTGTATGTGTGTGTGGCTGTATGTGTGTGTGGCTGTATGTGTGTGTGGCTGTATGTGTGTGTGGCTGTATATGTGTGTGGCTGTATGTGTGTGGGGCTGTATGTGTGTGTGGCTGTGTGTGTGTGGCGCTGTGTGTGTATGGTTGTGTGTGTACACTCACCTAGTTGAGGTTGCGGGGGTCGAGTCCGAGCTCCTGGCCCCGCCTCTTCACTGATCGCTACTAGGTCACTCTCCCTGAGCCGTGAGCTTTATCATACCTCTGCTTAAAGCTATGTATGGATCCTGCCTCCACTACATCGCTTCCCAAACTATTCCACTTCCTGACTACTCTGTGGCTGAAGAAATACTTCCTAACATCCCTGTGATTCATCTGTGTCTTCAGCTTCCAACTGTGTCCCCTTGTTACTGTGTCCAATCTCTGGAACATCCTGTCTTTGTCCACCTTGTCAATTCCTCTCAGTATTTTGTATGTCGTTATCATGTCCCCCCTATCTCTCCTGTCCTCCAGTGTCGTCAGGTTGATTTCCCTTAGCCTCTCCTCGTAGGACATACCTCTTAGCTCTGGGACTAGTCTTGTTGCAAACCTTTGCACTTTCTCTAGTTTCTTCACGTGCTTGGCTAGGTGTGGGTTCCAAACTGGTGCCGCATACTCCAATATGGGCCTAACGTACACGGTGTACAGGGTCCTGAATGATTCCTTATTAAGATGTCGGAATGCTGTTCTGAGGTTTGCCAGGCGCCCATATGCTGCAGCAGTTATTTGGTTGATGTGCGCTTCAGGAGATGTGCCTGGTGTTATACTCACCCCAAGATCTTTTTCCTTGAGTGAGGTTTGTAGTCTCTGGCCCCCTAGACTGTACTCCGTCTGCGGTCTTCTTTGCCCTTCCCCAATCTTCATGACTTTGCACTTGGTGGGATTGAACTCCAGGAGCCAATTGCTGGACCAGGTCTGCAGCCTGTCCAGATCCCTTTGTAGTTCTGCCTGGTCTTCGATCGAGTGAATTCTTCTCATCAACTTCACGTCATCTGCAAACAGGGACACCTCAGAGTCTATTCCTTCCGTGTGTGTGTGTGTGTGTGTGTGTGTGTGTGTGTGTACTCACCTAGTTAAGGTTGCAGGGGTCGAGTCCAAGCTCCTGGCCCCGCCTCTTCACTGGTCGCCACTAGGTCACTCTCCCTGAACCATGAGCTTTATCGTACCTCTGCTTAAAGCTATGTATGGATCCTGCCTCCACTACATCGCTTCCCAAACTATTCCACTTCCTGACTACTCTGTGGCTGAAGAAATACTTCCTAACATCCCTGTGATTCATCTGTGTCTTCAACTTCCAACTGTGTCACCTTGTTCCTGTGTCCCATCTCTAGAACATCCTGTATTTGTCCACCTTGTCAATTCCTCTCAGTATTTTGTATGTCGTTATCATGTCCCCCTTGTCTCTCCTGTCCTCCAGTGTTGTCAGGTCGATTTCCCCTTAACCTCTCCTCGAAGGACATACCCCTTAGCTCTAGGACTAGTCTTGTTGCAAAGACTAGTCCCAGAGCGTGTGTGTGTCTGTTTTGAAAAGTCTTGGACCCATTACGCTTACCGAGTTTTCTCGCAGTGTAACATCCCTGCTTTTCATTGAGGCATTTGCATTGTCTGTCGAACCTCTAGCTCTCGTAAGGAATAATGTCAGTCTGATGACCTGGAACTAGTCCCTCCAGAATTTACCATAATTACTTTGAATTACTGAGAAGCAATTTATATAATTTTACCCCTTTTGGTGCGAGAGAAAGCGGGAACAGACAAAAAAAAATCTCATCGTGAAAATAGGGTAAGTAAGAGTTGGGGAAAAAACACTCTGGACACACTGAAGGAATTGAAGCTTTTAAAATAAAACAACTGACCAAGCTGTAAATAAAGAATACACATTTTCAGAGATACTGGTAATAAAAGTTACTGTGAAGAAAGCAGAGATTGCAAAACAAGCTTTTATCGGGACAACGTTTCACTCAGGATAGTCTTCTCAGGTTCTGACTTAACAAAGCTCTACACAGTGACACTTTAAAAAAAAAAAAAAAAGCTTGCTCTGCTACCAGTGATTTCTTCACTGTTGTAGTCATTTGGATTCAGAAATTATTGCCATTATTTTAAGCCCATTAAATGAAAGCTCCAAGTGAGGTACATGTAGTTAGTCAACTGCAATAAACTGAGTTGTCTAATACGCTTTTGCATTCAACAATGAAGCGATGTTCAGTTATTCAGTTTGGGGTCCCAAGTGCAATGTGAATATTAATAGTTGCCTGACTTGGCTCACTCAACCAACTCTGTACGGCTGCTACTTGTTTATGTGAAGAGGTATTTCCACCTGGATGCGCTGCTTGCACAAAATATGCGAGTAAAATGAGCCTTAAAAAGTAAGCTTACACTAACCATAAATAATATTGTTCTGTTACACAAGACTCGTAAATGTAACTAGGGTACTAGAAAAGATAATAAGGCGAACAGTATCCTATCTAGAAATAAATAAATACACAGTTGACATCCAGCACGGGTACACAGAGAGAGATTCTTCTCTCATGACTCTTAGACTTATGGCACTGCCGGAACTAAGTAAGAGCGAGAAAGCTATACTTATCCTGCATCTTCCTTGACTGTAAGAAAACATTTGACAATACCACACGGAAGGCAGCTATACAAACTCTAAGAACAGGTTGTGGTAGCAAAGGTTCTAAAGCAGGTACAGGAATATTTAATAAATAAAAGGCAGATAAATTTGGAGACGGAGAGAGCACGGGTATACAACGAGTGGAATCCCCAAAGATCAGTGTTTGGTTCAAGTTTTGTGAGTACAGGTCTGATACTTGAAAGATGCACCTGATACTTGAAAGATACCTCAAGGATGCTTCCAGGAGCGTCTGCGGCCCGGTCACAGGCCAGGCCTCCCAGTGGATCAGGGTCTATCAATCAGGCTGTTACTGCTGGCCCCGCACACAGTCCGACTTATGAACCCTAGCTCGGCTGGTCAGGAACTGGTATGAGGAATCTGTCAATTTTCTTTAGAAGAGAGCCTGAGGTTTGTTGATAATTTCCCATATGCATGTAGGGAAGGCGTTGAAAATATAGTTGATCTCTAACACACATCGAGTTCTCTGGTGTGACGTGTGTCCATTTTTTATTTAATAATAAAAAATAAAACGATTCTACATCATTATCTATTAAAGTGCAAATGCAGTTAGACATATCATCCAGCTTACTCTTTCAACCCCCTCCCTCTTTCCTCTATCTACAGTCTGATACAGTAAATCATCCAATTTATTTTTCTGTATCCTAAGTATAATTTCTCTTGCCCCCGCTCTGGGATGATGGGGCAATCTTCATAAGAATTAAGTTTCTCCTGTGAATGGGATAGGCTGTCCCGAGAGATGACAATTCCCAAGAGCTAGTAACTCCAGCCGTGCTGGAACGAAGCCTTTGAAGCTTCCGTAGCTGATGAACCCTTAATGGAATACTTGATGATATCCGCATTGTCCTACTGAAGTCTCCCAGCTCAGGCTGACACTACTGAAGTCTCCCAGCTCAGGCTGACACTACTGAAGTCTCCCAGCTCAGGCTGACACTACTGAAGTCTCCCAGCTCAGGCTGACACTACTGAAGTCTCCCAGCTCAGGCTGACACTACTGAAGTCTCCCAGCTCAGGCTGACACTACTGAAGTCTCCCAGCTCAGGCTGACACTACTGAAGTCTCCCAGCTCAGGCTGACACTACTGAAGTCTCCCAGCTCAGGCTGACACTACTGAAGTCTCCCAGCTCAGGCTGACACTACTGAAGTCTCCCAGCTCAGGCTGACACTACTGAAGTCTCCCAGCTCAGGCTGACACTACTGAAGTCTCCCAGCTCAGGCTGACACTACTGAAGTCTCCCAGCTCAGGCTGACACTACTGAAGTCTCCCAGCTCAGGCTGACACTACTGAAGTCTCCCAGCTCAGGCTGACACTACTGAAGTCTCCCAGCTCAGGCTGACACTACTGAAGTCTCCCAGCTCAGGCTGACACTACTGAAGTCTCCCAGCTCAGGCTGACACTACTGAAGTCTCCCAGCTCAGGCTGACACTACTGAAGTCTCCCAGCTCAGGCTGACACTACTGAAGTCTCCCAGCTCAGGCTGACAAATTTGAACACTGCACGAGCCCCATCATGCAAGGTGGAATAGGCCAGGAAAACAAGGCCAGGAAAATGTAGAAAAGTGTAGAATTAGGGGGATATGATTGAGGTGTATAAATGGAAAACAGGAATAAAGGGATGTAAATAACATGCTAAAAATACCTACCCAAGACAGGGCTTGCAGCAATAGGTTCAAGTTGGAAACATTTAGATTTAGGAAGGATATAGGAAAGCACTGGTTTGCTAAAGTCGTAGATGAATGAAATAAACTCCCGAACAGTCACTGAAACTAAAGATTTGAATAGCTTTAAAATAGGTTAGACAAGTACATGAGTGGATGGAAATAAATGGAATAAAATACAGAGACGATAGAAAAATAAACACAAATACAGTATAATACGATCCTTATTGACTACGTTTCTCCCAGAGTTTGTGACTTGATAAAGCCCAATGTGTGGGCGAAACAGTCAATAAAGAATTGCATTATACTGCGTGAGAGGTGGACCAAGCATGAGCCAGTAGGTCTGCTACAGTGCTCCTCCTTTCTTATGTTAGGTTATGTTTTGTTCCTCGGCTGCATAAATTATTATAACAGAGGTAGCAGCACCCCGCTGCTACCACTGTTCCATATGATAAATTAAAAAAATCAGTAAAGTATTGCCATTCTGTACAAGGAAACGGCGTGTAATAACATTAGAAACTAAAACACAAAAACAACTAAGGAATCCTCAGTGAAATCAGAAATGTCTGTACATAAACTAAGTTAGACAACCAAATTAATGAGTGGTGGAAAACACGGACAATTTTAACATGAATTAGAAGGAGGGGAACCGCTGGCCGCTGCCACCTTAGGCATAAAATGAAAATAGAGAAAAAGGCATCACACTCAAAATGCCACAAGCTTTTGGTAAGGAAAACCAAATAATCCAGTTGCCCTACTGTCATCTACATCATTAAAATAAAATAAAAAAACATTATTATTATAGACGAAGGAGAACAAACTAGTTAGTAAAAAGAGCGTCCTCATATTATACGAATGTAATGAAATAAGCAAGCTCCAGAAAGCGTATCTAATATTACATAAACCACATCTAAATTATTTTTGATACACTGTTTAGATAATGAGTTTGAGCTCCCCAAGTTACCCTCGACCAGTGAATATTAAAATGGTATACAATACTGACAGGTTGGTAAGACATGTGCAACAGTTAGGTATCTATATTGCGAAACGTTTCGCCTACACAGTAGGCTTCTTCATTCGAGTACAGGAAAGATGAGATAAGCAGCAGAGATGTGAAGACGATGTTATAGAGATGCCTAACTGTTGCCAATGTGTCTTACCATTGTCAACGAGGCTGTTTTACACTGCTGTGCTCTCTCAAGTGTCTGCCTGTACGACGTACATCACTCACCGACAACGTTTTTCATCAGCACAACTCATGGGAGGGAAAAAATTTATTCGACGATGAAACTTTAATAAACACAGAAAAAAATGACAATCAAACCACCCAAGACAATTTCACGTAAACACTAGTATGCAATAATAGTTAGTATGAGATACGGGATAAGCAAAGATAAGTTTTTCAAGCAAGGATAGCTTATTCTGCAATGAAAAACCTGTCATAAGAAGAATCACAGACCTGAAAACAATAAAATTCGCGATATTTCGAATTGCAAAAACTGAAAAAGAGCTTAAAAAAAATGTGCGTATTAATATGCAGAGAAAGATTCCGGGAACGAATGAACCATGACCAGAGCCCTGGTGAGGAAAACATGGGGATGGTGAAGAATAGACAGGATGGGGAAGAACAGAAAGGATGGGGAAGAACAGAAATGATGGGGAAGAACGGAAATTATGGGGTAAAATAGAAAAGGGTGGAGGAGGTAAGGGAAGAGACGAAGATAAAAGGATAAGGGGTTTAACCACTTCTGATTTTTACTTGCTATGGATATATGCGGTGGCTACAACAACACAGTCCTGACAAGTACAAAATAATAAGACTAGGAGATGGAGTGAAAATACTGGATACTCTCCTTGTACGTTATCTTCAGAATTACACCTGTGGAGTGTAATTCTGAAGACATGACACAAGGAGAAAGATCTGAGAGAAGAACCTCGGCAAGATACGCAAAACTAGATGACCAAACAGCTTTCAAAAACCTTTAAGATTCATTCAGAATTTGAAGTGAGCAGCAGCAACAGAGAAGAGCCCGCATCTGACAAGGCATAGAGCAAATTAAAAGGTGTGGATGGTACCAGAACTTAGAGACGTATACTGCGAGAAGAAACTGAAGAACTTTATCTAATTACACAGGAACAGAGAACTAGAACATGGTCGCGACATACAGAGTAATCAGGAGATTAGACAGGGCAACAGTTGGCAGCTAAAGAAGCAAGCGAGTCACAAGTGTTTTTTTTTTCAGTCTCAGGGATGTAGGAAGACAAACATGGCGAGGTAGTGGAGTTAAAGACTATAGTATCTAAACTGTACTGCTGCTTGGAGACCAGGAACCAGTACAGCCGGGCCAGAACGAGTCGAGTCGACACATACAAGGACAGCCAGGTGAATATAACCAGACGAATATACTGAGCGTAACTCCCTGACACCGATCTTGCACTGCTGGTTCTAATTAAATTGACCATCAAGCCGAAACACCAGTCCCGGTCCCAGTTTTAAGAAGAAATCGAATATTTGGCAATATATTTCACAGTTATGCCAATAATATACACTTCGGGAATATTACAGTTTACACTGTTTTACTATCTTTATCTGAAATTCGAAAAAGAACAAGACTAGAAAACAGGGAAACTGCTTAGAATTAGATAGTACTTATTTCGTACGCTAAGACTGTGTGACAGAAGATTTTCAGGTGACGTTATATGCGGATGATACGAACGAGGGTCTGGTTGGTGCAGGATGCAAGAAATCTGACTGCAGCCTGGTGATTCAGAGCACCGACTTGGCTTGGCTTGGTTTGGTCTGGTCTGGCCTTGCAGCATCACTAAGCCTGTGTAGAACAGGATACAACAGCATGCTGGCTCATGAATCGTGCAAGAGGCAGGAAAACACAGGAGGTAAGGTGTGTTGATGTGGCTGAGTGACGAAGTGAGTTTGTAAACAGTGATTCAAGACCAGGTGTCAGTAAACTGGGTGTTTGACTGTGGGCAGTGGTTGGAGGACAGGTGTCAGTAGTATGGCTGTTTGATGGTGTGTGAGTGTAGGCAATGGTCCCAGGCCGGATAAGTCCTATAATGGCCGTTCATCAGCACCAGCCTGGCTTCAAGGACCCCCCGCTTTCCTCACTCCCATCCCGCCACTACTCACAACACCAAGGTAAATGTGCCTACTCCACACGTAGTGCACTTTCTTACACTCTACTCTATACACTCCCTCATACACGACACTGTAGTTGTAATATTTACAGAACGCTTTGGCTGTGAAGGTCACTGAGTGCTCTTATCAGTAAAAAAATACAGCCCACAGAGGATAAAAGGAAAAATAAAACTAGGTGTATTTCGGTCGCTCTGCGAACCCAGTAACAAACTCCCATACTGCAATGCGGCACAAGTTTCTAATGCAATTAAATATTATCACTGAATATTTGAAGCTAATCATAAGAGGCATTTGCAAATTATCACATGAAAACTATCCCCAATTCTTCAATTAAAATGACAGATTCGGACATACACAACCCATAACTAATTCAGACCTTTCAAAAAGAATACTTCACCAACAAACACCAGTTTTGAAAGTTTAAAGCCAAACTGAAGTGGCAATTTCTAATCTGAAAGAGAGAAACCAATATCCTAAAATATATGAGCACATTAAGGTTAAAGCCACTCAGAAGTTGCATTATCAAATTATCAGCCAGGAAGGGCGAGACCAATCGTATGAGGCACAAATTATTGCATGAAACCAAGTATTTTCAATTTTCCCATTTTTTTCATTAAAAAAGACAAATTGGGACCTACCAGGAGCCAGATTAAGACACGGTGAGGCCCGAAGCTATGGGAAGCTGTAGAGAATAAGTATAACAGCAGAACCTGACAAGAATATCGTCAAGATGCATCATAACAAGCCTGTGGGCGGGTGGCGGAGTCACTCCATTAGAACTTAAAAAAAATGTCATTACTCAGTTTGAAGATATTTGAGATGAATATAATAATTCTAATTTGCTACCAGTGACTGAATGTATTGAACTGCTAGGAGTAAACTACTGTTGTAAACTTGTAACTAAAATAATACAAAATGTAACACTTAAAAAAAAAAACTATGATTTATCTGCTGAAAGAAATGTAAGAGGAATGTTATGTAATATGAGCAGCAAGCTGATTCCAAATTAAAGTCCAAATTGAGCTAGCACGTCAAAATTTGTAGTTATTGAAAAACAAGTTCAAGAATTGTTTATATATAATAAACCATGTTGTATCAAAATTTGCAGCGTAGGTAATATAATAGTCACTAAAAACTTATTACCTGTTGTAAAGTAATTGCTAAAGAATACTTCAAGGGTATTAAGAAACATATTCTCACTAGAAGTAGAAAATATTTAAAAAATGTTTTAAGTATTTGGCTCTACGCTTATGACTAAAGTGTTGTCTCTATGAAGAAACCAACAGTAGTCCCCCACACCATGTTGGAAACTGAAACGCTCCTGTCACTGTTCCTCCAGTGTAAAGATATCTTGCTGAAACCTTTTACCATGTTCATCACTAACACAACCAAGGTTGGATGGAAAGTCCAGGTGTGAGCCAAGAAACATTTTTAGGGACATACGGTAACCCAGTGCTCTATAGTCTTCTATTGTGTTTTGCACTAACTCGGCACAGTTGTCTGCTCTGTGCCTTCCTAGGAAGTATTATTTGAAAGATTCTCATGCAGCTACCTCCAGTGGAGGATGGGGGGGGGGGAGCAGTTGTGACAGGAAGACTGCTACCTCCAGTGGAGGATGGGGGGGGGGGTAAGGGGAAGCAGTTGTGACAGGAAGACTGCGTCGGATAATAGTTCACGTATTAAGCTTTGTGTCAGTTAAAACTCCTAAATTTTTCCTTAAGGAAAAGAAATCCTGCACTTTCACCATCCAAATCCTGTGCAAAGTTTTTCATTAAGCCCGACTTTATATGCGATGGTGGAAGAAATATATTTTTTTTGAGGAAGCACCAGTGGCATATGTCGCATGTTGAATTTTCCTGAAATATGGTCTTTTTTTGAGCTTGTAGCGGTTAGCATCGTCACGACTATTCCACAAACAAAGGAAGCACATGAGTTTTGTGTTACCAAGTTTATCCAACCTATTTTTAAAACTACACAATGTCTTAGCGTCTATGACGGTACTCGGGAGTTTGTTCCACTCATCCACAACTCTATTACCAAACCAGTGCTTTCCTATATCCTTCCTGAATCTGAATTTTTCCAATTTAAAGCCATTGCTGCGAGTCCTGTCTATGTTAGATATTTTTAGCACGCTATTTACATCCCCTTTATTAATTCCTGTTTTCCATTCATACACCTCAATCATATCCCCCCCTAATTCTACGCCTTTCTAGAGTGCAGGTTCAGGGCCCTATGAGGATAGACTGAAGGTCCTGAACCTGCACTCTCTAGAAAGGCGTAAAATTAGGGGGGATATGATTGAGGTGTATAAATGGAAAACAGGAATTAATAAAGGGGATGTAAATAGCGTGCTGAAAATATCTAACATGGACAGGACTCGCAGCAATGGCTTTAAATTGGAAAAATTCAGATTCAGGAAGGATATAGGAAAGCACTGGTTTGGTAATAGAGTTGTGGATGAGTGGAACAAACTCCCGAGTACCGTCATAGACGCTAAGACATTGTGTAGTTTTAAAAATAGGTTGGATAAATACATGAGTGGGTGTGGGGGGGGGGTTAGACCTGACTAGCTTGTGCTACTAGGTCGGATGCACTGCTCCTCCCTTAAGTGACGTGTCTGACCTCACTAGGTCAAGGCAATGGCTTAAGCCGGTGGGAGAATTGGAGCTGCCCCGCATAGGCCAGTACGCCTGTGCAGTGTTCCTTCTTTCTTATGTTCTTACATAACTTTAACTATGTAAGTTTTTCGTACAAAGTACCCAGCACTAGTTTATTTTTGTATGAAGTTCGGCTAGGATCGATTAGGTTAGGCTAAATTAACTTACATAAATCTATTTAACCTTAAAAGGCTACTTGCTATACGTCAGGAGACAAAGTGGGCTAAAATAACGAATAAAAGTTCACATCTGTTCAGCTATTACCAGTGGTGTGAGAATGGTTCGAGTTTAGGTATAGTGCTTGCCTGAGGCTTTTCCTTATTCTTTTTCGTCCAAACTTTCGTTTATAACTAGAGAAATCCTCATTCGATTAACTTCAACTTTTCAAGGCAGGTTTGTTGTACCTTTAAAGGTTTTTTTTGGAACTACTGGCATGTGCAGGAGTCCTGTCATCAACATTGTACAGCTCATTCTTGAAAAAAAAATCCGTATACCTGGAGAGGGTTTCGGGGATCAACGCCCCCGCAGCCCGGTCTAAGACTAGGCCTCGTGGTGGATCAGGGTCTGATCAATCAGACTGCTACTGTTGGCCGCACGTAAAACGACGTAGGAACCATAGCCCAGCTGATCTGGTACTGACTTTAGGTGCCTGGCCAGCGCCTTCTTGAAGACAGCCAGAGGGTCTATCAGTAATCCCCCTTATGTATGCTGGGAGGCAGTTGAACAGTCTTGGATCTCTGACACTTACTGTGTTGTCTCAATGTACTCGTGGCGTCCCTACTTTTCATTGGGGTAATGTTGCATCTCCTACCAAGTCATTTGCTTTTGTATGGAGTGATTTTCGTGTGCAATAACTTTAAGAATAACTTTAAACAGGATACTACTCAATAATTTTATTTTTCTTCGTAGATACAAATTTGTTAATACATTAAAATAGTTACAAACAAATAGAAACTAAGCAATTGTATAAAACTGGATAATGCCTCTTCCGATCAGCTTCAAACTTTTAGCATTTTTTAAAGGAAATTTCACGTTGTTATTTGGCTGCAATAATTTCATTAACTATATTGTGATATTGAAATCTGTTCAATAACTAAGTAGACTTCGACTCGGCTTCAAAACACTCACGTTCCTGCCTTCGATAACAAGAATGATGCCCCATAACTTTAGTCTAAAGAATAAAAAGACACAATACCGTTACTAGAACACTACACAGATAACCTTCACATAGGAGACTTAACTTCACTTTGGCTTGTAACGGTCTTAATTTGCCTTTTTTCTTATGAAAAAATAGGTAAACTGAAATACTGGTATTCGTACGATTTCTCAAGTGTTTCCTCCGATTGGCTTCAACCCTTTAGTGCTGGAAATTTGATAATGCAACCCCTGTGTGACTGAACTTAATGTGATGCTGTTGTTATTATAATCATGGGGAAACGCTAAACCCGTAGGAATATACAGCGCCTGGGGGGGGGGGATGGAAGGTATTCAGGCTTAATTCAGGGAACTGGAGCACAGATCCTATTCCCTAGATCAAGAGCCCCTCACCAGCGTCAAGGAATCTCCCTTCAGGGGTATATGCTGCTGTATTTCTACATATTGATCTATCCGAGATGACAAAACAATGCCTCTGTACTTTGTCTTCAGAGTTGGTGTTTGTTGGTGGAAGGTTTGGATTAGTTTTGGACTATACTATGTATGCTCTAGTTTGCCCTTTTTTTTTTTTTAAGAAGTTTGGATATTAGTTTCCATGTGATAACTTTTGAATGCGTCTTCTGATTTGCCTCAAAAGATTAACGCTAATTTTTAATTGCATCAACTTATCCCTCATTCTGCACTATTCCATGGAATGCGTAGAGTTACAGGGAACTGTGGTTATGTAATACGGGAATAACTTTCTGGGATCGCGCAGCGACTGAGGTACATCTATCTAGTAGTGACTGTCGTCGTATCTGAAAGGTAATTCACGCAGAAATTCGGGGAAATATTTAAGTTTCTACTCTGCATTTGTCATTATCTTCTGCAATATTCCACTATTACGTTTCCTTATTTTTAGTCTTTATACATCTTAATATTACTTTCTTTATTAACATCATTAAATATTTTTCCTGTTAGATATACCTAAGAGAGGTGATATATCTGTGACATGGCATCCAAGGGTGACTCTCGCAACTCTGAGATCAAATTTCCTTTTAGCTGCCTGGTCAATCAGGCTGTTGCTGCCAGCGGCTCGCAGCCCTATATACTATCACAACCTGGTTGATCCAGATGTTGCCAGTAAGAAAGTGTGAGTAGACAAATGGTATCACACAAACACACTGCAGCCACCATTGTGCACTAAACACTTTCACTCCAAGAGTAAATTATGCAATAACTAATTTACAATCAAATCAGGACCTTGTATAAAAATCCTTAAAGCTTAATTAAAATATGAGAAAATTGGATACGAATTTGCATTTAAATTAATTTTCAATATTTTAATTCCGAGAAATGTGAGAAGGGCTAAAAGAGCAGTCGATGCTAGCGATATACCTTTGCCTTTGATATACCTTCGATCAGTTTCCAGAGTTTTTGTACTCCCGGAGCCCCGCCCTGGGCCAGATTGTTTGGTGCTTGCCTGGTCAACGAGGCTGTTGCTGCTTGCGATCCTCTAGCCAACATATTCATCACAGCCTCGCTGATCTGTCACCTGGTGGAGATACTTGTCCAATTTCTTCTTGAAGACTTCTACATTTGTCCCAGCAATGTCTCTGATATCTTTTTAATAAGATATTAAATAGTCTGGGACCACGGATGTTAATACAATGTTCTCTTATTCTTCTCATGGCACCCCTGCTTCTCACCAAGTTTATTTTCCCCTTCCTCCCATATATATCTCACTCCAGTATGTTGTTATGGCAGTGTGCAGATTTGGTAAAAGACCTTCAAACACTTTCCACGTATATGTTATCATTCTCATTCTCATTCTCTCTCATTCTTTCTCTCTCTCTCTCCACACTTTTCAATACATATCTAGGACTCGGAGGCGTTCCAAGTAATTTAAATGTTTTATTGGCTCTATACGGGCCGTAAATAATCTCCATCTGTTCCAGTTCTAATATCTCTCCTGCCCTGAACGAGGCCTTCATCAATGCTGAACAAAATTCTAACCGAGAGAGTACATGGATTTGAATAGTGTCACCATTGGCACTATTTTCTTGTTTTCAGAGTTCTCATTATCCATCCCGTCATCTTCCTGGCGGTCGTGACATTTGCCTCATTGTATTATTTGAAAGAAAAGTGAACTGATAAAATTACTCCTATGTTTTTATAGTGTTTCTTTCCGACTATTTGATGATCCTCTTGAGTTCATAATTCTTTCCATATCTAAACAGCTAGAAGTTATCACTACTGAGCATCATGTTCTCCACTACCCTCTGGAAAACCTTACTTATATCTTCTAGCAGTTTTTTAGTGTCTTCTACCAAGGTAACTTTCATGCTTATTTTGGTGTCATCTGCAAATGATACAAAATTATGTTGAGTTTTATCTCTACTATAAGAAGAAACAGTAGAGGCGCCAGGAGAGTGCCTTGGAATACTGAGCTGCTTACCTCGCTAATGCTGGATTTTGCTCTGTTTACTACTACTCCTCTGTGTTCTGTCAGAAACTATCTAACTGCCTACCTTCCCTGTTATGCCTCTTGTCCTCACTTTGTGTGTAATCAGCTCATGATCGCATCTGCCAAATGCCTCTGCAAAATCCGTGTTTATCACATCTGCGTTTTGGTTTCAATCCAGCGCCTCCGAAATTCTGTAACAGTCGTTTAGGATTTGTGACAAGCATGATTTTCTAGTTCTAAAACTGTGCTGGTTTGGGTTGTGCAGATTGTGTTTCATAAAGTATATAATTTGGCGTCTCATCACTTGTTCGAAGACTCATGATGTAGGATGCCAGGGTTACTGGTCTCTAATTTTTGGCTAGCACTTGGAATTTGCACATGTACTGAAGAAATATACCTAATATATACGCGGAACATACCTGTCGACCAGATCTCTAATCGATGTAGTTTTATGCACCATGCCATATCCATTTCCTTGAGTGAGAAATACAAGAAGGTATACAATAAACCAATGGAAAAGCAGATGAATCACAGACAGAAGCTGTGCTTCGGTCGCTGCGCAATCCGAGAAAGATATCCTCGTATCCCACAAGCCCAGCCCCATTACCTCGACACATGCAAAAGGACTAGTGCAGAGTGTGGTATATGTTTCTATTAATGCAGTTATACATCAGTATTAAAAATTTGAAGCCAATCAAGAGGCGCGTTCATGCAACATGAAAACTATCCCAATTTCTTCAATAAAAATGGCGAACTGGCACCTACACAGCTCAAAACCAACTTTAGGAAAGCTGAGCTTCATAACGAACATTCAAATACTTTTATCTAATCTCTTATCGATTGCACTTTATTTTCTAAATAATAATAACAACAGCAAGGTACTACCGACTTAGTGTGAAATAAGCCTGTTAAGTGACTTTCACTGGTCGAATTATTTGCCTTGTATTTTTTTCTGCTGTCGTACCATGAACATTTAATGTGGTAAGTAAATTTTACAACCTTCTAATTACATCCAGTTTATATTTATCTTTATTCTGTGCTTTTTATTAGTTCCCATTCCTGCAATATTGCCTAACCCGAGATCGGGCTGCGGGGTTCAATAATTACCTTAACCATTAACACAAAAACCTCCTCCTCTTACAGCTGCTACTGTATTTTCATTATTATTATTATTTCCCAAGGTGGAAGAGGTCACTGTAACGTCATCGACACGACCCAGCATCATTTCTCAGTAGTCTCATCAAGGTCCCGGGTCACCACTTGAGATACAGCAGAGGGGAAACAGCCATCATTTGGTCCTGGCGTCCACCGCAGTGCTCATTATCCCAGCCTGACCATGGAAAAGGAATGGCGGAAAAGTTCCCTTGTCATTTCTGTTCTAATCGTCAACCTGGTCGAGATGGAAATGAAGGGAATATCGAAAGACACACACAGGTCAGATGACTAAATGCTCCAGCTGCGGGTTATCATATGACCCGCGTCCTTTTTCCTAATAAGCCTTTATAAAAAATAAAAATACAAACACCCACAGGGGTATACAAAAATAAACAGAAAACCGAGGAAGAGGTAGGAAATAAATAGGCAAAGGTGAAAGTATATAAATTGTATAGCGAGTGAGAGAATCATTTTATAATTCATCGATCATCTGTAAGCAAGAACTGGAGGTCCGCTTCACTGCCAGTCTTCAGCTCGGTGAAGTTTTCAGGTTTTCTGGATAAAATAAAACTCCTTAAAGAGTCGGGTGGAAAACTCATCACAGAAATCAAGAACCACAAAGTAGCCAGCTTCCTCTTTCACAGATTCAGTGTTGTGATCCGGAGTGCAAATGCTTGCAGCATTCTGGGTACACGGCCCACGGCCGGGGAGCAGGATAAGTATTTCAGATGTAGGCTCTGAGATGTCATTTATGTTGTTCTCATTCCCACTGTATCTTTGTTAATGTATTCTGTCTATAAAGTTCACATAGAATAGAGAGTATAGGGGGTGGTAGGAGAAAAAAATATTCCAACAGCAGAGAGGAGAATCTTGAAAATACTGAATACTTGAATACTGAAGTACGATGGTGGGACTGTTGGTGTCTTTTTTCTATCTCATAAACATACAAGATTTCAGGTACGTCTTGCTACTTCTACTTACACTTAGGTCACACTACACATGCATGTACAAGGAAATATATACACACCCTTCTGGGTTTTCTATTTTCTTACTAGTTCTTGGGGAAGTGGAGCAGAATTCTTCCTCTGTAAGCCATGCATGTCGTAAGAGGCGACTAACATGGATGGAACAAGGGGCTAGTAACCCCTTTTCCTGTATACATTACTTAAGTTTAAAAGAGAAACTTTTGTTTTTCTTTATGGGCCACTCTGCCTCGGTGGGATATGGCCAGTTTGTTGTGTGTGTGTGTGTGTATGTGTGTATATATATATATATATATACATATATACATACATGTATATATATATACATACATGTATATATATATATATATATATATATATATACATACATGTATATATATATACATACATGTATATATATATATATATATATATATATATATATATATATATATATATATGTATATATATATATATATATATATATATATATATATATATATATATATATATATATATGTCGTGCCGAATATGTAAAACTGGTCAGTTAGCAAAAACTTACCTAACCTTATTATAACAAGAACAATTTATTTTAGCTCTCAGTTAAAATTAAGTCCTTTCTATATGGCAAGATTTTTGCTACTTATACGTTTAAAGATATATCCTTTTTTTTTCATTAATGTTGATGTAAAAATTTATAATTTTTGCATCAAAAGGAACTTAGAAAACTTACCTAACCTTATTATAACAAGAGCAATTTATTTTAGCCTAACCCAACTAAATATATTTTACATTTGTTTACAATAATTTAATACTAAACAAACACAGTGAAATATATTTTTTCGTTAGGTTCAGAATGATTTTGGCGAAATTATTGCATACACAAATTTTCACTTGTCTTGCATGGCAAGATGAGCGTTGCTATTTAAGCCAAGATCGCAAGTTCTGCCTATTCGGCACGACATTATATATATATATATATATATATATATATATATATATATATATATATATATATATATATATATATATATAGAGAGAGAGAGAGAGAGAGAGAGAGAGAGAGAGAGAGAGAGAGAGAGAGAGAGAGAAAGATTGCAGTCAGCAGGATTCGATACTGCTACTCAGCCACAAATGTCTCAAAAGCTGGGCAGCCTGGTTCACAAGCCATGTTTCTTTCCCAGCCCGGGCACGTCAGTCAGCCTCAAGCATGGATTCAAGCTATTTCAATCTCCTCCTGTATGTTCTGACATCACAAGCGATTTTTATATCAATGCACCACGTGTATACACAGTATATACCCGCTTGTTTCTGCGTGTTGAATTGATACGTATATATATATATATATATATATATATATATATATATATATATATATATCGTGCCAAATACGTAAAACTTGCGACTTTGGCTTAAACAGCAACGCTTTTCTTGCCGAACAAGGCAAGCGAAAATTTGTGTATGCAATAACTTCGCAAAAATCCTTCTGAACCTAATGAAAAAATTATTTCATTTTTCTGCTTATTAATATATTATTTTAAACTTATCTGAAATATATTTAGCTGGATTAGGCTAAATTAAATTTCGCTTGTTATAATAAAGCTAGTTAAGTTTTCTAAGGGTCTTGGCACAAAATTATTAAATTTTACATTAACATAAATAAGAACATAAGAAAGAAGGAACACTGCAGCAGGTCTACTGACCCATGCGAAGCAGGTCCATGTCACCCTCCGGCTTAGCCCAATGACCCACCTAGTCAGGTCACTTCCATCTAAGGAAGGAACACGGCATCAGACCTAGTAGCACAAGCTACTCACTCACCCACACCCACTCATGTATTTATCTAACCTATTTTTAAAACTACACAACGTTTTAGCCTCTATAACTGTACTCGGGAGTTTTTTCCACTCATCCACAACTCTATTACCAAACCAGTGCTTTCCTACGTCCTTCCTGAATCTGAATTTTTCCAACTTGAAACCATTGCTGCGAGTCCTGTACCGGCTGGAAATTTTCAGCACACTATTTACATCCCCTTTATTTTTTCCTGTTTTCCATTTATACACCTCGATCATATCCCCCCCTAATTCTATGCCTTTCTAGAGAGTGCAGATTCAGGGCCCTCAGTCTATCCTCATAGGGAAGATTTCTGATATCAACTTTGTCATCCTCCTCTGTACGTTTTCCAGAGCATTTATATCCATTCTGTAATACGGTGACCAGAACTGGGCAGCATAATCTAAATGAGGCCTAACGAAGGATATATAGAGTTTAAAAACAACCTGAGGACTTCTATTATTTATACTTCTAGATATGAAGCCAAGGATTCTGTTAGCTTTAATGTGAACACTAATGCACTGTTGTCTTGGTTTTAGATTACTGCTAACCAGAATTCCTAAATCTTTTCGCAATCCGTAATATTAAGATCTACATTATTTAATTTATATGTGGCATGGTTATTTTCTTGTCCAACATTTATAACTTTGCATTTGTCTATATTAAACTGCATCTGTCACTTCTCCGACCACTGCATCATTCTATTCAAATCATCCTGGGGTGCTCTAATGTCCTCATTAGAATAAATTGGACGGCCTATTTTGGTGTCATCAGCAAATTTGCTTATGTCGCTATTTATTCCCTCATCTATGTCGTTTATGTAAATTGTGAACAGCAACGGGCCCAACACTGACCCCTGAGGAACACCGCTTGTTTCGTGCCCCCACTCTGATTTCTCCCCATTTATGCAGACTCTCTGCTGCCTATTAATCAACCATGCCTTTACCCAGGAAAAAATTTCTCCTATTCCATGTGCCTTAAGTTTCCTCAACAGCCTCTGATGTGGAACTCTATCGAAAGCCTTACTGAAGTCCATATACACAATATCATTCATTACCATGATCTACCTCCTCAAATACCTTAGTGAAGAAAGTTAGTAAATTCTCAAGACAAGAACACCCCTTTGTAAAACCGTGTTGAGATTCATTAATCAATTTATGCCTATCAAGACGGCTACGAATTGCTTCGGCAATTATTGATTCCATAACTTTACCAACTATGGAGGTAAGGCTTATTGGTCTATAGTTCGAAGCCAAGGACCTGTCACCTGCCTTGTAAACAGGTATTACATTTGCCATTTTCCACTTATCAGGCACTATGCCAGTTTGTAGTGACATGTTGAGAAGATTAGCCAAAGGTATGCTAAGTTCCTCGTTACATTCCTTTAACACTCTTGCAAACAGTTCATCAGGGCCTGGGGATTTGCTAGGTTTTAATTTCTCTATTAGTCTGAGGACCATATCACTAGTTACCGCAATCGTGCATAGTTTATTATCGTCCTGTTCTACATAATCTATTATTTCACACAACACATACACAGAGTAGTCAAGAAGTGGAACAACCTAGCAAGTGAGGTAGTGGAGGCAAGAACCATACATAGCTTTGAGATGAGGTATGATAAAGCTCATGGAGCACGGAGAGAGAGGACCCAGCAGCACTCAGTGAAGAGGCGGGGCCAGGAGCTAAGTCTCGATCCCCGCAAAAACAACTAGGTGAGCAAACACACACACACACACACACACACACACACACACACACACACACACACACACACACACACACAAGACTCAGATGAATCAAAGGGATGTTAGGAAGTATTTCTTCAGTCATAGAGTAGTCAGGCCATGGAATAGCCTAGAAAGTGATGTGGTGGAGGCAGGAACCATACATAGTTTTAAGGCGAGGTATGATAGAGCTCATGGGGCAGGGAGAGAGAGGACCTAGTAGCAATCAGCGAAGAGGCGGGGCCAGGAGCTGTGACTCGACCCCTGCAACCATAAATAGGTGAGTACAAATAGGCGAGTACACACACACACACAGAAACCCAAGGTTAACATTGGAAACACAGGTTACAATACTGCAAGTGTACCTACCTGCCTCCAACCTAAGATATAAGCAACGCAGTCTGACTATTCCTTTTGGTACCCTCCCAACCTCTCAAGATAACGAGCTTATACTGACTCCTTATATTTATTCACTTTAAAATATATACGTAATCACTATAAATTTGTGCAGCTTATCCACACCCGTAGCTACTGAACTCTCAGCGGAATCATTAACTAGTTACCCTACACAAACATTGAAAATTTAAAGCCGACTGGATCAGGCCTTAGTGTGTTATGAACGAAATATACAGTAAAGGTTAGAAAAATTCAGGAAAACGCTTAGAGTACGCCCTACGAGGATCATTAATGAGCATTCGTCACCCCAGATGGTACCAACGGTCAAAATTTTGGGATCCAACTCAAGGACTACGGGTAGCAGCTTAATGTGATGCATGCAATTTTCCTAAATAAAGGTTGCAAGGTTGCTGCTGGCTTCCCTCACCTTCCTTCTTACTGCTGCGCTCTGGCCTGTAAGGGCGGCACTAGACACATGCCACGGGAGCCTCGGGTGGGGGAAGCAATTACCTGAAGAGCTACGGGACAAAGGTACAGTGTGGCTGGAGCCTTCCTCGAGCTCCTGCACAAATATGCACAACACTCCCGATAAACTGAAGCAGCAGTAGCAAGGAATACTTCCCCTCACTTGATGAAATGGTGTATTGTCGATAAGTATGAAGGGAGAGACAAGTTACAGAACAAGCATTTATTGGGAAAATATTTCGTTGCACAAACAGCTCTCAAGACACAGAGGAAAACGTTGTGCCAATAAAAGCTTATGATGTTACTCGTGTGTGTCTTCAAACCAGCCTCGCTACTCAGCCAGTGAACTGTCCTGCGTCAGTAGATGGATCTAAACGACCCTGGCAGCCAGGCCTGCAGTATTAATGTGCAACTGATTGGATTGCTTTCACACTGCGTCAGACAAATTAACTTTCCCATATGACGAAACTAAGCTCTGATAAAACCAATATTCAAAACACACATCTAATGATGTCACGTAAAGAACCTAATGAGGCCCCAGTAATCCTGTTTTTCTGCAGCCGCTTACAGGATGAGGATGGGGTACAAAATAAACTAGTCGTTTGGGCGGCAAAATATGAAAAAAAAAATAGGCTGGTCGGAGCAGCCCACCAGCTATAACATAAGGCCTTTCACTTTTTACACTTTTTAAATTAGTCATTTTTTTTTCTTGGGGAAAAAGTAAAATATAGCTAGCACTATTTATGATCAATTTCAACTATGAGGTTCTCGTTTACAGTGTGGCAGAAAAACAAGTGTCCGCGGGGACAGGTGTGGAGGGCGGCTGAGGGTTTGTGGTGGTGATGGCAGCTATTTTGTGGTGTGACCTTAACGAGTCCAGGGGCGCCAACTCCACTAAAACACACCAGACAGGTTCCACGGGATCACCGCCACCATCATCAGACTACACCATCACCACCACACCACACCACCACCACCACACCACCATCACAGCTACCATCACCACACCACCACCACCAGAGCCACTATCACCACACAACACCAACACAGCCACCATCACCACACAACACCAACACAGCCACCATCACCACACAACACCAACACAGCCACCATCACCACACAACAGTACCACAGCCATCACCACATACCACCACAGCCACCATCACCACCACCACTGCCACTATCACCAAACACCACCAGAGCCACCATCACGCAACACCACCAGAGCCACCATCACCAGACTACACCACCACCAGAGCCACCATCACCACACAACACCACTACAGCCACCAACACCGCTCCCAACAACAGGTGCACTTAGGATGACCAAATAAGAAGTCCATACAGCACTTGAGATTATTTTGAAGAAAGAGAATGAATCAAGTTTTAAAAGGAAATGAAGACTAGGTCAAAGAGCCCTGAGTTAGATCAACGACTCTTCGTTCTTTATATAAAATACAAAAGCCTGGCAACCCCGAAAAAACTATGGACATACGAGTAGGTCATTCAAACTAAATAGTTAATATGCCAACATCCGTGACGACTGATAGTCATACTACAATAAATGCATCACATCACTATAGCCTACAATTTTAAGAGGAAACTTCAGATTTATCGGTGCGTCGTGGACTGTATGGTACATACAGTGCCTTATCGTAATGCTAAAAATATTATTAATCTTACTGACAATCAGAAAGACATGAGAATAATAAAAGAGTTTGAACATTTTAGTTTGTATTTTACTTACTTTGTTACCAAAGAGTCTATAAATATGATAATTCTATGACACTAAGAAGAGAAGCCATTATCTGAAAATGTTTCTGCCACAGGTTCACCTTGTTACATGGTGCAGTATATGATAAACTCCTGTGAGTTAGACTATATTGGTGAAGAATAAAAAGACACAATACCCTCACTGGAACTATACACAAATAACCCGCACACGAGAGATAATATTAAGCTTATGACTTGCCGACAATAATGATGAACTTTTCTGTCACGTTAGAGATCACAGTCATCCTATTAACAGGTCCTCTGCCAAGACTTCACATACGTCTTGTTGAAGCATCCCTTATACACAACTTTCATAATATTAATCTTAGTCCACGCTTTGTCTCTAGATACCTTTCTTTCTCATTACACTGTCAAATGCTCCAAACTTCTAAAACTTCTTTCCTATATTTTCTTTGCCTTTCCTTTCTTCTGCCTAGGTGGGTTCTGTCCAATGAATTTTCGCCCATGGGTTATTGTCCTACCCTCGTGGACCATTAGCTCTCCTGCAGTGCTCCCTTTTCTTTTTTTCTCTTGTCCTTAGACGACCTCCACTACTACCACTACTGTTGATTCGCTAACACTCCACTCTCTGACTTTTGTATCACTACCACTAGTTCCTTCTTGTTGTCACCTCTGTCACTGTTGCACAACTTATACTACTACTACTACCATTATACCAGTACCTCCTCTCGTTCTATTCCTATGTGCGGGTTATCTGTGTATTCTACACAGGTGAGAGAGGAATTAACCTCACAACTAGAATAATTAAATAAATCATCAGTTAGGTATGCACAAGAAAACCCAGCAACTTGCAACTTGCCAATTATTCCAAGCACACCATTAAATGGTAATATGCAAGGATAATGCACAAATGGTGTGATGTGTGTGTGTGTGTGTGTGTGTGTGTGTGTGTGTGTGTGTGTGTGTGTGTGTGTGTGTGTGTGTGTGTGTGTGTGTGTGTGTGTGTGTGTGTGTGTGTGCGTGCGTGCGCGCCTAATAAGTAAAACTTGCTATTTTAACTTAAATAGCAACGCTCTTCTTGCCGAATAAGGCAAGCGAAAATTTGAGTCTGCAATAATCTCGCAAAAATCATTCTGAAAAAAAATATTGCGTTTGTTTATTAAATTATTGAAAACTTGTCTAAAATATATTTAGTTGGATTAGGCTAAATTAAATTGCGCTTATTATAATAAGGTCAGGTAAGTCTTCTAAGGTTCTTTTGGTACAAAATTAACTATTTTTACAGTAACATAAATAAAATAATATAGATCTTTAAACGCATAAGAGAAAATTTTAGAAAGGATTTAATTTTTAACGGGTTCTTGCTTAATTGACCAATTTTACTTATTCTGCACGACATATATAGGGGCCACACACTGGACCATCCATGGTCTACTATATTTGCAGTTAAATACATCAGAGGCATTACATGATCAAAAGTTTGGTTTCTCCATGCTCTGACCACTGACACTGCATCTACTTAGCTTGAGTATACACACAAACATTATTTAACTAAATATGCATTATTAATTTCCTCAACATACATAATGACACCCAGACCGTTCAAGTCTGATAAATTTAAAATCATCTTAAATAAATTATCTTTTAATTCTTAAAGTAGTTCTGGAGGGATGGGGGGGTAACTGAAAAATGATCCGAAGTTAATATTTCAACTGTCAAGTTGAAAGACTCGCTACTGAAAAAACAATTGTCAGCTGTAATACAAGGACCATGTGACAGTACACACAGGGAGGCAAAGAAAGGGCAGAATGTAGGGAGAAACAAGACAGATGGAGAGATCAACAAGGATAGTGCATGTTTATGTTTCAGTTGACTACCGGGAAAGGCTGCGTCTGCCACCATCAGCCACCCAAACTCATGACAAATCAGGTTTTGAGCCCCCTACTCCACGCTTTAAATTCCAGCAAAAATTACTGGGAAAACAAGGGTTGGAAGGTGGTGTGGTACAATTATATACAGAGAGAGACAGCAGAAACAAACATTTCTGTGTCACTGACTCACTCTCCGTATTTTTCATCACATATTGATGGGGTCCTGCTCTTCATATTTTACTCTTACATTTGGCGTGCAAATCGACTAATGTTACAATTTTCTTAGCCAATTAACACACACATAATATATATATATATATATATATATATATATATATATATATATATATATATATATATATATATATATATATATATATATATATATATATATATATATATATATATATATATATATATATATATATATATATATATATATATATATATATATATATATATATATATATATATATATATATATATATATATATATATTATATATATATATATATATATATATATGCAAAACAACCACTCTGAAAAAATAGAGAAATTCCAAGCGCTTTCGTGACTACTCACATTATCAAGGAACTATGAAAGTAAAGCATCCAAGGAAGCTATATAAGGGGTCTGGCCGGCACCTCACTATCAGATCCCACAACGGTTTAAACACCTGACGCGCGCCGACCCAACTTGGATAGGTCCTTGGCACAACTCACCTCACAAACTATTCTACCCAAGAAATAAGAAATTTTAAAGATTATTTGTCCAGTGTATTATTAAATTCTTCCCAAATTCTATTAATTATAAGTGGATCTAATTTATATAAACCAAAGGAAATATTCATATTATTGTCAAAACTGCTTTTTATGAAACAAGATTCAATTATATTCCTGTCGACCATGGACTTGCTTGATACTACTTTCTCAACTTTTTGAAATCAATTGATTAAAATCTTCATTAAAAAAAGAGCATTGAATCGCCAGTTCAATTTTATTTATGTTTTTTTAATCTTAGCCGAGATTTTTTCCATTTGACGAATAAAAATCCAAATTTTACAAGGAATCTTATAGACACATCCATCAGCATTTTGAGGAATTCTTTTATCAAAGTTTTTTTAATGTATCAAGATTTTTTAAATACAACTTTAATATTAAAAGTCTTAAGAAGAGAAGGCATATCAACCAAGCTATAAGGAGAACCAACATATTTTAGATGAATAAGGCTGGTTGTCCCTTTTTGGATTGTAAAAAGTATTTCTAGCAACTTTAAAAGATTTATCAATTACATTTCTTGGGTATTTTAAATCATTACCTATTTCATAAATTTTGGATATTTCCTCATCTATGAACTCAGGACTACAAATTGTGTGCACTGTGTCCAGCACATGGTGGTGTGCCCTACCTCTCCGTCTTTCTGGAGCTCCTTCTGTCTCCTCTGTGAACACTTTTGAATCTCTTGTTGCCCTCACATACTCTACGGTCATTTACTGTTGTCTCTCCTCCTTCCTTCCTAGCCTGATTACCTGGTCCTTGACTGTTGTTTCCTCCTGATGGCTACAACAGTTTCGGGTCAGATTTGGCCTGTGTGTGCGTGTGTGTGTGTGTGTGTGTGTGTGTGTGTGTGTGTGTGTGTGTGTGTGTGTGTGTGTGCATGTATGTGTGAGAGTGAAAGAGGAGAAGAGAGGAGGAGGAGGAGAGACAGAGGAGGAGTGAAGAGGAGGAGGAGACAGGAGGAGGAGGAAGAGGAGGAGTAGAAGGAGGAGTAGGAGGAGAGGAGTAGGAGGAGGAGGAGGAGGAGGAGGAGAGAGGAGGAGAAAGAGAGGAGGAGGAGAGAGAGATGAGGAGAGAGGAGGAGGAGGAGGAGGAGGAGGAGGAGGAGGAGGAGGAGAGAGAGGAGGAGGAGAGGGGAGGAGGAGACAGAGGAGGACAGAGAGACGAGGAGGAGACAGGAGGAGGAGAGAGAGGAGGAGGAGGAGAGAAAGGAGGCGGAGAGCGAGGAGGATATAGAGAGTTAGAGAGAGAGGTGTGAAAGAGTAAAGATATGAGAGTGAAAGAGAGAGAAAGAAAGAGAGAGAGAAGGGAGAGAGGAAGAGGAGGAGGAAGAGGAGGAAGGGAGAGGAGGGAAGAGGAGGAGGAAGAGGAGGAGAGAGAGAGGAGGAGGAGGAGAGAGGAGGAGAGAGGAGAAGAGGGAAGAGGAGGAGGAGAGAGGAGGAGGAGAGAGAGGAGGAGGAGGAGGGAGAGAAGGAGGAGAGAGAGGAGGAGGAGGGAGAGAAGGAGGAGGAGAGAGAGGAGGAGGGAGAGGAGGAGGAGAGAGAGGAGGAGGAGGGAGAGAAGGAGGAGGAGAGAGAGGAGGAGGAGGGAGAGAAGGAGGAGGAGAGAGAGGAGGAGGAGGAGGAGAGAGAGGAGGAAGGGAGAGGAGGAAGAGGAGGAGGAAGAGGAGGAAGGGAGAGGAGGAAGAGCAGAAGGAAGAGGAGGAGAGAGAGGAGGAGGAGTAGAGAGGAGGAGAGAGGAGAAGAGGGGAAGAGGAGGAGGAGAGAGAGGGAGGAGGAGAGAGAGGAGGAGGAGGAGAGAGAGAGGAGGAGGAGAGAGAGGAAGAGGAGGAGGAGAGAGGAGGAGGAGGAGGAGGAGAGAGGAGGAGAGAGAGGAGGAGGAGAGGGAGGAGGAGGAGGAGAGAGAGGAGTAGAAGAGAGAAGGAGAGAGAGGAGCAGAAGGAGAGAGGAGCAGAAGAAGAGAGAGGAAGAGGAGGAGGAGGAGAGAGAGAAGGAGTAGGAGAGAGAGAGAGGAGGAGGAGGAGAGGAAGAGGAGGAGAGAGGAAGAGGAGGAGAGAGAGGAGGAGGAGGAGAGAGAGGAGAAGAGAGAGAGGAGGAGGGAGAGGAGGAGGAGAGATGAGGAGAGAGGAGGAGGAGGAGAGAGGAGAGGAGGAGAGAGGAGGAGAGAGGAGAGAGGAGGAGAGAGGAGGAGGAGGAGAGAGGAGGAGGAGGAGAGAGGAGGAGAGAGGAGGAGGAGGAGAGAGGAGGAGGAGGAGAGAGAGAGGAGGAAGGGAGAGGAGGAGAGAGAGAGGAGGAAGGGAGAGGAGGAGAGAGGAGGAAGGGAGAGGAGGAGGAGGAGAGAGGAGGAGGACGAGAGAGGAGGAGAGAGAGGAGGAGAAGGAGGAGAGGAGGAGGAGAGAGAAGAGGAGGAGAGAGAGGAGGAGGAGAGGAGGAGGAGAGGAGGAGGAGGAGAGAGAGGAGGAGAGAGGAGGAGGAGGAAGGGAGAGAGAGGAGGAAGAGAGAGAGAAGGAGGAGGAGAGAGGGGAGGAGGAGAGGAGGAGAAGGAGAGAGGAGGAGGAGGAGAGGAGGAGGAGAGAGAGGAGGAGAGAGAAGAGGAGGAGGAGGAGAGAGAAGAGGAGGAGGAGAGAGAAGAGGAGGAGAGAGAAGAGAGGGAGAAGGAGAGAAGAGGAGGAGAAGGAGGAGAGAGAGGAGAGAGAAGAGGAGGAGAAGGAGAGGAGGAGGAGGAGAGAGAGGAGGAGAGAGAGGAGGAGGAGGAGAGAGAGGAGGAGAGAGAGGAGGAGAGAGAGGAGCAGAAGGAGAGAGAGGAGGAGGAGAGGAGGAGAGAGAGGAGGAGGAGGAGAGGAGAAGAGAGAGTAGGGGGAGGAGAAGAGAGAGGAGGAGAAGAGAGGAGGAGGAGGAGGAGGAAGAGGAGGAGGAGGGAAGAGAGGAGGAGAAGAGAGAGGAGGAGAAAAGAGAGGAGGAGGTAAGAGAGAGGAGGAGGAGGAGATAGAGGATAAGGAGAAGAGAGAGGAGGAGGAGGAGATAGAGGATAAGGAGGAGAGAGGGGAGAGGAGGAGGGAGAGAGAGGAGGAGGACGAGAGGAGGAGGAGGAATAAGAGGAGGAGAAGGGGAGAGAGGAGGAGGAGGGGAGAGAGAGGAGGAGGAGAGAGGAAGAGGAGGAGAGAGGAGGAGGAGGAGAGAGAGGAAGAGGAGGAGAAGGAGGAGGGGGAGGAGGAGAGGGGAGGAGGAGGGGGAGAGAGAGAGAGAGAGAGAGAGAGAGAGAGAGAAAAAAACTTTGTTGATTTCATCATATCTCTTCTGCCCCTTGACCTAGAAAAGTGATCTGCAGAAGGCATAGTCACTGTCAACCCCTTGGCTACGTTGGATCGTCTGACCACAAGGCTGCTTTACGACACTTAAGATCCCAACAGAACGAGGTGAGGAGTCCACAGCACAACCTGGCTATGGGAAAGAGGTACTCACACAGCCCTTGCTCTGAGCCTGCCACCACCGACTGGAATGCTCTTCTCCAAGGGATGTTGACAACCAAGTGAAAGTTTCATCGATACATATCCACCCATAAATAAGAAATGACATTCCTACCGGCAATATGTGACGAAGCCTACAGATCGTTTCTGGTTTGGCTTCGTTGTAGAGAGGCTGCTACTAAGTAAGTACTAGCATGCATGGAAGGGTATAAGAGACATCCTACTACCTATAACAGAACTGCACATGCCTGTAGGCATATGGGTGATGTTCACAAAGTGGGCCATTACAAATGGGGAGGCGGACACTAAAATGTTAGCATCAGGTAGGGTAGGTCCAAAACCTGGTGGTCTCGGTCAAGGACAGACAAGGGGTTATCTGCCTGATGAACTTATTCCAATTTAAATCGACAGGATGGGACCAATTTACTAGTAGTCAAGAGAAGGTGACTTTGCTGAACACTCTGTTACTTCAAAATGCAAGTTCCTGATCCAGCAAGGACCCTCCTCATTAGCTGCAAGAACTGTGTCAAAACTGTCAGTGGTGACAATAAGGCAGGAGGAGGTGCATTTCTACTTAAATCGTTTGACTAAGAAAAGGCCAGCCCAGACAAAGTTGAACTCAAGATTGCTGAGACGCGCACACCAGCCAAAGCAGCACCTAACTGCATCTTCACACTGCCTAGTACAGTAAATGGCCCTCTATGGAAAGAGGCAAACAATTCCTGTTCACAAAAGAAGAGCAGAGCAGAAATCAGCAACTACAGACCAGCAGTCACCCTGTCAATCATTGGTAAGATCCTTGAGACAATAATCTCAAGACAAATGACAGAGTTTTTTGACTACCACTCATCATTTTGTGATCGTCAATACGGTCTGAAAGGTTACCTGCTGCTGATCTGTTGTTAACCTCACCGCTCGGGTACACTGACATTGCTGGCGCTGACCGGGTGTGTGGCACCAGGCCTCTTAGCAAAACTTCAAGCACTGGGACCAGCACCCACGCTATGTCTCTCAGTGATTACCTCTGCGTAGATTCCCAAGTGTAGTTCTCACGCAATCGGAATCAGCAAGACATCCTATTGGGGCAGTGTTCCACAAGGAAGGTGCTGGGTCCATTGTTATGGAATGTCTACTTCCAACGACCTTCTTCATCTCATCCCAGAATCACATGCATATGCAGATCGACTGTACACTGACATTCACTTATCCAAGAGAAGTGTTCAGCTGCTCTAAGCTACATCAATCACTTCAGCTGAGAGCCATATCAGCTTGGGGAAATAGATGCAAGTAACATTTGCACCCGAGAAAACGCAATGATGATCGTCTCTCTAGGCACCATGATGGTAATGCTGGTGCAGTAGTAAGGATGAATGGAAGATGTTGGCACCTGAGCAATAGTTGATATCCTTGCGAAATTTGACCTAAACTAATCAATATGAAGAACTGATGCTGTAAATCTTGTAAACAAGGCAGCCAGAAGTTTTTACAGCACTTCTCGTCGTATCTCTCCCATCTGCTTGACAGTAGGGGTTAAAAGATCCTGCATGAGGCACGTACGCTCGCACCTGGAGTATGCCCACTTTCTGGTTTGCCTGCCCCTCCTCATCCCGCGACCGCTTGGGACAGAGCAGAGAACAGGAGCAGGACGTCTCATCTCTCGCCTGACCCATCCTGGATAGATCTGTCATTTCAGCAGAGCCTCAACATGTGATGCGATGTGCGGCCTTACTGTTATGCACAAGGCCACACATTGTCAAATACCACACTTGATCCACTTCGAGGACAGCGTGAAATGCTTTTGCTACAAGACGGGCAGAAAGCAGCAATCTTCACTCTGGCTGTACCCTTCTCCAGAACATCACCCATCTGAGATCATACATACCCAGGATGACTCGAGTATGGAACACATCTGTACAGGATAATGATGTCAACGAGATAAAGTCAGTTGATCAAATTAAATGGCCCACAGGATGGCTCCAATTTCATCCTGTTTCTACTTGTATGTCTCATAACAATAAAATAAGTCAAAATGAGCTGATGTAGGTAGTAATAGTTTAGTTTACAATAAAGTTAGGAATCCTTAACTCCAAATAGCACACAAAGCTAGATCCTTAACCTTGTCAAACCTGTGTAAAAGAAAAAAAGAGAGAGGAGAAAGAAGAGGAGAGAGAAAAGAGGGGAGAGAGGATGATTGGGTGAGAGGAGGAGGAGGGAGGAGAGGAGGAGGAGGAGGGAGGGAGGGAGTGGAGGGAGGAGGGAGAGGGAGAGGGAGAGAGAGAGAATGGAGAGAGAGAACGGAGAGACAGAGAGAGAGAGAGAGAGAGAGAGAGAGAGAGAGAGAGAGAGAGAATGGAGAGAGAGAGAGAGAGAGAGAGAGAGAGAGAGAGAGAGAGAGAGAGAGAGAGAGATGAGAGAAGAGAGAAGGTTAGCAAGCAAAAAGCAATACTCCTCGTGGCAGTGTCGCTGCTTGTAGATAAATCAACCTGGTGATTCGTTTCAGCTCACCTGTGGTGGGGGTGGTGGTGGTGGTGGTGGAGTGTGGTGTGGGGTGGTGTGGTGTGGTGGTGTAGGGGTGGTAGTGTGGTGTGTTGGTGGCGGCAGGGTGGTGGTGGCGGTGGTGGTGGTGGCGTGGTGGTGTGGCAGGCAGGCAGGCAGGGGCAGGTGGCGGTGGCAGGGTGGTGGTGGGCGGCAGGTGGCGGTGGCGGTGGCAGGCGGTGGTGGGTTGGTGGTGGTGGTGGTGGTGGTTTAGGTGGTGTGGGTGGTGTAGGTGGTGTGTGGGCAGGTGGCAGGTGGTGGTGGTGGCGGCGGTAGGCGGCGGTGGTGGCGGCGGTGGTGGCGGCGGTGGTGGCGGCGGCGGTGGTGGCGGCGGTGGTGACGGCGGCGGTGGTGGCGGCGGTGGTGGTGACGGCGGTGGTGGTGGTGGTGGTGGTGTAACATGCGCTGGTTCTTGTGGGGGAATATGTTAGGTTGATTAATAGCTCTGAAGATTATCTTACCTCCTAGTATAGCAAGTTAAACATTACAACGTTATGAACTATTAAGAGGCAAACAGGTAAGTAATGTGCATCTTACATCTCAAATGTTCAAGAGTGAGTGCAAAACATTTAACAAATTTCCACTTCATTAGGCATTACCTCCATGGATCACGGCAGTGACTCAAGGGAGTGTACACGCTCAGCTTATTCTCCCTTATGAGGGAGCTTCATGAAGGTAGGGAGGGAACAGTTAACAATCTCCCTTAAGTGTCAAGAATGAACACATCCGCCTCCCACACATTAGCCTCCCTCACGTCACTCAGCATCCACCACCTCCCACACACTGCCCTCCAGCTCGTCATTCAGCATTAACCACCTCCCACACACTGCCCTCCAGCTCGTCATTCAGCATTAACCACCTCCCACACACTGCCCTCCAGCTCGTCATTCAGCATTAACCACCTCCCACACACTGCCCTCCAGCACGTCATTCAGCATTAACCACCTCCCACACACTGCCCTCCAGCACGTCATTCAGCATTAACCATCTCCCACACACTGCCCTCCAGTACGTCATTCAGCATTCATAACCTCCCACACGTCATTCAGCATCCACCACCTCCCACACACTGCCCTCCTGCACGTCACTAAGCATCTACCACCTCCCACACATTGCCCTCGAGCACGTCATTCAGCATTCACCACCTCCCACACACTGCCTTCCAGCACGTCACTCAGCATTCACCACCACCCACACACTGCCCTCCTGCACGTCACTCAGCATTCACCACCACTCACACACTGCCCTCCTGCACGTCACTCAGCATTCACCACTACCCACACACTGCCCTCCAGCACGTCACTCAGCAGTCACCACCACCCACACACTGCCCTCCAGCACGTCACTCAGCATCCACCACCACCCACAAACTGCCCTCCAGCACGTCACTCAGCATTCATCACCTCCCACACACTGTTCTCCTGCACATCACTCAGCATCCACCACCTCCCACACACTGCTTTCCTGCACGTCACTAAGCATCTACCACCTCCCACACATTGCCCTCGAGCACGTCATTCAGCATCCACCACCTCCCACACACTGCCCTCCTGCACGTCACTCAGCATTCACCACTACCCACACACTGCCCTCCAGCACGTCACTCAGCATCCACCACCACCCACAAACTGCCCTCCAGCACGTCACTCAGCATTCACCACCTCCCACACACTGTTCTCCTGCACATCACTCCTACATCCACCCCACCCCCCACACTGCTTTCCTGCACGTCACTAAGCATCTACCACCTCCCACACATTGCCCTCGAGCACGTCATTCAGCATTCACCACCTCCCACACACTGTCTTCCAGCACGTCACTCAGCATTCACCACCACCCACATACTGCCCTCCTGCACGTCACTCAGCATTCACCACCACCCACACACTGCCCTCCTGTACGTCACTCAGCATTCACCACCACCCACACACTGCCCTCCAGCACGTCATTCAGTACCACCCACACACTGCCCTCCGGCACGTCACTCAGCAGTCATCACCTCCCACACACTGCCCTCCTGCACGTCACTCAGCATTCATCACCTCCCACACACTGCCCTCCAGCATGTCGCTCAGCATTCACCTCCCCACATTACCGCCTCCAAAGTACGTCGCCTGCAATCCACCACCACCTGGCCAAACCGCCTCCAGCACATCACTCAGCATCCACCACCTCCCACACACTGCCCTCCTGCACGTCACTAAGCATCTACCACCTCCCACACATTGCCCTCGAGCACGTCATTCAGCATTCACCACCTCCCACACACTGCCCTCCAGTACGTCACTCAGCATTCATCATCTCCCACACACTGCCCTCCTGCACGTCACTCAGCATCCACCACCACCCACAAACTGCCCTCCAGCACGTCACTCAGCATTCATCACCTCCCACACACTGTTCTCCTGCACGTCACTCAGCATCCACCACCACCCACAAACTGCCCTCCAGCACATCACTCAGCATTCATCACCTCCCACACACTGCCCTCCAGTACGTCACTCAGCATTCACCACCACCCACACACTGCCCTCCAGCACGTCATTCAGCATTCACCACCTCCCACACACTGCCCTCCTGCACGTCACTAAGCATCTACCACCTCCCACACATTGCCCTCGAGCACGTCACTCACCATCCACCACCTTCCACACATTGCCCTCCAGCACGTCATTCAGCATTCACCACCACCCACACACTGCCTTCCAGCACGTCATTCAGCATTCACCACCACCCACACACTGCCCTCCAGCACGTCACTCAGCATTCATCACCTCCCACACACTAGCCTCCAGCAAGTCACTCAACATTCACTACCTCCCACACACTAGCCTCGAGCACGTCAATAGCATTCACAACCTCCCACACACTAGCCTCCAGCACCACGTCACTCAGCATTCACAACCTCCCACACACAAGCCTCGAGCACGTCAATAGCATTCACAACCTCCCACACACTAGCCTCCAGCACCACGTCACTCAGCATTCACAACCTCCCACACACTAGCCTCCAGCACGTCACTCAGCATTCACAATCTCCCACACACTAGCCTCCAGCACGTCACTCAGCGTTCACAACCTCCCACACACAAGCCTTCAGCACGTCACTCAGCGTTCACAACCTCCCACACACTAGCCTCCAGCACGCTACCAGCATTCACAACCTCCCACACACAAGCCTCCAGCACGCTCTACTCAGCATTCATCACCCACACACAAGCCTCCAGCACGTCACCAGCGTTCAAGCAACCTCCCACACAAGCCTCCAGCACGTCACCTCAGCGTCTGCCAACCTCCCACACACAAGCCTCCAGCACGTCACCCAGCGTTCACAACCTCCCACAAGCCTCCAGCACGTCACTCAGCGTTCACAACCTCCCACACACAAGCCTCCAGCACGTCACTCAGCGTTCACAAACTCGCACACACAAGCCTCCAGCACGTCACTCAGCGTTCACAACCTCCCACACACAAGCCTCCAGCACGTCACTCAGCGTTCACAACCTCCCACACACAAGCCTCCAGCACGTCACTCAGCATTCACAACCTCCCACACACAAGCCTCCAGCACGTCACTCAGCATTCACAACCTCCCACACACAAGCCTCCAGCACGTCACTCAGCGTTCACAACCTCCCACACACAAGCCTCCAGCACGTCAACACCAGCATTCACAACCTCCTACACACCAGCCTCCGCAGCACGTCACCCAGCACCAACCTCCCACACACAAGCCTCCAGCACGTCACTCAGCGTTCACAACCTCCCACACACAAGCCTCCAGCACGTCACTCAGCGTTCACAACCTCCCACACACAAGCCTCCAGCACGTCACTCAGCGTTCACAACCTCCCACACACTAGCCTCCAGCACGTCACTCAGCGTTCACAACCTCCCACACAAAGATTCTTAGTAATAAAAATAAATACTAATTAAGTTAATAAACAGTTAACAACTGCCTCACATACTAGCAACACTAACAACTATAAACTTGCAATGCCATTACCAACTGCCAGCGGACACGTAATGGTATAAATATCCACAAGATGAGAAAGAGGGATTTAAGCTTTAAATTTAAAGCTTTACTGGCGACGTTTCTCTCGTGCAGTAGCTTTATCAACACAACAGTGTTGATAAACCTGTTGCAATGATGATACGTTGTCACTGTTTCCATGCAACTGTTTGTGTATTTCTCAACAACTGCAGCTGAATGGAACTACTCCTTGTAGTCAAGTATGCAGAAAACGATTCAAGTTGTAAAGCATCTTTTTACTGGGAGAAACTTAAGAAATCTTTGAGCAATCCGTTGTATCAATCAAAACCTGCTCTGAACCTTATTTTCGTCGTCACACCAAGTACCACTTCAAGAATTAAGGCATCGACTCACAGAACACAATATACAAAAGGGAGGAAAAAAATATAGTCCAACCCGTAACCAGAATTCCATCCACACTTAAGAAAAAAGGAGGTCCCAGTGGCAGCGGGAACAACAGCGGAAGCAGCGGCAGTCTGCCGCGGCGACAGCATCAGCTGGGGGGAGAGCATTAGCTGCGGTGACAGCCTCAGCGGCGCGAACAGCATCAGTGGAAGCGGCAGCAACAGCATCAGCGGTGGTGGTATACGGTTGTCGACGCCGCGAACTGAAACGTCGCAATCAGAGGCCGTAAGTCACACTTATCCGATAAAAGAACGCGCAGAGAGCACGCGAACGGGAAAAGGAATGCCAGAAAAGCACAGGATAAACAGGAAAGGAGCAAGGGAAGTGATAAAGGAGTGCGAGAAGAGAGCACGGAACTGATAAAGGAACGCTATGAGAGCCCGAGATCTGAGAAAGAAAATAAGACGTGTGGTAAGAGCCAAACAAATAACGGTTGGATAAAAGAGAATGAGTGAAAGCGTGCGTGCGTGTGTGCGCGTGGGGTGGGGGTAGGGGGGGGGGGTCGGCAAGGATAAGGGCAGCAACAGCAGCAGCTGTCCACCATTGATTCCCGCATGGGACCAGGTTGCTATGGTTGCACCACAGGGCACTGTTGCAGGGGAAGGAGGGGTATACTATACCTCTTGTCACACTGGTTGTACCACAGGGCACTGCTACTACTTGGGGAAGG
>NC_091308.1:9656443-9661443 GCF_038502225.1 Cherax quadricarinatus
AGGAAGGGAGGGAGGGAGGGAGTTAAAGTGAGAGAGAGAGAGAGAGAGAGAGAGAGAGAGAGAGAGAGAGAGAGAGAGAGAGAGAGAGAGAGAGAGAGAGAGAGAGAGAGAGAGAGAGGATAGAGGGGAGGGAGGGAGGTAGAGGAGAGAGTGAGAGGGAGGATAGAGCGGGAGGGAGGGAGAGGATGGTCGGAGGGAAGATGATGATTGAGGGAGGGGGAGGGAGGAGAAGGAGCGGAAAGGGGGAAGGAGAGACAGGAATAAGCCGAACACAGGCATGGGATTTATCCTAGAAATCCATGCCTATGCAGATGACTATTCTCTGACATTTACTTATACAAAACAGGGCATGTCAGCTGCTCTCAATTACATCAATCACCAGCTGACAGCTATATCAGCCTGGAAAAACAATGGCAAGTTACCTTTGGTTCTAGGCAACATGGTGAAAATGAATAGGGAAGTGTTGGTACCCGGGGATAAGTTAATGTCCTTGGGGTGAAAATTGATTGCAAACTGTCTATGAAGCACGTGGTAAATCATGCAAAGCAGCAGGCAGCACTAAAGTTTGTCAAATATGCTTGGCAGGAGAGACTGAAAAACTCGGTGTAAGGCAAAGCACGCTCATTCTGCCCCACTGTCTTGAATGATCTGCCCCGCCCCTCCCTCTCATCTATAGACAACTTCTGGACAAAATTGAGAACAGAGCAACATGACTTCTCTTGCCAGGACCTGGCCTGAATAGATCTCTCATTCCAGCAGAGCCTTCTGCACCCTCCATCAGAACTCTGCACCCTCTAAATCAACTCCGCACCCTCCAAATCAACTCCGCACTCCTCCCTCTCTATTATGTGTGTGTGTGTTATATTATTCGAAACACAAGACCAAATTCTGTCGTCATTGGCAGCTGTAAGTACACGTTACCAGACTCATCTGGAGGCAGCACGCGGCCCTACATCGTCTGGTTACTGATAGGTGTTGCGTTGCTTTGACTCATCACAGCTTACCAAGCTCACTCGATTACCTCGTCTATGGTAATCACTTCAGCAGACAGACCCATTAGTCGGCAGATGGCTCATACTTCATTGCCACTTCTGGTTCTTTAGTGTAGTTGTGATATCACTGATAATTATTATTTTGGCTTGTGAACCTTAGAACAACTGTAAATATATACAAATAAATTGTTGAAAGGTATATATGAGTATGAGTGTGTGTAATATATATATATATATATATATATATATATATATATATATATATATATATATATATAGAGAGAGAGAGAGATATAGAGAGAGAGAGAGAGAGAGAGAGAGAGAGAGAGAGAGAGAGAGAGAGAGAGAGAGAGAGAGAGTGAGTGAGTGAGTGAGTGAGTGAGTGAGAGCAACGAGAAGCAAGCTTCTATACCACAAGACGGGCAGAAAGCAGCAACTTCACTCTGGTTGTACCCTTCTCCAGAACATCACTTCATCTGAGACCATTTATTCCCAGAATGACTCGAGTATGGAACACATTCATACAGAATTATGTCAACGAGATAAAGTCAGCTGATCAAATGAAAATGCTGGCCCACAGATGGCTCCAACTTCATCCTGTTCCCTAACTGTATGTTTCATAACAATAAAAATACTTGTATGTTTCATAGCAATAAAAATACTTGTATGTTTCATAACAATAAAAATGCTTTCAAATGAGCTGATGTAGGTAACAGCTCTTAGCTTGTCAATAAAGTTGGGAATCGTTAACCTGTAAATAGCTTATCAATAAAGCTAGGGATCCTTAACCTAACCTTGTCAAACCCTGTGTAAAAAAAAATAAACAGCCAGATGTGATCGCGGGAGTAAAGCATCAGGGATTGATAGGATCAAGACAAAAGCTAAAGACAAGTACGGATATAGTTTTGGAAATAGTTGGTACTTTTATTAAATAACTGTATGCAAGGGAAGCTACCCAGGAACTGGCAGAGAGCGCGCATAGTTCCTTCGCATAAAGGCATAGGGGGTCAAAATACAAAGTAAGAATTACAGGAGAATAAGACTGTAACGTATACCTGGTAAGGTGTATGGTAGTTATTTTTTGAAGAATTAGGGGTCAGACGGAAAGTAGGATCGTAGATGAACAAGGCTTTAGGAAGCGTAGGGGATGTGTAGAACAAATGTTTACAGAGAAACATATAAGTACAAAAGTTTTCGTGGCATTTATGGATTTGGAAAATGCATATGATAGGGTGGATAGAGAAACATCGTGGCAGATGATGCAAGTGTATGGAATAGGTGGTAGGTTACTAAAAGCAGTTAAGATTTTTTTACGAGGAAAGTGAGGCTCAGGTCAGGATATGTTGGAAAGAGGAAGATTATTTTCCATTAAAAATAGGCCTTAGACAAAGATGCGTGATGTCACAATGGTTGTTCAATATATTTATAGATAAGGTTGTAAGAGAAGTGAATGCAGGGGTGTTGAGGAGAGGCATTGGCTAAGAAAATAAAGGATCTAAAGCGGGAGTTGTCACACAACAACAACATTGCAGTGGTGTTATGTAAACAATAACAGTGTTGTGTGTGGAGGTTGTGATGTAAACAATAACAGTGTAGTGTGGAGGTTGTGATGTTAATAACAGTGTAGTGTGGAGGTTGTGAGGTAAACAACAATAACAACAGTGCAGTGTGTGGGGGTTGTATGATCCAGTATCATGACACAAGGACGACACTGCAGGATTAACATTGTACCAGACGTGCCAATGACGCCCCCAGCGGGATCACCCATTCGCCCACACTTGCTTTTTACGCTCACCACTGTCACTCTCAACATCCACAACAATAATTAATAACACCCATAACAATCAATGTCGACACCCACAATTACTGTGAGCTCCCACAATCACTGTCAACATCCGAAATATTATCAACACTCACAACATTTCAATACTCACAACAATCACTATCAATACTCACAACAATCGCTGTCAATTACAATCACCGTGAACACTCAAAAATCATTGTCAACACAATCAATGTCAACACTCACGACTTTTAATGAATTAAGGTGGATTAAAGCCTGACAAAAAATTTATTTCTCCATTTCATGCACGTGGGTGACCACCAGTAGTGTAACCTTAGCTTAGTATTTAGTCCTAGGCAGTAGTGTAGCCCTAACTTTACACGGGGGTTCATACCAGTAGCATAACCTAACTTGAACGTAATATACCGTAACAACTGTCATCATCTCTGACCGTAACTTGCCCAGGGAGGTATTTCCATCACTGTGCAATACTTGACAATTTCCTCATCACCCTACTGAAGTCTCCCAACACAGGCTGACAGCTTTCATTACCTCGTGTATGAAACCCATTTTGTGTCATGGAATGTGGAGTGAAAATATACCTGGCTTTGTCCCCGCAATAAAACTAACGTACGGGCGTAGGCCGCACTTTGTGGGTGTTCCCACAATGGAACAATAATATAGAGTAAGGTAGCAGCACACTGCGGACGTTCCCACAACGCAACATTCATACAGAACAGGGTAAAAGCAAGCCAATCTTCTTGGCAAGCATTGGCAAGTGTTTCTCATGTCAGTGGGCAACACAATTTCCAGTTACTAAAGAAGTGATAGTTGAGTGTATGTAGAGATGGTAGTTGAGAGTAGTGGTGATACTAGAGAGTAGTTGTAAAAGTTGTGTGTAGTGGTGATACTTTTGCGTACTGATGAGTTCATTTAATGCCACGATTACAAGCAACGTGAGGAATTATGAATGAACATTCCATCACATACATTCGTTACCTGCGAAATCCTTTTCTAGATCTGTTTCAGAAAATGAATATATATTACAGGGAAAGAATATATGAAAGCTACTGTATTCTTATTTGTAGATGTTAGTTAGCCTCAGACTGTAATCAGCAGCTACCACCGGCGGCAGTGACACTGCGGCGGTGGCGACGGCGGAGGCTGCTGCTGCTTTAGTTAGACTAGTTTTCTAAGCAGACTATTGATCCCTGGACTGGACTCTCCTGTTTGTGTGTAGGCAGTATCGTGACCGAACTTTCCAAGTTTGTGAATGTGGCTATGACGCTCTCGCAAATACTTCCTCAGAGTCACCTTGGGCTACCTATTGATTAAAGTCGCTTTGAGTGGAAGTTCAAAGTATCAGATATAGTCACACTAACATTAAAATTACCCCTCCCCCATACACACACACACACATACTAACACATTAAAACTTGCATACACAGTCAAACAAGCATAAAAAACCCATACACGCAGTAACAATAAAACACTGAATGACGTCACCAAGTAGAGAGCCCTGAGGAGCAGCACAAAGTTTGCATTTGATACAAAAACTGACCTTGAAGCTACTAAACAACACCTGAACCTTCATTCTTAAAATAATCACATCCATTCATTCATGTTTATGAAACTGCGCTTCAGGGTAGCCTGTCAAAGTTTAATCCAGAGATGCAGCTTTTGAAATATCGATTCCACTTCTTGAGCATTAATTCCTTTAACTACGTTGTTTTGTCTGACTTTCCGCAGGCATTGGAGGAGGAGAAAGACGGGGGTAGAGAGGGGAAAGTTAGCCAGGTTCATCAACCCGTCACCACCTTCTCACACGCTGGACTCTACAACACCATGGTAACGTGAATATTAAAATGGTATACAATACCGACAGGTTGGTAGGTAAGACACATGGGCAACAGTTAGGCAACTTTATTCCGAAATGTTTCGCCTACACAGTAGACTTCTTCAGTCGAGTACAAAAGTAGGAAGGAGTAGTAGAGATGTGAAGACGATGTAATCAGTCCATCACCCTTGTAGTCGGAGATTTGAGGTTGTCAGTCCCTCAGCCTTGAGAAGAGATCTGTTCCATAGTCTGAAACAATATGAAGGAACAAACGACAGTGTGGAGACATATACTGTCGGAATGAGACGTGCAGGGTGGTAGTAGAGAGAATATTTTAGATACAGTGAGGGCATTCAATACAGTGAGTACAATATAGTGGATAGAAGCT
>NC_091308.1:9666443-9711443 GCF_038502225.1 Cherax quadricarinatus
AGAAAAACTTTCACCATCATTCACTCCATCACTGTCTTGCCAGAAGGGTGCTTTACACTACAGTTTTTAAACTGCAACATTAACACCCCTCCTTCTGTCTCATAAACACGCTAAGATAACAGGGATATCTTGCTACTCCTACTTACACTTTGGTCACACTTCACAGACACGCACATGCATATATATATATATATACATACATCTAGGTTTTTCTCCTTTTTCTAAATAGCTCTTGTTCTTTTTTATTTCTTCTATTGTCCATGGGGAAGTGGAAAAGAATCTTTCCTCCGTAAGCCATGCGTGTCGTATGAGGCGACTAAAATGCCGGGAGCAATGGGCTAGTAACCCCTTCTCCTGTATACAATTACTAAAAAAGAGAAGAAGAAAAACTTTATAAAACTGGGTTGCTTAAATGTGCGTGGATGTAGTGCGGATGACAAGAAACAGATGATTGCTGATGTTATGAATGAAAAAAAGTTGGATGTCCTGGCCCTAAGCGAAACAAAGCTGAAGGGGGTAGGAGAGTTTCAGTGGGGGGAAATAAATGGGATTAAATCTGGAGTATCTGAGAGAGTTAGAGCAAAGGAAGGGGTAGCAGTAATGTTAAATGATCAGTTATGGAAGGAGAAAAGAGAATATGAATGTGTAAATTCAAGAATTATGTGGATTAAAGTAAAGGTTGGATGCGAGAAGTGGGTCATAATAAGCGTGTATGCACCTGGAGAAGAGAGGAATGCAGAGGAGAGAGAGAGATTTTGGGAGATGTTAAGTGAATGTATAGGAGCCTTTGAACCAAGTGAGAGAGTAATTGTGGTAGGGGACTTGAATGCTAAAGTAGGAGAAACTTTTAGAGAGGGTGTGGTAGGTAAGTTTGGGGTGCCAGGTGTAAATGATAATGGGAGCCCTTTGATTGAACTTTGTATAGAAAGGGGTTTAGTTATAGGTAATACATATTTTAAGTTAATAATGTGTTGTCCTGAGGTGTTGATAATGTGTTGTCCTGAGGTGTTGATAATGTGTTGTCCTGAGGCGTTGGTAATGTGTTGATAATGTATTGTCCTGAGGTGTTAATAATGTGTTGTCCTGAGGTGTTAATAATGTGTTGTCCTGAGGTGTTGATAATGTGTTGTCCTGAGGCGTTGGTAATGTGTTGATAATGTATTGTCCTGAGGTGTTAATAATGTGTTGTCCTGAGGTGTTGATAATGTGTTGTCCTGAGGCGTTGGTAATGTGTTGATAATGTGTTGTCCTGAGGCGTTGGTAATGTGTTGATAATGTATTGTCCTGAGGTGTTGGTAGCGTGTTGTCCTGAGGTGTTGATAATGTGTTGTCCTGAGGTGTTGGTAATGTGTTGTCCTGAGGTGTTGATAATGTGTTGTCCTGAGGTGTTGGTAATGTGTTGTCTTGAGGTGTTGGTAATGTGTTGTCTTGAGGTGTTGATAATGTGTTGTCTTAAGGTGTTGATAATGTGTTGTCCTGAGGTGTTGATAATGTGTTGTCCTGAGGTGTTGGTAATGTGTTGTCTTGAGGTGCTGGTAATGTGTTGTCCTGAGGTGTTGATAATATGTTGTCCTGAGGTGTTGGTAATGTGTTGTCTTGAGGTGTTGGTAATGTGTTGTCTTGAGGTGCTGGTAATGTGTTGTCCTGAGGTGTTGATAATGTGTTGTCCTGAGGTGTTGGTAATGTGTTGTCTTGAGGTGCTGGTAATGTGTTGTCCTGAGGTGTTGATAATGTGTTGTCCTGAGGTGTTGGTAATGTGTTGTCTTGAGGTGCTGGTAATGTGTTGTCCTGAGGTGATGGTAATGTGTTGTCCTGAGGTGTTGATAATGTGTTGTCTTGAGGTGTTGGTAATGTGTTGTCCTAAGGTGATGGTAATGTGTTGTCCTGAGGTGATGGTAATGTGTTGTCCTGAGGTGATGGTAATGGATTGTACTGTGGTGTTAGTAATATTGTGTTGTACCTATGACTGATCTTGAGATTTCTTGTACATTCGCAGCCTAACCTGAAGCCAGATTTCCCAGATCTCTGATCAACGACGGTGGTGTTGCAACAAACAGCAGACCTGCATTGCCATCGCAACCTGGATGATCTGGCAGTTGTTGCAAGTAGTGGTTTAGGTTCGTCTTAAATAATTCTACCTCGGTTCGGGTAATATTTAGTACACGTCAGTAGCAGCTTGAAGTGTTGTGTCATGAACGACGGATGTTGACAGTGTTCGCTAATTGTGTTCCACTCATCCCTGATCCCCCCCCTCTCTCTCTCTCTCTCCCTATATATATATATCTTTTATATATATATATATATATCTTTTATATATATATATATATATATATATATATATATATATATATATATATATATATATATAGGGAGAGAGAGAGGGGGGAGATCAGGGATGAGTGGAACACAATTAGCGAACACTGTCAACATCCGTCGTTCAAGAACTCATTTATTTATGTTGTTTTAATCTTAGTTCGAGATTTTTACCAGTTTGACCGTAATAAACTTTATCGCAAATTTTACAAGAAATCTTATAGACAAATCCATCAGCATTTTGGGGGGAATTCTTTATCAAAAGTTTTTTTTACTGTATCAAGATTTTTGAATACAACTTTAATATTAAAAATCTTAAGAGAAGGCATATCAACCAAGTTTTCATGGTAAGGGAGAACCAACATATTTTTAGTTGAATAAGGCTGGTTGTCCCTTTTTGGATTGTAAAAAGTATTTCTAGCAACTTTAAAAGATTTATCAATTACATTTCTTGGGTATTTTAAATCATTACCTATTTCATAAATTTTGGATATTTCCTCATCTATGAACTCAGGACTACAAATTCGTAAAGCTCTCAAAAACATTGATGAGAAAACAGACAGTTTGACTCTATCTTGATGCGAGGAATAATAGTGGACATAGAAACAGTTATTTGTAGGTTTTCTGTAAATTTTAAATTTGAATTCATTATTACCCTTAATAATTAAAACATCTAGAAAAGGCAATGAGTTATTTTCTTCAAACTCAACAGTAAAGTTTATAGAATGGGCTAAGCTATTTAATTTTCCAAGGAAATGGTGTATATCTACATTTTTGGGCATAAGACACAAAATATCATCAACATATCTGAACCATTTATGCCCAAAAATGTAGATATACACCATTTCCTTGGAAAATTAAATAGCTTAGCCCATTCTATAAACTTTACTGTTGAGTTTGAAGAAAATAACTCATTGCCTTTTCTAGATGTTTTAATTATTAAGGGTAATAATGAATTCAAATTTAAAATTTACAGAAAACCTACAAATAACTGTTTCTATGTCCACTATTATTCCTCGCATCAAGATAGAGTCAAACTGTCTGTTTTCTCATCAATGTTTTTGAGAGCTTTACGAATTTGTAGTCCTGAGTTCATAGATGAGGAAATATCCAAAATTTATGAAATAGGTAATGATTTAAAATACCCAAGAAATGTAATTGATAAATCTTTTAAAGTTGCTAGAAATACTTTTTACAATCCAAAAAGGGACAACCAGCCTTATTCAACTAAAAATATGTTGGTTCTCCCTTACCATGAAAACTTGGTTGATATGCCTTCTCTTCTTAAGACTTTTAATATTAAAGTTGTATTCAAAAATCTTGATACAGTAAAAAAAACTTTTGATAAAGAATTCCCCCCAAAATGCTGATGGATGTGTCTATAAGATTCCTTGTAAAATTTGCGATAAAGTTTATTACGGTCAAACTGGTAAAAATCTCGAACTAAGATTAAAACAACATAAATATAGCATTAGAACTGGACAAGATTCCAATGCTCTATTTATTCATGTAAGAGATTTTAACCATCCAATTGATTTTCAAAAAGTTGAGAAAGTAGTATCAAGCAAGTCCATGGTCGACAGGAATATAATTGAATCTTGTTTCATAAAAAGCAGTTTTGACAATAATATGAATATTTCCTTTGGTTTATATAAATTAGATCCATTTATAATTAATAGAATTTGTGAAGAATTTAATAATACACTGGACAAATAATAATTTTTAAATTTTCTTGGGTAGAATAGTTTGTGGGTGAGTTGTGCAAAGGACCTATCCAAGTTGGGTCGGCGCGCGTCAGGTGTTTAACCGTTGTGGGATCTGATAGTGAGGTGCTGGCCAGACCCCTTATATAGCTTCCTTGGATGCTTTACTTTCATAGTTCCTTGATAATGTGAGTAGTCACGAAAGCGCTTGGAATTTCTCTATTCTTTCAGAGTGGTTGTTTTGCGCATATATATATATATATATATATATATATATATATATATATATATATATATATATATATATATATATATAAAAAAAAAAATATAGGGAGGTACCACCTCTAGAACTGTCATAGGGACCCTCATCCTCAGAGAAAAGAATAAACTTGCTTTTGGGAAAACTCAAGGTTCTCCCTGAAGCTGTTTGAGAATTTTCTCCTACCACCCCCTATATTTCAGGTATGTTTTATTTAAAGACAAAATACATTGGCCAAACATTCACAAAAATACATCAGAAAGTAAAACAACATAGGTAACTCAGAGCTACATCTCGAATACTTCGTCCAGCTCCCCGGCGGTGGGCCACGTGCCCAGAATGCTGCAGGCATTTCCTCTCTGGATCGCAACACTGAGTCTCTGAAAGAGGAAGCTGGTCGCCCTGTGGTCCTTGGTTTCTATGATGAGCTTTTCACCCAGCTCTTTGAGGAACTTTAGAGCACACTTGCCCCATGCTCCAAGGGTCTCCGACCCTATTGGAATGAAGTTATAGCAAGGGGGAAGGTCTTCATATTTTCGGATCTTCTGGGTCTCCCTGTGGCTGGCAGCTCCACCCCCTTCCACTACAGAGTATGGCAAGTAGGTGTCTGCCAATGTGGCAGCACAGGTGTAGTCCCAGGCAGTCTGCTTTCCATCCTTCCAGGGTAGCATAGTGGCTCCATCAGGACGCTTTTGACTTCCATCAGACCGTTGTACTTGGGGTTCCCGTTGAGCTGGGCAACGGGCTGTGGCGAGGCTTCTCTTCATTATGTCATTGATCTCCTCATGTCTGGCATACTTCCCTTCTGCTGTGTGGCACACGAGACCATGAAGTCCGAATTGATCAGCTGTCGCCCTGCCGCAAATACACCTATGTTCGGTGAGGATGGGGGTGAGAGCTTTACGAATTTGTAGTCCTGAGTTCATAGATGAGGAAATATCCAAAATTTATGAAATAGGTAATGATTTAAAATACCCAAGAAATGTAATTGATAAATCTTTTAAAGTTGCTAGAAATACTTTTTACAATCCAAAAAGGGACAACCAGCCTTATTCAACTAAAAATATGTTGGTTCTCCCTTACCATGAAAACTTGGTTGATATGCCTTCTCTTCTTAAGACTTTTAATATTAAAGTTGTATTCAAAAATCTTGATACAGTAAAAAAAACTTTTGATAAAGAATTCCCCCCAAAATGCTGATGGATTTGTCTATAAGATTTCTTGTAAAATTTGCGATAAAGTTTATTACGGTCAAACTGGTAAAAATCTCGAACTAAGATTAAAACAACATAAATAAATGAGTTCTTGAACGACGGATGTTGACAGTGTTCGCTAATTGTGTTCCACTCATCCCTGATCTCCCCCTCTCTCTCTCCCTATATATATATATATATATATATATATATATATATATATATATATATATATATATATATATATATATATATATATATATATATATATATATATAAGATATATATATATAGGGAGAGAGAGAGAGGGGGGGGGGATCAGGGATGAGTGGAACACAATTAGCGAACACTGTCAACATCCGTCGTTCATGACACAACACTTCAAGCTGCTACTGACGTGTACTAAATATTACCCGAACCGAGGTAGAATTATTTAAGACGAACCTAAACCACTACTTGCAACAACTGCCAGATCATCCAGGTTGCGATGGCAATGCAGGTCTGCTGTTTGTTGCAACACCACCGTCGTTGATCAGAGATCTGGGAAATCTGGCTTCAGGTTAGGCTGCGAATGTACAAGAAATCTCAAGATCAGTCATAGGTACAACACAATATTACTAACACCACAGTACAATCCATTACCATCACCTCAGGACAACACATTACCATCACCTCAGGACAACACATTACCATCACCTTAGGACAACACATTACCAACACCTCAAGACAACACATTATCAACACCTCAGGACAACACATTACCATCACCTCAGGACAACACATTACCAGCACCTCAAGACAACACATTACCAACACCTCAGGACAACACATTATCAACACCTCAGGACAACACATTACCAGCACCTCAAGACAACACATTACCAACACCTCAGGACAACACATTATCAACACCTCAGGACAACACATTACCAGCACCTCAAGACAACACATTACCAACACCTCAAGACAACACATTACCAACACCTCAGGATAACACATTATGAACACCTCAGGACAACACATTACCAGCACCTCAAGACAACACATTACCAACACCTCAGGACAACACATTACCAGCACCTCAAGACAACACATTACCAACACCTCAGGACAACACATTATCAACACCTTAAGACAACACATTATCAACACCTCAAGACAACACATTACCAACACCTCAAGACAACACATTACCAACACCTCAGGACAACACATTATCAACACCTCAGGACAACACATTACCAACACCTCAGGACAACACATTATCAACACCTCAGGACAACACACTACCAACACCTCAGGACAATACATTATCAACACATTACCAACGCCTCAGGACAACACATTATCAACACATTACCAACGCCTCAGGACAACACATTATCAACACCTCAGGACAACACATTAACACCTCAGGACAACACATTATCAACACCTCAGGACAACACATTAACACCTCAGGACAACACATTATCAACACCTCAGGACAACACATTATTAACACCTCAGGACAATACATTATCAACACATTACCAACGCCTCAGGACAACACATTATCAACACCTCAGGACAACACATTAACACCTCAGGACAACACATTATTAACACCTCAGGACAATACATTATCAACACCTCAGGACAACACATTATCAACACCTCAGGACAACACATTATTAACACCTCAGGACAACACATTATTAACACCTCAGGACAGCACATTATCAACACCTCAGGACAACACATTATTAACACCTCAGGACAACACATTAACACCTCAGGACAACACATTATTAACACCTCAGGACAACACATTATTAACGCCTCAGGACAACACATTATCAACACCTCAAGACAACACATTATCAACACCTCAAGACAACACATTACCAACACCTCAGGACAACACATTATCAACACCTCAGGACAACACATTATTAACACCTCAGGACAACACATTATCAACCTCTCAAGACAACACATTACCAACACTTCAGGACAACACATTACCAACACCTCAAGACAACACATTACCAACACCTCAGGACAACACATTACCAACACCTCAGGACAACACATTACCAACACCTCAGGACAACACATTACCAACACCTCAGGACAACACATTACCAACACCTCAAGACAACACATTACCAACACCTCAGGACAACACATTACCAACACCTCAGGACAACACATTACCAACACCTCAGGACAACACATTACCAACACCTCAGGACAACACGTGCTTTGCAAATACTATCTGTGACAAAAATATTCTTAGGTATTAAGATAGTTATAATGGTAGAGCAAGTATCAATTCATCACAAACCAACGATAGTGTTGATTGCTTGATCAACAAGGCTGTTGCTGCTAGCTGGCCGCAATCTTATGTAGCGACCACAACCTGGCTGATTAGATCCGGTTTCTTCGTTAAAGCTCCTACTTTTGTTATGGCAATATTTCAAATCTCTGTTGGTGGAAGTTTGAAGACTTGATAGGCACTGTGTTGTATCTATAGCACTCCTGCTTTTAATGGTAGTTTCTATATTGTGCATGTTCCTCAAGTATTTTCCGAGCCAATATTATCAGGAATTCATGTTTTTGAGACAACAGTATGTGTACTAACTACTGGAGAGTGAATGCATTTCCTTTACATGCTGGCTACCCTCTCTCCAGATTTAACGATATCAGAGGTCGTTTGACCTCCATGTTTGACTATCATGTACCACGCTTGTGTTTTAGGGCGTTTCCAGTAGATTAGAAGTTTTATCGACTCTGCAGGCAAAGTAAATGATCTCGGTTTTTTCAGCTCTGATATTTCTTCTGCCATGAAGAGTACTATGAGCATGTCTGGAAACATACGGTTATCGAATAAGACATCGAGGGCCTGTGGAGTAGCCTGCGAAAGGCTTCGATCTCACTCCGTTGGATTTTCATCTCTGGGGTCACCTGAAGTGAAGGTATTATCTACGCAGAGAAAATTCAGTGTTGCATATTTGGAGGAGTGCGTCAATGACACGTGTAACACCATTACTCTTAATACCATCCACCACGCAACTGTTGACAGGATGTTTCGACTGCATTCATGTATCAGTAATTAATAATAGTGGACACAACGAACACGTTCTCTGAATAGAAGTCTTTAATATTGCAGCTTTTAATTTTCCCTACGGTTCCTGAACAACATTCGAAGCGAGACAGCACAAATTATTAGAATAGTACAACCACTGGCGTGATTCTCTATAAGGTTCTCATAACCGACTCTTTTATTTTCTTTGTATTTATTGTCTTTATTGTATTCTTCAAACGGAAGGTCATTTAATGTTATTATTTCCTAAGTTTTGTGTCTTGCGCCCTTCCTGAGCTCTTCCTTCTTTCCTCATCTAAGCAGTTGGAATTAGTCACCACTGATGATCATGCTATTTTCGTTTGTCGAACGGAAGACATTGTTATCTGTTTTTTTTTATTCTAATAAGGCTGCTTAGTAGCGTTCCTTTCCTGCCATTTCTGGAGAAAGTAAAATTAACAAATGGAAACAAATAGAAAATGTAAAGGTTTTATACTGTCTGCATTTAATTAATGAAATTTCTAAATTACTGGGAACGCCTCAGAGAGCTAAAAAGGATGAGAGATATACCTTGTATACAAGACACTCGAGGGCCTCTTCCCTAACCTGCAACACTGCTATAACAAGTTATGAAAAACAAGTTGTGAAAAAAAAGAAACTCAGTGAAGAGCAGAGTATAACATCCATGCCCCAAGACTATTATTAGCAGAGTATTAAAAATACTGCCAGAACGAAGATAGAAGCTTCGTCCAGCCGGATAGTGATGGATATATAGGCCTACAGGTCGTTAGCGCACGCACGCACGCACACGCAGCCTGGTAGATGAAGGCGGTCAACAGGGAAGCCTGGTCTCAGAGGTAGCAACCACACACAAACTAATTATATCGCTCAGCCACTGTGAAACTTGATTAGTGCAGACTCACCATTATTTAATTACGCAACTAAAATTAACTGGAGAAAAAGCTGTTAAATTGCAGCACGAGGAGCACTGCCTATTAGCACACCACGTCACTCACAATTGTATTTTATATACTAAAGTCAAACAGCTACATTTCCTAATTATCAAAGACTGCAGACAGCAAGTACATATTTCCTTCAAGTCAGAGGCCAAGTAATTAAATGTCCTGCAAATAACAACAGAAGATGAGATAAATATTCACTTGAAGCTAATATCACATGTTAAATGACGCGACTTTTCTGTGCAGAAGACTTTTGTGTTATTTCGAATATGTGAGGAGAGTGAGTGCAGCTGAGCACTCACATAACGTGTGTATGATGGTGCGCACCACAGCACCATGACGATATGTATAAAAACCATGATCACTAATAGTCTAAAGTAAGTGACTTGTTTGTGTATTCCTCTGTCTGTGAATGATACGACCAAATCTCTACTCCTGGTCTTGCCGACTAAAATCTGTTGGCATTGGTACCTGCCATCTTGGCCTCTGTCATACCCTCTTGACACTATTTATCTTGCTCTTCTCCACTGCAGAAGATACATTCCAAGTGGTAAAGTTCAATTCTCTTGCTGTGTAATCTGTGGTTATTTCACGTCCCCATTTAATATATTGCTGGTAAGCTAATCGCTAAAAAAAAATCGCAGTTGGTATATTTCAGTACAATCTGTATCTATGCTACAGATCCAGTATCACTCCTACGTTCGGTTTCTTTGCTCAATTACTCGTTTTAGTATAGGGAACGAAGTACCTCTCTTGGCAAATTCCGCACTACACTCCATGTGCGTTCATTTATAACTCGAGCTGACATCCCTAAGTCTCGAGTCGCTGGCAGCTTTACCATTGAAAGGCTGGCTATGTTGACATGCTTAAATAAAACTTAATTTGTTTATTATTGGTTAACTTATTTCCTTTATTGACAAATGCTGAACAATTGAGAGGCAGGCCCAACAGCTGAGACTCAACCTGTAGTCACAATTAGGTATGTACGTTCATATACACATTATTTATACTGTCGGAAACTAACAAAATGCTATTGCATCTCAGGTGCAGGAGAAAACAATTTAACTCTAAAATAGTTTTAAGATTTTTTAGTAAAAAAATAATTTAAATATAGAAATGGGTTTCAAGCTAAAAAAAAAAAAATGCTCATTTATGCAGCATTGATTTTTACTGAGGGACTCGCCCATTCTCGACATGCAAATTTAACGAGAAAATATACATACCAGAACATTAATATATATATATATATATATATATATATATATATATATATATATATATATATATATATATATATATATATATATATATATATATATATATATATATATGAAACCACGAAACAAGTGTTTTTTAATCATTTACCAAACTGCGTCAGGTCAGGATTCGACCCCACGACACGTGTGGCATCTTCAGGCGGGACAATGTGAGTCGTCCTTCGCCATCGTAAAAGTACCTGCTTGCAGGTACAACATGGACGAACTATGAGCACACACAGGAGACTCCAGTGAGCCTAACACGGCACTGTTAAGTGTGTTTGTGAAACTTGAACGAGGAATGCTGTCCAGGACTTGGCTCCACGTTATTGGAGGAGCGTCCAGTCTTGTCTCTCCTCTATCCATCCCCGTCACTCAACACTTGTCACTCAATACCCATCATCCGTCATTCAACACTCGTCACTCAATACTCGTTACCCGTCACTCAATACTCGTCACCCGTCACTCAATACTCGTCACCCGTCACTCAATACTCGTCACCTGGCACTCAACACTCTTCACTCAATACTCGTCACTCAACATTAATGAGAGGAGCTTCTCGTCTCGCCTCGACTCTCCACACCCATACTTTAACAATATTAATAAAAGGAGTGCCCGTATAGTCACGCCTCTCCACACCCATCACTGAAGAATATTAAGGAAAGGAGGGTCTAGTGTTGCCTCTCCTCTCCACACTCATCACTCCACAATATTCAGACTAACATTAAAGCTTTATCCAGCTCTCAGTTGATTCAGTCAGCTGTGATAATGTACGCACAAACATTACTTACACAATTTACATAACAGCATCACTTTCCAGTTGGCTGGCACTGAGGCAAATGTCTGAAACACGTGGTTAAAAACACAAACGCACACTCATTTATGCTAATTTCACAATACAGGGTTATTTTCATTTAATATCTCTCAAATAAAAACGCCGAGCAACAAATTACGCTTTGAGTTAATTAGCTTACTACTTAATTAATGATGCCAATCATTATCATTTTTTTCAACAATTTTCTGGCTATGCATAACATGTATATGTTTACTGGTTACATTAAATGGTGCTTCAAGGCAGATGCCAAAATGCACGATGAAGGGCTCTTGATCCCCTCAAAATTGTAGCCACTCTTCCTCTTCCCTGAATCAAACGTCATTATCTTTGATTCCCCAGGTGCTGTTAGAACCCCCCTCCCCAGGTTGAAGCGCTTCTGCGTGAATATAAAATTCATAATAACTCGATGTATTCCGGTAGCTGCTCGATTCGAGAAAAGTAACACCGTATGCATAACCCCCCCCATCCCCCTACAGGTCAATGTACGCGAAAGGAATAGTGCAGAGTTTGCATGTTTCTAATGCAGTTAAATATTAGCAATTAAGATTTTAAACGAATCTTCACTTGTACAGAATCCAAACAAATGTGCATCCACACAACCTAAATCCTCCCCAAAAATGTTTCGTTCAGTTTATATGATGAATCAGTTACTAAAGATTTATATTATTTAGGGGAAAGCTCTAAAGAAGTGTGAGTCATATAGTGCCTGTACAATGGGAGGTATTCAAGGGGAGGATAATCCAGTTCTTTGGATCAAGAGCCAAGCAGCAGCATCAAGACGAAGTAACACAATATAAAATTATTTACACCATTTCAAGATTAAAAGTGGCAAAAGAAAAGCACCGAAACACTTCATTCAACAAAACCAACCCTTTTAAAAGTAGGATATACGAGTGTTGAAATTTTGAAGCCGATTAAAAAACTAAGACTCCAAAGTTATATCATGGAAGCCAATTTCATTAAAGATTTATATAAAACTGAGCAGAGGGCGCCTGCCTTTGTTAATTGCTCCGTGAATTTTCATTAAGAAATATCCGAGTTGAAATTTTAAGCAAACTTAACGAAAAGAACATGTGAAGAACCAAGAAGTAATAATGTCAGCTGACCTTTCTTTCAGAGTACACAATATGGAAAATGTCATGGCGGCCTAGAAAATAACAAGGTAGATAATGATGACTTTGAAAACAAGGGAAATAATGCTTATTTGACACTTTTCAAGTCGCTTGTACTCTCTCACTTGGAGTACAGTTTAGTGTTGATGGCTCCATACAAGACAGGAGATATCAGAGCTGGAACAGATTCAAACATCATTTACAGCCCACATTTAATTACTGGAACGTGATACGTACTCGCTGGAGCAAAGGAGATACATTATAAGATATATGTAGAGAATCCTTGAGGGCTTAGTCTCAAACCTGCACACAGCCATAACAGCGCAGTGGAGTGGGAGATATGGGAGAAAGTTTTGAGTAAACCCAGTGAAAGGGGCAATAGGAGAACAATGTATCTACGTACGTGGTCCCAGACTTTAAACATCTTCAATAAATAGTATCAGAAACACTGCTAGAACAAAAGCAAAAAAAAAAAATATATAAAACTAGACAATTTCCTCCCCAAGTGCCGGATCAACCACACTGACGGATATTTGGGCCAACAGGCCGCCACAGCAACAATCTGGTTGATCAGGTAAATACAAGGCATGCCTGACCAGGTCTGGGCTGCAAGAGTCGGGTAACTCTCGAAACTCATCAAAGGTATAAAGGTGTCTGTGTATATATACTAAACGGAAACAGGATGGAACAGCAGAAAATTCTCTGCCCACGCCCCGATGTAAGCTACCACAATCTTATATACAGACGGAAAACACATTTAATTAAAAAACAAAAAGGTTCAGGAAAATGTAAGATGAATATTACACCTAATTGTTCTAATACTGCAAGTATTTATTTCCCGCGTCTTGACATGTTAGATGCACAAAACCTTAGTATCCCATGTAAAGGAGAAATACCAACAAATGTGCGAGTGTAAACACGACCATCACACATTTCAAAAGGCCATTATTATTAATTATTATTATTATATTTTTTTATATTCGTGGGGGAGCACTGAACTCATAGGGGTCAGTGTCTGGGAATTGGGAGCCAACTGGGTTCGATCCAAGGAAGATGAGGACCAAGAAATCCTCACCGGCACCAAGAGTTTAAAAAGGACGGTGACTACTACTCTTTCCTCCCTCCATCAGCAAGTTACATGTTCACATTTGCCACGTCCAAAAATTTAATAAAATTAATATCGATAACCTCAACAATATTTATCTAACCATTCCTTAACCGCTTAACAATGTGGTTTATTGAAGCTGACAAACCTGAAAGGCGTACTTACTTTCCTTACATAAAAAAAAAACTGCTTTCCTACACTAAAAAGTAGCTATTGTAATGATGTTACAGAACTGAATTATTTAGATAAGTTCATTGCAATAATAAGAAGGTTGAGGTGGATGCAAAAACAGCTTTAAAATCAAGAGACTACAAACTTCTGACATTTAATGTAGTAAAGAACATGCACACAGGTTCCTAGAAAAGTTCATCACTTACATCATATACAATCAGCAGCCAGAGCAAGAGCTTTAGTGAAGAGTGCACACTTTCTGAACCACTTGCAACACTGAGCATATTATTCTCAACACATTCGGGATATATTTCCATTAAATAAATTGAAAAGGGTTGTGTTGCTAAGGAGCAGAATTCCCAGCGGTGATTCCGAGTTTACCAGTCAAGTACTAATGACGCTCCAGTGTGAAGCTCATGGGAATGCTGTCTTTCCCTACTGGAGTGGAGGAAGACTGCGAGTCAATCTGCAGAGATCTCACACACACACACACACACACACACACACACACACACACACACACACACACACACACACACACACACACACACACACACACACACACACACACGCGCGCGCGCGCGCCAACCAGCACGGTTTTATGGAAAGCAAATCCTGTGTCACAAACCTACTGGAGTTTTATGATAAAGTAACAGAAGTAAGACACGAGAGAAAGGGGTGGGTTGATTGCATCTTCTTGGACTGCAAGAAGGCATTCGACACAGTTCCTCACAGGAGATTGGTGCAGAAGCTAGAGGATCAGGCGCCTATAACAGAAAGAGTGCTGCAATGGATCAGAGAATACCTGACAGGGAGGCAACAACGAGTCATGGTACGTGATGAGGTATCACAAAGGGCACCTGTGACGAGCGTGGTCCCACAGGGGTCGGTCCTAGGACCAGTGCTATTTCTGGTATATATGAATGACATGATGAAAGGGTTAGACTCAGAAGTGTCCCTGTTCGCAGATGATGTGAAGTTAATGAGGAGAATTAAATCAGACGAGGATCAGGTAGGACTCCAAAGAGACCTGGACAGGCTGGACACCTGGTCCAGCAACTGGCTTCTCGACACAGACGGAGTATTGGCTAAGTGGCCAAAAACTGCAAATCTCGCTCAAGGAGAAAGATCTTGGGGTGAGTATAACACAGAGCACGTCTCCGGAAGCACATATCAACCAGATAACTGTTGCAGCATATGGGCGCCTGGCAAATCTGAGAATAGCGTTCCGATACCTTTGTAAGGAATCGTTCAAGACACTGTACACCGTGTACGTCAGGCCCATATTGGAGTATGCAGCACCTGTTTAGAACACACACTAGGTCAAGCAAGTCAAGAAATTACAGAAAGTGCAAAGATTTGCGACAAGGTTAGTTCCAGAGCTAAGGGGAATGTCCTACGAAGAAACGTTGAGGGAAATCGGCCTGACGACACTGGAGGACAGGAGAGTTAGGGTAGACATGATAACGACATACAAAATACTGCGTGGAATAGACAAGGTGGACAGAGACAGGATGTTCCAGAGAGGGGACACAGAAACAAGGGGCCACAATTGGAAGTTGAAGACTCAGATGAGTCAAAGGGATGTTAGGAAGTATTTCTTCAGTCACAGAGTAGTCAGGAAGTGGAATAGCCTAGCAAGTGAGGTACTGGAGGCAGGAACCATACATAGCTTTAAGATGAGGTATGATAAAGCTCATGGAGCAGGGAGAGAGAGGACCTAGTAGCACTCAGCGGAGAGGCGGGGCCAGGAGCCGAGTCTCGACCCCTGCAACCACGATTAGGCGAGTACAATTAGGTGAGTACACACACACACACACACATACACACACACACACACACACACACACACACACACAGGGGTCAGTCCTAGGATCGGTGCTGTTTCTGGTATATGTGAATGACATGACGGAAACGATAGACTCAGAAGTGCCACTGTTTGCAGACGATGTGAAGCTAATGAGGAGAATTCAATCGGATGAGGATCAAGTAGGACTGCAAAGGGATCTGGACAGACTGTAAGCCTGGTCCAGCAACTGGTTCCTGAAGTTTAACCCCACCAAATGCAGTCATGAAGATTGGGGAAAAGCAAAGAAGACCGCAGACAGAGTACAGTCTAGGGGGCCAGAGACTGCAAACCTCAATCAAGGAAAAGGATCTTGGGGTAAGTACAATATCAAGCACATATCCTGAGGCGCACATCAACCAAATAACTGCTGCAGCACATGGGCGTCTGGCAAACCTAAGAACAGCGTTCCAACACTTCAGTAAGGAATCGTTCAAGACTGTACACCGTGTACGTCAGGCCCATAATGGAGTACGCAGCACCAGTTTGGAACCCACGCCAGGTCAAGTACGTCAAGAAATTAGAGGAAGTGCAAAAGTTTGCAACAAGACTAGTCCCGTAGCTAAGAGACATTTCCTACGAGGAGAGTATAAGGGAAATCACCTGACGACACTGGAGGACAGGAGGGACATGATAACGACATATATAATACTGAGAGGAATTGACAAGGTGGATAGGGACAGGATGCTTCGGAGATGAGCCACAGCAACAAGGGGTCTCAATTGGATATTGAAGACTCAGATGAGTTACAGGGATATTAGGAAGTATTTCTTCAGTCACAGAGTTGTCAGGAAGTGGAACAATCTGGAGAGTGAAGTAGTGGAGGCAGGATCCATACATAGCTTCAAGAAGAGGTATGGAGCAGGGAGACACTGGACTTACTAGCGACCAGTGACAACTCTTGCAACCACAATTAGGCGAGTACACACACACACACACACACACACACACACACACACACACACACACACACACACACACACACACACTAGCAATGAATGCAGGAAAACAAGGAAGCGACCACAAGAACCAGAAACGAATACGAGGAGTGGGGTTTGGAAGGGAACTTCATTAACCGTTTGAGAATGTCATGCATCGAAAGCTAAATCAGACACAAAATTGCTCTACAGCCACATCAGGATAAAGAAAACAGTAAAGAGCCCAAATAAACAGGCTGAAGAAGGAAGGAGGAAAACTCAAGAAATGAAGAGGAAGTCTATGAGGAGCTCAAGAAAATTAAGAGGTATTCACGGAGGAAACAGGGACGTTACCAGAGAGCAAAAGAGTACTGGACACAATACATACACTATTCAAATCACTTGTGTTCTTTCGTTTAGAGTATTTTTCAGTATTAAAGACTTCGTTCAGAGCCGAACAGCCAATAAATAGTTTACACCGCTGGGAATGACGCAAAATACTTGGAATATACTGTCTGGAGTAAAAAAGCGAGAAATACCGGATGATACAAACACGGAAGTTACTCGAGTGAGCGCCTGCTCCTAAATCTACTTACTACCGTAACTTACTAGTAATATATACATGGCAAGAAGTGCAAAACAGTTTAGTAAAAAGCATGAGTGCATAGGCATAACAGGAGAACACTTTCAACATAGCCCAAAACTCTTCAACCCGCTGCCAGAAAATACCGGAACAAGTGTACAAACCCAAGAGGAAATGAGACCACAACCTCTGCAAGATGCCAGATAAGCCAAACTGTGACATCTATGTGGGCAAGAAGGCTTTCAACAACAATAGCCTGGTTAAACAGGCTAGCAACAAGTCGGGCTGCGGAGATAGAAAAGCTCTCGAAACCCGTCACCGGTATATCAGTGGTACAGTGTTTTTACTGCATAAAGTGACTCAGCGCATCATGCAAGCTTTGCCGATATAATAAGATTAAAAAAATAGCCATTATTTTTTTCAGTCTTATTGGTGGTGGAGAGCAAGGTGGAAGCGATGCTGGAGTTGCATTATTGGATATGTGCAAGCTAGATATCCTCACCCATTAATCTTATTACCAATATCCAATGTCTGCAGCTTCGCACTGAAATATGAAATAGAGGATTAACAAATGATAAATAAAAGGTAATTCTTTCAAATAAAACTGCAGAAGTGGAAGACCAAGAAGACAGATGATAGAAAGACAAAGGAAGACATGATTATACATATACGATACTTATAGGACTTGATAGACTGGACAGGACAAGACTGACAGATGGAAGCACTGAAAGTTAAAAAAAAAACAAAGGAGCCATAAGAATGTCAGGAATTATTTAACAACAAAGGGAATCCACTTAACGTCGACAATGGTGATGATAACCATTAAATGGCTGCGGTATATCCTGAGCGCCAAACGCAAGCCACTTACATTATTTCATTATTGTTGATTAACTGTATGTAAATACTGATTAATTTACATAACGAATATTTGTTTCGTAGAGGTTAGAACAGACAGTAAAAAAAAAAAAACTGATTACAAGACAGGTTACCGAGTCAACCCTCGCCACCTGTATTTCTATCCACCTACACATATGCTCACACAGAAAATATCAGTGTGACTGTTGGTAAATACACAGAGGTGTATATTACAATGATGTCCCATAAGGGGAAATATATGCAGAGGTACATTCCCTGGGGCAGCGTTATACACAAGTAATATTCTCCGCTTTACTGCCGCGGTAAAAATCCAAATGTCCAAAAAACAATCAGCAAGAGTGGACAGAAAATTTCTGTGAGGTATTCGCGATAACTTCCGAGATGTTTCACGTAGTGGTGTGATTACATTGCGGCGCATGTGTATCAGTGTATGTGAAAGTGGAAGTGAATGTGAGAGAGAGAGAGAGAGAGAGAGAGACCGACCGACTTATAAGAGACTTATTTTGTTGCATAAAACTCCTGCAATCGTCTGATGATAAAGGTACTAGATGTTATTCAAGTAAGGAACGAGAATCTGGTAAATAACCGTCTACATAAACCACATTTAGTAACAACAGAGACATCTTTAATTTGTAACACCAAATATGTGACCCCCCTCCTACACACACACACACATACTGAACGTGCGTAGCTATGGATATGAGAAATATCTCAAGAGGTGCCCAGCATATTATAATGGAAAAGTAGTAAGATTCATCAAATACAATCATACGAACATGTGTACACAAACAGTAATAAACACATCTATAAATACACAAGCGCATGCACACACACAAGCATGCGTGAACACACATTCACACGTTATACTGCGTATAACGTGTGAATGTGCAGACAAACACACACAGTACACACTACAAACACAAACATACAATACATAAACACTCATGCACACACATACAAGCAGACACAAACACAAATTCACATTCGCATACACATATACAGATACTAACACATTCACTCGCATACAGAAACGCCAAAACACGCAAACTCATACTCACAAACATAAAAACACATACAAACAAATACTGATAGGCATTTACCTGCCCACATATCTCACATCTCACACTCACACTCACACAACGTATCACCCTAAAGGTCAAATATTTCGCGCTAGTTGGCGCGACATTTATTTTGAGATTTAAATTTATGTCAAATTAAATGAGCCCCAAGACATCAACAAATTAAACTGTAAGCAATTTTATATGATACTGTTGCAATACTGTCCCCTCCAGTAAAGAATAAAAAAAAAATATTTCCCAAAACTCCCATGTAACAAACTCGAAAGAATCTATAATATATAACGTGACCTAAAGTCACTTTTTATTATATCAAACTAAAAGAAAACATGGAGATCACTAACAAAACATTCAGGTTTGCATTATTAAAAGTTGGAAGATGCATGACGTGTTGCTGCTTCACTGGTCACACAAATGGAAGCCCAAGTTGGCAAGAACACAAAGAAAACTGAGCAAGACTTATGTTAGACGATGTTTCGTTTGAGACTGACCAATATTAAGTCTTTTTTTCAGACGGTGTTGTTTTGTTCGTTTTTGTTGTTGTTGTTTTGTCTTTGTTATTTATTATTTCACTGTTTTTATTATAATAGGGAACTCCACAGGCTACCAATATGTCGTGTAAATATATCTAGAGCTGATAAAACCGTCCGTATATACAATCCCTTCTCATCTCAAAACTTTTTTTTTTTTCATTTAGGTCGTGTTATGCTACTCTGAAGAACCTTTAGTGTAAGAAAGTGTGTAATTAATTTTATCAGTAACAGATTTTCTTCGTGGGAATCCAAGACGAATGAAAAACAAAAGACAAAGCCGTGATAAAGATCTTCATATAGTATCCAAACACCTTCATGTGTCGTCCAAAAGTTATAGAGTATCAAACTCTACCATCAGTGCTAAAACCATTAAGAGAAATGCAAGATCAACCCAAAAGGTTTCTTTCGTTTCTTTCAGGTATATAAGAATATTAGGGAAACGATAATCCCACTTAAATGTCATACAGGTCAGCTTACTGGTAGAGATAAATGTGTACCATTTTAACATTTATTTCTTCTCTGCTTTTACGCAAGAGAATATATATAAAATCCAAGAAATCAATAAATATACTGGTCAGGACGAAAATAAATTTTGCAAGATCAGTCACTACTGACATGGTTCTCAGACAACTAGATGGACTGAAACCAAACAAGTCACCGGGCCCCAACAAACTGTTTTGAAGGATTCAAAAAATAATGTCAGCAGCAGCTTAGAAAATCATTAGCTAGTCTCTTTCAACATATCTATACAAATGGGTATCGTACCAGATGACAAATGTAACACCCATTTACAAAGTGAGATAATGTATATGGTTTCACCTTCAAATTGTAGACTAAACTGCCTAACATCAATTGTTGGAAAGTCAATATGATCAGTAATTTCGAATGCAGTTCGAAGTCACCAGGAAAGATATAATTTGATCAATGAATCTCGGCAGTTTTACAGAAAGGAGTTTTTACCTTATAAACTAAATAACTTTTTCACTAAGGTATTTGAGACAGATGATAATGAAATAAATAAGATTTCGTATATATGGGCTTCAGAAAGGACTTTGATGGTTCCCCAAAGAGAATGATGAAGAAAGCAACGGCACATGGTATACGAGAGGAAATTTATCTCCTGGGATGATTCCTGGTTAGCTGACAGGCAACAGATTGTGCATAAATGGGGAGAGAAATAAAAAGAGACTCGTTACCAGTGTGCCACGGGGGTCAAAATTAGGAACCTTGTTGACAATCTACATAAACGAAATATATAAGCAAACAGATGACAACATAAGCAAGTTTGCCAATGACACTAAAATAGGCTGTCAAATAATTACTGATGAATACACTTGAAAGTTACAAGGAAGACCTAGACAGGTTCACGTTGTTATAGAAGTGGCAGTTGCAGTTCAATACAGACAAATGTAAAGCTTTAATCCTAGTAGAACACAATGTGCCATTTAAAGATTAAATAATATATCTTAGCAAAAGTAAATGTGAATAAGAGTTAGGAGTTCTGGTCAGTAGAATATTAAAGCGGATATAACAGAATTCTTGGCCTCATATCAAGAAATATATACTGTATAACAGGAGTCCCAAAGTTATAATTCTCAAGTTTATATATCTTTAAATAAAGATTCCTTTAAATTATGCAGCTCATTTCTGAGAAAATATAGAAAGAAGAATAATGAAGTTCATCCCATGTAACAGAATCCTTTCCTACGAAGATAGGCTGAAGGCGGTAAATTGGGTCTTAGTGGAAAGACGTACAGTTAGGGACAGGGTTTCTAAAAATAAATAAATAAATAAAACCCAGTCCCCTCTTTTTTTTTTAGAGAATAAACCCCTATTTTAGCTTACTTTTACATAAATTAGACTGACAATTATATTACATATAACTGTTGCAATGGAGAAAAGAAGAGTGTCCACTGTACATTATGGAAACATTCCAATGGAGGTCATGCACTTGAATCATCAGCTGAAATCGGCGATTTCTGCATTAAATAAACAGCGGAGAGATGACTACACACTGTGAATGTGTGCGAGTGTAACTTGACCTAAAATATGCACCTGTGAATGTTTACGTGTTGACACTTTCTCTTAGTAGCACATCAAGCATATCAAAAGTACAATGGCAGTGAACTGACCAGGGAGCAAGACGAAGCTTCTGAATGACTGACACAGATCAATGAAGATATTTTTTTCACCGCCTCTGCTTGCTATCTCTATTGGTTATGAGGATATGCTCCTTAAATCAATACTAACACCAATAACTGAAGCTTCCTCCCCGGTAAAGTGGTCGAAATTCGTGAAAACAAAGGCAGAAACATCTACTATGGTTTCAGCTGAACACTGCTCTTTCATGATTGAACTAGGCAGTCTTCCAGCAGCCTTCCAGCAGCCTTCCAGCAACCTTCCATTAGTATGAATTTTGGACAAATTCATACTAATTTAAGAAACAGAATAGGTAACGAAAACGGTTAAACACTACACAGCATTAACAGTGTTAATTAACATCAGTGTTATAACATACAGTAATTATCTTCACTCATCAGTGCTATATGTACACAGTAACAATCATCATTCATCAATGTCATAACATACAGCAATAATCATCACTCATCTGTGTCATGCTGTGTTAATGTCTAGTTAATTTAAAGCTGTACTTGTGGCTTGTAAATTTGTAATGTATCTATTACAAACGGTTGTTTAACTTGTCGAAAAATTACATTCTGAACTGTACAGATAATGTACTAGGCTGATCATTTTACATTTATATGAAGTGAATTTTCACCCCTCAAAACGGAACTAGAGAAGTGGTAGTGACAGGGGTATAGGGGTATACATACTCTCACCAATCCTCGTGTACGGCGACACAGATGGGCGAGATGCACGCCTCGAAAAGCGAAACGTGCAGGACAGATGAGATGAACATTGGTCTAACGTCAATATACCTACATTCTTCAAAATCTTAGAATGAGGTCTGTTCTGTCTTCAAGTACAGTTTCTAAAATGGAATGAGTATCTCACCATGTTGTCAAACAAATTGTGTAAAGAGTACTGGAGGATGACGTCTCTTGTACTTATGTATGTGAAGGAAGGTGCTTATTTCTGCCACAACCATTTCACATAACTGAAACGAATAAGACATGAGCAACACTTGACATACTTATTGGCGAAACGTTTTGCTTGCGCTGCAAGCTTCGTTTATCCAATACAGATGTGATTTGAAATACTGGAGACAGCAGAATTGGAGTAGCTTTGAGGTGATCAATTACTCAGCCTTGATAGAAAATGGTCAGTCTCTTAGCCAAAAGCGGAGGCATAAGGCCAGAGACTTGTATTGTAGAACCGAAAGTGAGGTGTAGCTGAAGATGAGGTCACAGGTAAGCGTGGCCCACTACTGGAAGTAGGTCATCTTCAACAGTTATTAGCAAAATCATTGTAGAAAACATCCATTGTTCCAGGATACCATGATGTTGCTGTGTCAGACAAGTATCATATTATAAATGGTATTCATAATATACTGTACGACAGATACCAACAAGTTGATAAGACGCATGTTATTACTCCTGTATTCGACTGATGAAGCCCGTAGCACAAGCAAACCGTTTCAGCAATAAATACTTAAGAGTTGCACACAGGTGTATTAGTCATCAACTAGTCAGTATTAAATACCATTTGTAGTGATAATTTAAATGGGTTATTTCTCTTACTTTTACCACGCAACATAAAATATCAGTTTAATCATCAAAGTTTCCGCTTAATCAGCGAGGCGCATAAAGTACAAGAAAGAAAACTCTTTGGTGCAAAGTCAGTGGTGAGTATTATTTACACATTGTGGTGAGACACACTACACGTAAACTTGTACCCCTAGACTTAAGTTTCGCTTGGGATGGAGCATCATTAAGTTTTGATAACGCCTGCAGGCGAAACGTTGTCTTACAAGAGTTTCCAATTGCTGCTTGGATGGTTATCAACTACCACTCGTCGGTATACCCATATCACCCACTATTACAAACCAAGTTTCCTTTCCAACAGGTGTATTTCTACCATACTTGTCGGCTACGCATGCCATTCTACATTTTAATTAAGTCTGGTCCTAATACCGTTTCATAGTTTGCTCATCACTCTCTGAAGTCCTGTATTTCGCTCTAGTCATCTATAGAATGCTTGTGAACGAATTCTCGCCTAGAATGAATCATCAAACAGAACATCCCTCAGCTTAAAACAGTGTGGTAGATGTGTATCTGGTGCAGATGTTTGGACTGGGCAGGTACATCAAGTTCATTAATAAAGCTGAGAGAGGTGTTGCATGCTAGGCTCTGCCTTGATATATCCAGACGCCAGCACAATATAAACGCTTACGAATTTCCCAGGATTCCCACACTTCATTCCATCCACATTTTAATAAATTCAGAAATAACCCACACGTTGGGGAGGAAACCATAAAAGTTTCAGTCGGATCGAAACATCTATAGTTTCCTCTCGTAAGTGTGGGTTATTTGCAAATTATTTCATTCAGGGTATTATAACTTTCACTTTTCATTTTACTAAAAACTTCCAGCTGATGAGGTTTATATGATTGATCTAAAGTAGTGGCATTCTCTACTTTCTCTTTCTTCTCTAAGATATGCACACTATATCACATCTGGTTATGCTTTTAAGTGCAACAGACGTTAATAACACAGTAGTGTTATTAACATCTTCCTTAATTGTGCCGAAGGAGTTTGTGGCCACCACCAGTGTTACAAGTTTAACAATTATCCACGAACATTCCACTCGACTCTTCAATTGGTGCAACCACTCGCTCGTAACCTCGTAATTTTTCTCACTCAAGTTTCGTTCCATAATGACTTCTCGTGCATCTCAACGAGAGGAACGCTTCACCCTCTGCCAACTAAATACTAGCTGGGAGGTCTATTAAGGCCCATCCTAAAGTTTGCCTTAGTTGCCTCCGACACCGGGAGTAAAACTCAAGTCAAAAATAGTTCGGCTGTATTAGTGATTTCTTTCTTGATCTGTAAGTCACATATGCAACAGTTGGGTATCTTCTGAAACGTTTCGCCTACACAGCAGGCTTCTTCAGTCGAATACAGAGGAGGCAGAAGAAACAGTAGGGATGTAAAGATGATGTAATCGGTCTATCACCCTCGAAGATGTAGTTTTGAGGTGGTCAGTCCTTCAGCCTGGAGAAGAATTCTGTGCCATAGTCAGAAACAATGTGAAGCTGATGCAATAGAAGGGAAATTTGTGTACTGTCAAGGTGAGGCGGATAAATTCTTGACGACACTAGAGGCAAGGCAGACTGGTAGAAGAAAAAAGGTAATCACTGAGAGGCAGTGTAGCAAACCAGCTTTGTAGGTCCCTCTCAAATCCAACCTTTCTCACTCTTAACTACTTGTCAGGCAATAAAGTTCTCGAAAATGTCTTATGTACCAAGATACTGTCGTGTTTCAGGGTGACGGACTGATTACATCGTCAAACCATACCACGGGCGGTGATAGAACCCGCGATCAGAGTCTCAAAACTCCAGACCGTCGCGTTAGCCACTGGAGTTTTGAGACACTCTGATCGCGGGTTCTATCCCCGCCCGTGGTATGGTTTGTTTGCAATCGTGTCATTACGATTTCGCGAGTCATGATTACATCGTCTTTACATCTCTACTGCCTCTCTATTCGACTGAAGAAGCCTGGGATGTAGGTGAAGCGTTTCAAAATAAAGATACCTAACTGTTACACGTGTGTTTTACATACAAGCTTATCGATATTGTGTACCATTATCACAATCACACTGTCAGACACTGCAACAGCGGTAGGAGTTATACAAAGGTTCAGTTCCTCAGATCAAGAGACCCTCACCAGCATCAAGACAAGGAGTGGTAGTAAACAGAGCAAGACCCAGCATTAGCATTGGCAAAGTTACCAGAACCGTACCCCATGGCATGGTTCTGGCGACTTTACAAGATAAAACCACCCGCCAGTTTCGTATCATCTGTAGATACCAAAACAAATATTAAAATCACTTCAGAGAACGAAGAAAAAATTGCAAGATATAAGTAAAGTCTTTTAGTGGGTAGAAGAAAAATATAACATGACTTTCAATAGTGACAAGCGCCAACTGCTGAGATATGAAAAGAATGAACAATTCAAAAGGAACACTGTATATAAAACACAAGATGAGGACCAAATAAAACGAAACGAACATGTGAAGGATCTAGGTATAATATCAGCTGACCTTTCTTTCAAAGGACACAATAAGGCATATGTTGTGACGGTCGGGAAAATGAGGACTTTCAAGACAAGGGATATAGTACTAACGGTGACACCTTTCAAATCACTTGTGCTCTCTTGGCTGGAGTACTGCTCACTGTCGATGGCTCCATTAAGGTGAGGAGAGATGTCAGAGCTTCAACAGATTCAAAGATGTGATGAATGGTTTTGAAAAACCGACAAGTTGAAGAATTGAGACACTTATGCAACACATGGGAATCTTTATTGAAGATTCAATAAAGATTCCCATGTGTTGCATAAGTGTCTCAATTCTTCAGATTCAAAGATCATTTACGGCCCGCACAGTCATTACAGCTTTTATTCGAACGCTTCAAAATCCAAAATATGTATGCGCTGGAGAGGAGGAGAGACGATAATATATACGTGAGAATGTGTAGAATAAACCCAGTGCAAGTAGGAGTACCGTGGGCACAATAAGAGAATACTGTATCAACTGACGTGGTCCCAGACTTATTTTTTAATGTCTTGCCAGAAAATATCAGAAATACTGCTGGAATTGCCAGAAAATATCAGATTTTTGATACATGGGATCATCTTTGTCATCCTCTGTACGTTTCCAAGTTGATGTCCGTTCTGTAATACGGCGACCAGAACTCATTTTAAGAGGCTACGTTCGCATATCTCTGTATTAGACTGATAAAGGTTTTGGTGGGGGTAAACGTCTTTCAGTAATCATACCCAGGTGCTGCATGTGTTTCTTATTCATCAACGTGTCAGTTTAAAATACTTTTTTATTGAAAAATAATCTCCAACTGTGTAAGCAATACCAGATAATCTAACACTGCTAGCTGTGCATTCTATACTAAACACTGCAATAGCCATGTGCGTATTCAATATTAACACAGTAATACTGCCAGTTGTGTATCCTTTTTAAGTCAACATTGCAACCTCACCAGCTGTTGTATGGGTGTTCACAGTTAATCATTCTCTGCTGATGAGATGATGCCACCCTTGAGAATTTGCTTTAGAAAAATAAGATGGATTCAGCTGATGTAGTTTACCCCTTGAGCGACATAATTTATGATTCACAAGAAGTATTCACTGACACTTCAGGGTGCCATGGGAAAATAGTAGTAGTTAATAAAAACTTTTCATTAAACAGAAGCCCCGCCATGGGCAGGGGGCGTGAGAGGAAACAAAGGGCATTGTCAGATTTTCAATGGAAACCTTAAACTTAGTGTTCCTTCGGAGGGCCACTCATAACCAAACGTACGACGAGAGAGAGAGAGAGAGAGAGAGAGAGAGAGAGAGAGAGAGAGAGAGAGAGAGAGAGAGAGAGAGAGAGAGAGAGAGAGAGAGAGAAAGACTGACCTGTTGAGACGTGGAAGACAAATATCATTAGATACTTGGTGTTAAACAGTACATTTGGTCTCTTAATAACAAGTTTATGTAAGGGTTATTGGTAGTCTCTATAAGGTTAAAATATTTGGTATGCAGCTTCCTTGTTTTTGCACTCGTTGTTAATAGTATAAAACCATAAACCTTGTGTATAAACTGTGGCAGGAGTGGTGTAGTGAGTAATCGATGGACGGCAGAGTTTTTTTTCAGTTATAATTACCGCAGGGTAAACAATGTATAATTAAAGGGAATATAACTATTGCCAACACAGGGGTGGCAATTTATCATATGGTGAGCTGATAAGGTAGACACCGTATGATACTGTATATCCTCAACTAACTCGACACTGTTATATCGCCATCTATGTAACCTAAATATTGCAACAGCATCAGTTGTGCGCAACGTGGGAGCTAAGCACACGACATCCCAGTAAAAGTAACTTAGCCACCTCCTCGAGAACCCAGTTTTATGCTACCACCATAATCAAATTATAGTTTTAGCTGCTTTACAATAATACAGTGTTGTTATAGACACAATGATTAGTTTGCTGTTATGGGACAAATAATAAATTATTATTACAAGCGTTTAATAATCACCTTGTTGATCAAAATAAAATTAAAAATAGATGAAAATGATGGTAATAATTTACGTACAGATCTGAATGTTGCTTTTCGTTTACTCTTGGTAAATGTATAGCGGTTATTAAATATACTTTTATATAATTTTATGTAACCTAACCTACATTTGCCTGACGTAAAATACAGAAAACAGTATTTGAAGAAACAGAAGTGTTAAGAAACTGGTGGTGAACAGACCAGGACAATTTTTTTTTTTTTTGTAGAAAAATGTGAAAAGTGTCGAGAGGAACTTCTGATGGTGGTCATGAAGACACAAGGTGAGGCTAAGTAGTGTGTGCCGCTGTACTTGGCAAGTACACCCATTAATATACGGACACACACACTCATAATTAAGTACTTGTTTGCATGTGCAACGTTAGTAAGTTTTTAAACGTTGCACACGCGTCAATTTTAGACAGGTGTCGGTATCATATACCTTTTGATAAAAATTACCTGTTAGCTACAGGAAACAAAAAATACCAAGTGGTAGTGACTTGAAAAATATAACGTACAAGGCAATGTTTACATGGACATAAAGGAGACGTAGCTAAATGCCACGAAATATCACAGTCTTGCAGGATAATCTGACCCAGGACGGGGCTCCGGGAGCAAAAAAAAAGAAAAAAAAAAACTCTTGAAACTCATCAAAGGTTAAACAGACGAATAGTTCCACAAACACTAATCGTATTTGTAGGGAAACGCTAACCCCTTAGGGGCCCAACAGTGCCTGGGGAGCAGGCACTCAGTCTTGTTTCAATAAAGAGGACGCCAACTACACGAGAGGAAGGACCTAGTCTCTCTACATAATAGCGGCTAAGTAGTGTTCATAAGTCAAAAAGCCTCATTTTCCAGGTGACAAAATTATTCTAGAAGCTGAATGTAACATGTAATGTAACTTAGCTCAGATGTAGTGTTCGAGTGTACATAAGTCAAGTTTCTCACGGAGCTGAAACATTGTACACCGAACTGTAATATTGAAAGAGTTGTACAAAAATTAAATATGGCCCTGTCAACAAGATCATATATAAAATAAAAACTGATTTTCACATAAGTTGACTCACATAAGTTCACTGAAACACTTATTTCACAAATGAATCATCCGAAATTAATTCGGGAAGCGGGGAATATATGGAGTACTAACACTTAATAGTAACTACAGTGACAACTACCACCTTCAGTAACTGTGGCGACAACTACCAGCTTCAGTAACTGTGGCGACAACAACCAGCTTCAGTAACTGCGGCGACAACTACCAGCTTCAGTAACTGCGGCGACAACTACCACCTTCAGTAACTGCGGCGACAACTACCAGCTTCAGTAACTGCGGCGACAACTACCAGCTTCAGTAACTGCGGCGACAACTACCACCTTCAGTAACTGCGGCGACAACTACCAGCTTCAGTAACTGAGGCGACAACTACCAGCTTCAGTAACTGCGGCGACAACTACCAGCTTCAGTAACTGCGGCGACAACTACCACCTTCAGTAACTGCGGCGACAACTACCAGCTTCAGTAACTGCGACGACAACTACCAGCTTCAGTAACTGCGGCGACAACTACCACCTTCAGTAACTGCGGCGACAACTACCACCTTCAGTAACTGCGGCGACAACTACCAGCTTCAGTAACTGCGGCGACAACTACCACCTTCAGTAACTGCGGTGACAACTACCAACTTCAGTAACTGCGGTGACAACTACCAGCTCAGTAACTGCGGCGAAAACTACCAGCTTCAGTAACTGCGGTGACAACTACCACCTTCAGTAACTGCGGCGACAACTACCACCTTCAGTAACTGCGGCGACAACTACCACCTTCAGTAACTGCGGTGACAACTACCACCTTCAGTAACTGCGGTGACAACTACCACCTTCAGTAACTGCGGCGACAACTACCACCTTCAGTAACTGCGGCGACAACTACCAGCTTCAGTAACTGCGGCGACAACTACCAGCTTCAGTAACTGCGGCGACAACTACCAGCTTCAGTAACTGCGGCGACAACTACCACCTTCAGTAACTGCGGCGACAACTACCACCTTCAGTAACTGCGGCGAAAACTACCACCTTCAGTAACTGCGGTGACAACTACCACCTTCAGTAACTGCGGCGACAACTACCACCTTCAGTAACTGCGGTGACAACTACCACCTTCAGTAACTGCGGTGACAACTACCACCTTCAGTAACTGCGGTGACAACTACCACCTTCAGTAACTGCGGCGACAACTACCACCTTCAGTAACTGCGGTGACAACTACCAGCTTCTGTAACTGCGGTGACAACTACCAGCTTCTGTAACTGCGGTGACAACTACCACCTTCAGTAACTGCGGCGACAACTAACAGCCTCAATAACTACAGTAACAACTACCAGCCTTAATAACTATTCTGATCGTCAGATAACCTTTCAATTATTTTAAGATAAAAGGTGTCAGATCAACCAGGCTGTGATGGATATGTGGGGCAGCGGGCCAGCAGCAACATCCTGGCTGACCAGGGAAATACCAGACGAGCCTAGGGAAATGACCGGGCTCCGGGAGTAGAAAAACTCTCGAAACTCATCAAAGGTAAAAAGTCTACAACAAGACGTCTAGGTAATTAGCATTGATATTCATAGCGTCATTAGCAGACACCATCTTTTCTGGGCACATTAAAGTAGGTGTGGAGCGTCATGTATCTTGTTTACTTCGAATCAAGTTTAAAATAGCCTCTTTTCAATTGCCTCTTTGTAATTACCAGTTTATTGTTAGAGCCGCCGAGCTGAGCGCGTGCGCACGCTCAATTCTCTTGTTTGTCATATTTTATATACGTTTCTATATATTGTTGTGGCACTTTTCTATTTCTAGCGGTTATAGTACCTTTCTATTTCTAGTGATTATTGTAGGGTGTCCCGTGACCTGGTAGGCAACGCTCTCGCCCCAAATACCGAGTGTCCGTGATTCAATCCCCGGCCAGGTGGAAACAGGTGTTTCCTTACACCTGTCCCCGTTCACCTAGCAAGTAGGTACCTGGGTGGTAGTTGACTGGTGTGGGTCGCATCATGGGGGGACAAGACTGAAGGACACCAATGGAAATAAGACAGCCAGTCCTCGATGACGCACCGACTTCTTGGGTTATCCAGTGGTGGATGACACTCCGGGGTTAAAAATCCGAACAAAATCTTTCCTTTTTATTCCTAGTGATTAAAGCACGTTTCTATTTCTAGTTGTTGCACCACCTTTCTATTTCTCGGGGCTAAGTCACATTTCTATTTCTAGTGGATGTGCCACCTTTCTCTTTCTGGGGATTAAATCACATTTTTATTTCTAATGGTTAACGCACTTTTTCTAGTGGTATTCTCAGTAGGCGCAGCATCTGTCTGCTTCTAGCTATTGTAGCACTTGCTACCTCACCCCTGGCAGTGCGGCGCCACTTTGAAAGGTTTCTTGTATTCTTCACGCATCTTACTCCACAAAATACAGCTCAGTTCTCTAAGAGAGTTGTCACTGTTGAAGATTGAGACACTTATGCACCATATGGGAAACTTTATTTAGGAAACGTTTCGCCACACAGTGGCTTCATCAGTCCAATACAAAGCAGAAAGGTGAAAGGAGAGGAGATCGAGGTAATCAGTCCCTCAGCCTGGAGTTGATGTGTTCAGTCCATCAATCTTGTAGAATGTACAGCATAGGGCCGTAGACGTGGCTATATACTGTAGTCAGGTGAGGCGAAGCAGCAGGAGGTGGGGTCATAGTGGTACCATCCACTAGTCGAAGTAGGTCTTCGTCCAAAGGTAGGACAAGTTGGATAATTCTTTGTATCAAGATCCCATGATGATGCAGTGTCTGACAGTTGTGATGAATGGTTTTGAAAACCGACAAGTCACTGTTGATGCTGCCAAAATAGAGAATTTAGGAGAGACTTAGTACATTCATAGATTTCGTGTATGGCAATCTGATCGATTAATATTAAATTCATGTGAAAAAGCGCTAAGCCAACAGGGAAAGGGGGTCATCAAACAGCGCATAAGGCATAGAAGGTAATGAGGTTTGGCCCGAAGCGAGGGAAGAACTGTTAGTAGTAGTGGTGGTGAGCCGTTTATGAGGTAGTTGTGGAGGTGATGTCGGCGGTGGCGGTAGTAGTAATGATAGTAGCAATGGTGGTGGTGGTCGTGACAGTAGTGTTGGTAGCAGTGGTAGTAGGTGGCGGTGGCGATAGTGGCAGCAGCATCAGTAGTAGTAGTAGTAATGGTGACGGTTGGGGTGGCAGCGGTACGGGGTGGCAGAGGTGGGGGTGGCAGAGGTGGGGGTGGCAGCGGTGGCAGCGGTGGCAGCGGCAGCGGCAGCGGCAGCAGCAGCATCAGTATCAGTAGTAGTAACAGACATTTTTGTAACATTGACCACCAAAGTTTCTCACTGATCATAATTATACAAAAATATTCACACAGAACCAAAAAAGTTTAAATAACCAGCATGAAGATTATTATTATTATTATAATCAAGGGGGAAGCGCTAAACCCGTAGGATTATACAGCGCCCAGGGGAGGGGGGATGTGGAAGGCATTCAGGCTTAATTCGGGGAACTGGAGCACAGATCCAATTCCTTAAATCAAGAGCCCCTCACCAACATCAAGGAACCTTCCATGAGGGGACCAGCATGAAGAGAGAGAGAGAGAGAGAGAGAGCAGTTTCTTGGATCACCATCCAGCCTCTCAGTATCACAGCATCCCTCTCCCCCAGGATTATGATGATGGAAACCCTAATTGTTTGTTAATTAGCACCACTTGGCTCACCATTAGTTTGCTAGTTAGCGGTACTTTGTTCACCATCTATTTGCTAGTTAGCAGCATTCTGTTCATCTATGTCAGTGAGCAGTACTTTGTTCATCTATGTTAGTTAGCAATACTCTGTTCACCATCCATTTCTTAGCAATACTTTGTTCACAATGTGTTTGCTGATTAGAAGGAATTTGTTCACCATGCGTTAGCAGCACTTTGTTCACCAGTGTTTGCTAGTAGTACTTTGTTCCTCATCTGTTAGTTACCAATATTTTGTTCACGTGTTTCCTATCAGCACTGTTCCTCATCTGTTAGTTAACAGTATTTTGTTCACCACATGCTACCCAGTTAGCAGCACTTTGTTCACCATGTATTACCAGTACTCTGTCGCCTCGTGTTGGATGTTCCTTGTTCAGTGTCTGTCTGTCAGCGGCACTTTGTTCAAAATGTGTTTGTCAGCGGCACTTTGTTCAAAATGTGTTTGTCAGCAGTACTTTGTTCACCAAGTGTTTGCTAGTTACCAGCACTCTCTTCAAGTGTTTGCTAGTTACCAACACTCTGTTCGCCAAGTGTTTGCTAGTTACCAGCACTCTGTTCACCAACTTTTTGCTAGTTACCAGCACTCTGTTCACCAAGTGTTTGCTAGTTACCAGCACTCTGTTCGCCAAGTGTTTGCTAGTTACCAGCACTCTGTTCGCCAAGTGTTTGCTAGTTACCAGCACTCTGTTCGCCAAGTGTTTGCTAGTTACCAGCACTCTGTTCGCCAAGTGTTTGCTAGTTACCAGCACTCTGTTCGCCAAGTGTTTGCTAGTTACCAGCACTCTGTTCGCCAAGTGTTTGCTAGTTACCAGCACTCTGTTCGCCAAGTGTTTGCTAGTTACCAGCACTCTGTTCGCCAAGTGTTTGCTAGTTACCAGCACACTGTTCGCCAAGTGTTTGCTAGTTACCAGCACTCTGTTCGCCAAGTGTTTGCTAGTTACCAGCACTCTGTTCGCCAAGTGTTTGCTAGTTACCAGCACTCTGTTCGCCAAGTGTTTGCTAGTTACCAGCACTCTGTTCACCAAGTGTTTGCTAGTTACCAGCACTCTGTTCACCAAGTGTTTGCTAGTTACCAGCACTCTGTTCACCAAGTGTTTGCTAATTACCAGCACTCTGTTCACCAAGTGTTTGCTAGTTACCAGCACTCTGTTCAAGTGTTTGCTAGTTACCAACACTCTGTTCACCAAGTGTTTGCTAGTTACCAGCACTCTGTTCACCAAGTGTTTGCTAGTTACCAGCACTCTGTTCACCAAGTGTTTGCTAGTTACCAGCACTCTGTTCGCCAAGTGTTTGCTAGTTACCAGCACTCTGTTCACCAAGTGTTTGCTAGTTACCAACACTCTGTTCACCAAGTGTTTGCTAGTTACCAGCACTCTGTTCACCAAGTGTTTGCTAGTTACCAGCACTCTGTTCACCAAGTGTTTCCTAGTTACCAGCACTCTGTTCACCAAGTGTTTGCTAGTTACCAGCACTCTGTTCACCAAGTGTTTGCTAGTTACCAGCACTCTGTTCACCAAGTGTTTGCTAGTTACCAGCACTCTGTTCACCAAGTGTTTGCTAGTTACCAGCACTCTGTTCACCAAGTGTTTGCTAGTTACCAGCACTCTGTTCACCATGTGTTTGCTAGTTACCAGCACTCTGTTCACCAAGTGTTTCCTAGTTACCAGCACTCTGTTCATCAAGTGTTTGCTAGTTACCAGCACTCTGTTCACCAAGTTTTTGCTAGTTACCAGCACTCTGTTCACCAAGTTTTTGCTAGTTACCAGCACTCTGTTCACCAAGTGTTTGCTAGCTACCAGCACTCTGTTCACCAAGTGTTTGCTAGTTACCAGCACTCTGTTCAAGTGTTTGCTAGCTACCAGCACTCTGTTCACCAAGTGTTTGCTAGCTACCAGCACTCTGTTCACCAAGTGTTTGCTAGCTACCAGCACTCTGTTCACCAAGTGTTTCATCTTTCCTGTAACTGAGTTTAACATTACTTCCCACAATAACAATTCTTGTTGTCAACGAGACCTGCCTGTACTTCACAGAGAAGTTCTATCATCATCGTTTTACACGTGGGGCACATGTCCCATTTTCTCATCGTTGAACATTATTACTGTAGTCACGGAGGGAACGTTAAATCTGTAGGCGTTAAGGTGAACGTTAAGTACTTCTGTCTTCTAATAACACGTTCATTTTTCCTCTATAATCTACCTTGTTCATAGCTACTATTGCATTTGCTTTCTCTGTTTCTTAAAGAGAAATCCAGGATCTTTCCTTAATTCATAATATAACTTAACAAATTTTTGAGGACAATTGTGTTGGGGATGTCTGAGCTTTGCTCAGACCTATCGGATGAGGGAGTCATTACTTCTCCTATTTCTATCTATATGGTCTTGATAAAGCCACTGGTTAGCGAAACGTCTACATAAAAAAGATACCCAGATGTTGCACGTGCCCAATTCTTCAAGTTTTCGGTATTGTATACCAGTGAGGAAATGATACTTGTCAGACCCAGCACCACAATGGCATCTCAGTACAGGGCACATCTCCACGAAAGACCCGGACCAAGACAAGACCGGCGAACCTACTACAATACAATCCACAAATTACTTAATACTTTTGGCCCAACTCTTGGGCATAACCTATTTCCTCTGGTGGGTCCCGTCTGCATGTGACAATGCCTTCATCTGGTGCCCTTCATCTGACGCTACCATCTTCCTGCCTGTGCTTCAGATTCATCAAGACTACGGAACACTTGCTACTAGGTTGAAGGAGAGATTACCTCATCTTCTGTTTTTGTCTGATTTGTACTGATAAAGTCACTGGTTGTCGAAACGTCTGTATAATAACAGTACTTTGCCTCAGATGTGCCGTCCTATCATGCCTATATAATTGCCACTTTGTTTGCCAATCTCTCCTACTTCTGTAGCCGCAGACAATGCTTACCTCTCTTTGTACAGTTCTCTGTTTCTGATTATGTCCTGACAGCATATTGAAAACTGTTCGACTCTCTCATAAAGATACGGTTTTTATTCAGTATCTCTGTAAAGTCTTCAGATTTTAACTGCATTTTATATCAGTTCAATTAAACTGTTAAGTTAATTGGCTTGTACCTTGAACATTATGCTAATTCCTTATTTCAAAGCTTCTTTTAAAGGCGACTCAGTTAAGTATTTATTAATTACTGTAAACTTATCTATGCTAAATTTAATTGTTCTTGTTATAAGGTTAGGTAAGTTTTCAAGGTTCTTTTGGTACAAAATTATTAATATTTACATAAATGGAAAAAATATATCTTTAAATGTATAAGAGAAAATTTTATTAAAGACTTAATTTTAAATGAGTTCTTGCTAATTGACCAATTTTACCGATTCGAATATATATATATATATATATATATATATATATATATATATATATATATATATATATATATATATATATATATATATATATATATATATGTGTGTGTGTGTGTGTGTGTGTGTGTGTGTGTGTGTGTGTGAGTGTGTGTGTGTACTCGCCTAGTTGAGGTTGCGGGGGTCGAGTCCGAGCTCCTGGCCCCGTGTGGCCTGTGTGTGTGTGTGTGTGTGTGTGTGTACTCGCCTAGTTGAGGTTGCGGGGGTCGAGTCCGAGCTCCTGGCCCCGTGTGTGTGTGTGTGTGTGTGTGTGTGTGTGTGTGTGTGTGTGTGTGTGTGTGTGTGTGTGTGTGATGAAAGTATTTTCTTTTTGAGGATTTTTTCTTTTTGGGTCACCCTGCCTCGGTGGGAGACGGCCGACTTATATATATAATATATATATATATATATATATATATATATATATATATATATATATATATATATATATATTATATATATATATATATATATATTATATATATATATATATATATTATATATATATATATATTATATATATTATATATATATATATATATATATATATATATATATTATATATATAAGTCGGCCGTCTCCCACCGAGGCAGGGTGACCCAAAACGAAAATACTTTCAGCATTCAACACTTTCACCTCACTCACACATAATCACTGTTTTTGCAGAGGTGCTCAGAATACAACAGCTTAGAAGCATATACGCATAGAGATACACAACATATCCCTCCAAACTGTCAATATCCCGAAACCTCTTCTTTAGAGTGCATGCATTGTACTTCCCATTCCCAGGACCCAAGTCCGGCTATATAAAAATAACCGGTTTCCCTGAATCCCTTCACTAAATATTACCCTGCTCACACTCCAACAGATCGTCAGGTCCCAAATACCATTCGTCTCCATTCACTCCTATCGAACACGCTCACGCACGCCTGCTGGAAGTCTAAGCCCCTCGCCCACAAACCCTCCCTTACCCCTTCCTTCCAACCTTTTCGAGTACCTCAATACAAAATACACCATGCTAAGTGGCTCATATTTCTCCAAAATGTAAAATATAACTTGAGCATATCTGTCTAGCATGAAGAAAAATAGAGAAGTAAACAATGAAACAATGTCGGAGGAATGCAATCAGAAACCTTAAATCTACAGCTTCATATAACATGAAGGTAGATAAGCATATTTACGGAACAACTTGCAATGTAAACACACTTGACTGATGTAGTAGCCAGTAGTATTTGTATCTTACCAATAACCGTTACTGATTCACCTTCTCCCTACGTGAATTCACTGACCGTCATGTGACTCCTGCTGACCCAGCATGACGTATGAGCTTTTTTGAATGACCTCCGGGCACTGGACTTCTCAGTTCGACAGGTTAGCACAGGAGATAGGTCAGGTCTGTGTACTCTCCCTTATCTTAATTATACGCTACCTAGACATCCATCGAGTGTAATCATTCTCCAAATCTACCACCGAACCCCCACAAGACAAATTTGACAAATTGGTGGCAGCCGTGGTGGTTGCTTGAATTTGATGTTCACGCCATTCCCCAAGCCAGCAACAAAGCCGCCGCCTACCCACCAACGCCAGCTTCTACAGATATCTACAAGTTTCGTGGTTAGTTTTGCCTTAATTGCATTGTTAACCTTCGAGGAGTTGATCAGGGTTTCTGCAATTAAGCCAGCCAGTTAAGCCAGTCTATGGGAGAGAGCACCAGTTCATATCCAACCTGCATCAAGTCATCCAACTTGATCTTTCATGCTTTGTGCATAGTTACGAGAATTCCAGTCATCCAGTGAGGGTTTAAGCCAGCTGCTTCTCCAGCATAGCCAGAAGCCGCCAAGCCCGTTCCTCCTTGAAGTATTGTCTCTAATATCGCTTTGTGCTACAGTTGGACGCTGCACAGAGTGGTTTCCACCATTCCTGTGGCATGTTGTGGCTTAAGCCGACTGGGATGAGGGGTAAAAGGACGTTCCTAAGCCGTGAGATTTAGTGTGCCAGTGGGCGTGCAGGGTAAGTCACCCAACCCTACACCACCACCACCGCCGCCACCTCCACCCTGCCACACAGCCTTTTCCACCTGTGGCATTCTTTACCCTTTTTGTACCGCTTACACACTGGGTCAAGACCAAGAGCTAGATCTTCTACATGCCACCTTTAGAAAGCCTAAGTGCGTAAGTCTTCGGAGTAAGTGCATTTCTTCGATTCTGTGAGTGTATGGACATCGCGTGCCCACGAGAGTTCACATCCCTCCTCTCCATCAACACCTCTCCGCTGCTTCCAGACTTGTGATAATTTTCTGTTTATAGACAATTGTGTGCGTCATTTACAGTGAATTTCTTGTGTACTCAGAGACTTGTGCTTTTATTGTAGACTCAGTGTTTTCTTGTCAATTAATTTGCAATAATTTTTCCAGTGTTCTCATCGTTAATTTTCGTGTTACATTTTCAGGCATATCTGTGTTCTTTCGTGTTACTTCTCAAACCTGAAGTGTTATTTGGTGTGCAAATTTACTCTTCATTGTGTGCAGTATATATGTATGTTATTTTGCGTTATCTACACTGCAGAAAGTATTATAAAATTGTGTCAACATTTGTCTCTTATGTACAGTATTGTACTCATTGCCCAGTCATTCACCCTGTGTGAAGTGCTTAATTATTATTTTGAGTGTGTGTTTTGTGTTGTGTTCTGCACCATATTTCAGTATTGTATGTTATTCATTTTATCCAGTACTTGCATCATTATTATATTTTTTCCCCAGCATTTCCCTTGTGTTTTCCTGCTCTTATTTTTGTATTGTTTCAGTCACTACACTTTCCCAGTATACTAAATTACCCATTTATCTCTGTATGCACTATTTTTCTATGCCAAGCAATGCCTTATTCCCTTGATTTTTCACAGAATCTTGTATCATTTTTTTTGTATACAGCAAGAGCATTCTTTTATCTTTGTCACTGCAAGATCTTGATGCAAGAACAACTATCCAATAAGTGAAGTGAGTGACTTGTTTGTGTTCCTGCAGCCAGTAAGTTTTGAGGTGGTCAGTCCCTCAGTCTGGAGAAGAGCATTGTTCCATAGTATGAAACAATATGGAGATGAAGTGACAGGATGCAGCCTTATATAGCGCCAGGAGGTGAGACGTAGGTCACTAGAAGAGGTAAGAACGCAGATGTTGGGAGGTCAGGTCCCTCTCAAATCCAGCCGTTCTCACTAGTAATGAGAACGGCTCCATATTGTTTCATACTATGGAACAATGCTCTTCTCCAGACTGAGGGACTGACCACCTCAAAACTTTAAGGGTGATGGACTGATTACATCGTCTTCAAGTATCTTCTGCCTCTATCAACTTTTCTGTACTCGACTGAAGAAGCCTACTGTGTAGGCGAAACGTTTCGAAATAGATACCTAACTGTTGCATATGTGTCTTACCTAACAACCTGTCGGTATTTTATACCATTTTAATGTTCAATCTGTCAGACACTGCAACACAAGGGTATCTTGGTACAGACCTGCAATCAACTTCGACAACCTCTACTAGTGAGAACGGCTGGATTTGAGAGGGACCTGACCTCCCAACATCTGCGTTCTTACCTCTTCTAGTGACCTACGTCTCACCTCCTGGCGCTATATAAGGCTCCATCCTGTCACTTCATCTCCATATTGTTTCATACTATGGAACAATGCTCTTCTCCAGCCAGTAAGTGTTGAAAATTCCAGTTCTGTATATTTTGTCATTTTTTCTCTTCCTATTTTCAATATTTCTTTGAACAAATTCACTCTTAGTGTACATATTTAAAGTGTTATCATTGCTTTGAGTACACTGTTTTGCCTAATTTGCAATTAAAAGTTGTGTTTAAACCAGTCTTTCTTAATATTTTTATTGTTAAATTTAAACTACATTTTCCCAGTGCAACTTTTTACTGATACATTAATTAATTCTGCGTTTTATTGTGCAATTTGTTCTCTAGTAATTTTCTTTTCATTGATATTTTTATATACTGTTATTCTTGTGCCATATTCAGTACATATTTAGTATTCAGTGCAATATTCTCAGTTTATTATTATTTGAGTGTCCTGTTTTTCATTTTATTATTTTCACTGGTACTGTCATTCCATTTTTTTTTTTTTTGCACTCATAGAAAATATGTTTTTGTGCTCGACCCTTACCGATGGCATGCCCATCCATCACAGCCTGGTTGATCTGGCACCCGGTGAAGATACTTGTCCAGTTTCCTCTTAAAGGCTTCTACACTGGTTCCAGCCGTGTTTCTGATATCCTCTGGTAAGATGTTAAACAGTCTGGGACCCCGGATGTTGATACAGTGTTCCCTTATTGTCCTCACTGCACCCCAGCTCCTCACTGGGTTTATTTTATACTTCCTCCCATATCTCTCACTTCACTATGTTGTTATGGCAGTGTGCAGATTTGGGACCAAGCCCTCAAGTACCTTCAAGGTATATATTATCATGTACCTCTCTCTCCTCCGCTCCAATGATTACATGTCCAAGACTTGCAGGCGTTCCCAGTAGTTTAAGTGCTTTACACGCTCAATGCGAGGCGTAAACGATCTCTGTATTTGTTCCAGCTCAGATATTTCTCCTGCCTTGAACAGGGCCATCAGCACTGAGCAATATTCTACGTGAGGGAGCCCTAGCGATTTGAAGAGTCACCATCGGCATATTTCCCTTGTTTTGAAAGTTCTCAATGCCCACCCCGTCATTTTCCTGGCTGTCGTGATCTTTGTCTTGTTATGGTCTTTAAAAGAAAGGTCCGCTGGCATAATTATTCCTAGGTCTTTTACGTGTTCCTTACGTTCTATTTGGTGACCCTCTTGAGTTTTGTATATAGTGCAGCTGAAACTTATCACCACTTATCGTCATGTTGTTCTCCAATGCCCACTGGAAAACCCTGTTTATGTCTTCCTGTACTTTTTCAGTGTCCTCTACCGTACTGACTTTCATGCTTATTTTAGTGTCATCTGCAAATGATACAAAAGTGTGCCGGGTGTTTTTGTCTATGTCTGCTATGAGGATGAGAAACAGCAGAGGTGCCAGGACAGTGTCTTAGGGCACTGAGCAATGCCTAAGCTCGATCAAAAGTAGTTGAACATATCAATGGAAATAAGTATAAAGTTAGAGAAATTAGTACTGGTCAGTATAAAGAATCGCATTTAGATCATATGAAGTTAGTATGTGATGATGATGATGTTCCTACCCAGACTAATGTGACAGACTCTGATAATCCTCCTGACTCTATACCCTCTACCTCTATTACTCAGTCAGATGATGAACCTGAATGTCGTTATTTCCTATGTACATGACAGGTATTGAGAAATCCTCAAGTCTCATTTGTAAATACCAAATCAGATCTTCCTCAACCACAGCATGAGTTAGCCATTACAACAGAGTTTGATCCTCCCAGAGACAACCATTCTGCATATGTAAATCTCACCCTAGCAGAGTTGAGGTTAAATGTAAATAACCTGTATAGATGAATAATATAGTTTAAAATATATTTCAACTGTCTGCTACAATATCAACTTACTAATACTCAAGAATTTTTTTTTTCTGCTCAAGTCTAGATTTGAGTGTGCCAAGTCTGCCTTTTCTGTTAAACACTTCCTTCTGTGTACATATACTTCCTCAGAATCCGTAGATCACATGAATACAGATCGATTGATCAATTTATCACTTTTATTGTATAATCCCACTGGTGAGTCTATTAATTCTATGAATTGTGATATAACATACTTTGTAATGCATTACAATAAGTTCCATTACATTAGCCTCCATCCGGACAATACCCTCATGTATAGTCTTAATATGTACTTTGACACTGTATAGAATCAGCCCCAAGCCTAATGCCTGTCGCCTCTAGTTTGTATTAGCTGTATGTCGAGACGCCGTATAAATAACATGGCCGAGCTGTTACTGATTCACCGTCTCCCTACTTGAATTCACTGACTGTTTGTGACTAATGCTGACCCAGCGTGACATATGAGCTTTTTGAATGCCCTCCGGGCACTGGGCTTCTCAGTTCAAGACAGGTTAGCAGAGGAGACAGGTTAGGTCTGTGCACTCTCCCTTATCATCTTAATTATACGCTACCTAGACATCCATCGAGTGTATTCATTCTCCAAATCTACCATTGAATCCCCATACGACATATTTGCTTTCAAGTACTTCTGATAATTTGCCCCCATGCACAGGTAAACTAAATGCACAGTATATTGCCAATCTTATGGTTAATTTCTTTAAACACTGTGTGCTTGAGTGTCCACTTATTGACGAATTTAGGAGATATACAGTATAATAAGATACCAGACATATTAAGCAAATATTCAAATTTGCTTGCAACAGAAAAGGTTAATTACAGATATAAATTCCAGGTGAACTATCAACTCTTTTGGGGTCTAGTTCCTATGCCTTTTGTGTATCCACATGTTTTCCTGTCCACAGGATGGATATGGGGGGTGCACAATAAATTTGCTTCTTCTACCTGGAAGGTATTCTGCGGATCAATGTCCCAGTGGCCCGATCCATGACCAGGCCTCCCAGTGGATCAGGGCCTGATCAACTGTTGGCCACATGTTCAACGTACAAACCACAGCTTGGATGATCCGGCACTGACTTTAGTTATCTGTCCAGCTCCATCTCGAAGACAACCAGGGGTCTATTGGTAATTCCCCTCATGGCTGGTGGGAGGCTGTTGAACAGTTTTGGGCCCCAGAACTTGTGTTTTCTCTTAGTGTACTAATTGCTTCCCTACTTTTCACCGAGGGTATGCTGCATCACCTGGCAAGTCTTTTGCTTTCATAGGGAGTGATTTCTGTTTGCAGATTAGGAACTAGTCCCTCCAGGATCTTCCAGGTGTAAATTATAATGTATCTCTCTCGCCTGTGCTCCATTGAGTACAAGTTAAGTGCTTCCAAGCATTCCCAGTAGTTAAGGTGTTTGATGGAACTTATATGTGCAGTAAAAGTTCTCTGTACATTCTCTAGATCTACAATTTCACCTGCCTTGAATGGAGATGTTAATGTACAGCAGTAATCCAGCCTAGAGAGAACAAGTGATTTAAAAAAGGATCATTTTCGGCGGCAAAAAAAAAATCTAACTCGTGTTTCCATGCGAACATGTGGCATCATTTCCTTCTTTTATCCTCTGAATTTCATAGTTAATGCCTAGCAAATTCTTCAAATGACCTAGCTTCTAGGAACAGTTAATGCAGTGGAAAATGAGAATGGCAGGGCGATCGCTCTACCATTCAGGCACGAGGGTTCTAATGGTAGTTTTATAACCAGCACCTTGGTGAGAGGGTTGTTTTAGTAATCCCCAAATGATGATAGTGTCAAGTCTCACATACCCCAGAGCTTTCATGAAAAAGTCATAAAGCCTATAAACCCAAGATAATCATAATAAATAACTGTCAATGAATAATGTTACTTCGTTTTTTGTTGGAAGGTGGACTCTCTTTCAAAGCTGTTGGACTACAGCGACTCTTGCTGCGGAACTTTCAAACACGGATATCTTCACTATTAAATGGTAGAAGTAACTCGAGGCTTGTCCTTGCTTGGGAAGGTGAGATATTTTTACATCGCTATTCATTAGCCCCACAATGTAAACTTGGGATTTTGTCCTCGTAATTTAATCAAATACCATCACAGAAACAAACCTGTGAAGTAAAAGAAAAAACTTAATTAGTTAAATAAAATATCCAATATGATAATATTGTGTTCAGACTCAACATTAATGCTGCACAGCTTTATTTATTTATTTATTTATTTATTTATTATAAATTTGTGCACACATACAGAGGTACAAAAAAATACAGATAAGAGCAGTATGCCAAAGCCACTTATACTATGCATAGCATTACGGGCTGGCTTAAAATTAACTTAAGATTAATTAAGCAATGATGAAGTCAGTGATAAAACATTAATGTAAACAGATTACTATAAAGCACAAGTGAGTATTACAAAGACAGGTCATATGAAGGATTCTGTTAGGTAGTGTATTTAAAAAAATAATAAAGTTAGATTGGGTTTTAGGTTTAACATTTATGTGATATAATTGTGAGAAACATTTAAGATATACAATTTATAAGGTTCAGTTATTCAGTATTTATTTGGTTTTGGGTGAGTAAGTGATCTTTGAGTAGAGACTTGAATTTATAAACAGGAAGTGTTTCTTTTATATTTACAGGTAATGAATTCCAGATTTTAGGGCCTTTTATGTGCATTGAGTTTTTGCATAGTGTGAGATGAACACGAGGAACATCAAAGAGTGATCTGTGCCTTGTGTTATGGTCATGTGTTCTGTTGAGGTTGGCAAGGAGATGTTTGAGGGGAGGGTTAATATCAGAGTTAAGTGTTCTATGTATGTAATAGGTGCAGTAATAAGTATGGATGTTTTGTATGGTGAGTAGGTTTAGTGTATTGAATATTGGTGGAGTGTGCTGCCTGTAGTGAGAATTTGTTATCATTCTAACAGCTTAATGAAATATCTGAAAAATATTTAACATGTGAATATCCTTTCCAAAAAAAACTACATGAAGCGCACAATGTCCTAGACCATGTCCATGGAAATAACTCAAAAATTTGTTTTTGGCGATCATCCTAAAACTATCATTATAAATATACAGTCAGTGGCCACTTTATTAGGTGCATCCTTTCAGTTCCGGGTAGAACAATCTCTCTGCCCACAAAACAGCCTGAATGCTTCATGGCATGGATTCATTCAACAAGATGTCGGAAGCATTCCTTACAGATTCTTATGCCCATTGACATA
>NC_091308.1:9716443-9741810 GCF_038502225.1 Cherax quadricarinatus
CCATTCAAAACACCATGTCTGTCCCACTGCTTCATCACCAAAATGTTTGCTGAAGCATTTTATGGATTTCAATAACCGTTTTACAGAGCATGAAACAGAATTTCCCACGCTCATGTTCTTTCCTTCAAAGATTCCATTCTGAAACACAAAATAACGAAACAAACTGGTAACACGATAAAAAAAATGTCCATCGAACCTCACTGGAATGACTGACCACTGAAACTCACCAAGCTACTTCACAAAGAAGTGTACTGCACGTCATGATCTATGCCACTGCCATATTACACTTAGGAAGAGCGCGAAAATTCGCCATCTTCCTAAGTGAAATATGGAACTATTTTAATAGCATCTCATACATAACTTACACTAAGCCTATCTCTGTGTATGCAATGTCATCATGAAGTTTTATCTGCTCTTTAGCTTGAGTTACTTCCAGAGGTCACCTCCCCCACAGCCTGATCCAAGATCAAGCCTCCTGGTTGCTGGCCTGATCGATCAAGCTGTTAGTGCCTGCCGCCCGCAGTCCAATGTGCCATGACCCGGCAGACCAGGAACTGGCCTCAGGAATTTGTAGTTCCTCCTTGAAGACAGCCAGGAGTTTGTTGGTAATAACCCTTATGCATGCGGGGAGGGTGTTGAAGAGCCGTGGTCCCCTTTAACAATTAACGAGTTCTCTCAGTGCACTCATCACTATCCTGTTTTTCAATGGAGGTATACTGCACCGTCTGCCAAGCCTCTTCTGTTCATAAGTAGTATTGACTCACGAAATCGTAATGACACGATTGCATAAGTAGTAATTTTGGTGTGCAGGTTTGGGATCAATCCCTCCCTCCAGAGAAGCTATGTCTGCATTTTTAGAGCTCCTGGGATTTCACCTTGATCTAAATTCTTCCTCCAAATATGATGAATGCTAGTGAGTAGCTGTAGTTTGCTTTTCTTTATAAATAGAGATGTGCATGAGTCTGATTTTAGTGCTGCATGTGAAGGCATGTTTATTTTCCTCTCGAATTCTAAGAGGACTCGTGCTTATGTGAAATATATATCTGGTGGTCAGTGGTAATGAATAAACTTTCTGGATCTTCCACTCTCCTGTTTAGTGGATCGCTTTACATTAATTCATAATGACCTTTCAAGACTTCACATTTTTCATTAGTGTATGAACCTCCTGTTAGTAGTGGGCTTATTCTATGGGTAGATTTAATTTGGATTTTGCAGATGTGCAGACATATTTATTATTTTTCTTTTTTATTTCTTGAATGACTTGTGTCACTTATGCACTCCTTCCGTCTTGTTGTAATATTTAAGTTTCTGTACTAAATCTGTATCTCTTGCTTTAGATTATTTTTCGTTCGTTGTGACATCCCCGTTTTAAAGCAGATCTGTAACCCTCATTTTTTTTCTATCTTCTTTATTCTCTTCTAATTGCTAATCTCATTTTCAGACTCCTCAGCAGAACACAAACTTTTCCATGCACTGGCATGGGTTTATATTCAAACCGCTGTCAGGAAATGTCTGATAATTGTTTATCTGGTCTCAGTCATGCTAGTTATTTCCTGGTATCTGTAAGCAGGTTTCTTTACCTATTTCAATGAGGTTGTGGTCAGAGTGTACTGTACTTGAGATTGTTAGGTCCTTGACTAGTTCATCGTCCATGAACATCAAGTCTAGAACGTTTTCGATCCTGGTCTTATCTGTCTGCATGGGGCATACTTTTCACAGAACACGAATAACTTCCTGTTATGCCTCTGCTAAGCTAATGTGCTTCCAGGTACTATATCTGATACATTGCTGCTGTCACCTATTTTTAACGAATGTCAGATTTAAATCTCCAAGGATATTTGTTGTTGGGTTTCAGGTGTTCTGGAAGAAAATTTTCTGTCTTCCTCATCCGTTCCACGAATTCTTCAGCAGCTGCTGAAGGTGGTATATACACAAGAATGATTACCAGTTACCCAGTTCTCTACTTCATTCCCGGTACTTTTACTATATTGTTCGACGATTTTCCAAAGTTCCTTACAGCAAAGTGAGTCTAACAGATTCCTACTCCCCTTGTAATTTACTCTCACAATTACAATGTAGTCTTGTAACCATAATCTCCCTCTCAAAAATGTTTCTCCCGTGAATGTATCAAGCCTTGCATTCGCTTCTATAAGGACTCAATCTGTATAGTTAAGTTCCTTGAATTTCCGTTCTTATAATATCCGTGGATTGTACTACCTAGTAGATTGGCACCTGCTGTACATATTTTTGCTCTCTCCAGTATTTATTGTACTCTTCACTGCTGTATGTTCGACCCTGTGTGTGGACTTGTTTTTGTCCTACTGCCATGTATCTCTGTTGCTCGTGTATTCACTCTGTTTTGCCTGCTCATTTCACTCTCATTCTAAAAAAATAATACTGTTCGGCTGTCATCCTCGAGCAGCATATTTTTGTAGCGCCACGTTCCTTTCACGTGGAAGTCTGGGCTATATATAGAATTCTCTACTCTGAAAGTGAGGACTTCCACATCTTCGGGTGGAAGTAACGGCAACCCCTTTTTAAAGCGACACTTCCCCTTCCTCAGCATATTATAATATTTTTCTGTGTGTTGATACGTACATGCTCGCTCAGATATGCACAGTTCCCATAAATGTCCCCAATGCTAACTTTTTATGGCCAACTCATTTTCGTTTTCTGTGAGGTATTTTGGGGTATCTTGTCTATCTTTCTGTTTCTGTGCTGTTGTAGACTCCTCGTTGCCTTTTTGATCAACGGTTTGCGTCCTTCCGTCTACTCTGTTCTGTCCTGTGTGTTTGTGACCCATATAGTGACCACCTGTGATCCGTATGTTTATTCTTCCACTTCCAGTACTTAAAGTGCATTTTGATCCACTATTTAGGCATATTGTTTCACAACGGTATGCATACACAGACAAAATTATGCTGAAATCTAATGTTTCGCTCATCAACATTAAAGCAAATGTAAAATATGAGTTTCGTATTTTTCTTGCAAGTAAATATCTTACGTTACATAACTGACTTCTACATACCACCTTTCCTTATTGATGTAATAGACAGCAGTGCATTTAAATATTTTGTGTAGTTCTACTTGGGGCACAAGCAAAATTTTCAAATGTCCCACTGGCTCTCATTATTTATCTAGCGAATAGCACACTGTACTACACAGCAACCCATGATTCCCATACTACCAATGTAATATGTCAGAAGAACGAAACGCGCCTCAATCACAGCACTTTTCCTATTTTTTTAAATACGGTATTTGCAAAACTGTTTTCAGCTGAGTTTTTCCAACTTCAGATCAATATAACGTATTTCTGCAGCTAAACTGTTACATAATTCTAGGTACAAAATAATAGCCGCCGCCTTGAATATGGTTATATTCTTTGTGATCCGTCACAGACACTGCCTTACAGTAGCTGCATTCACTGTGAAGACACAACAGTACATCATACTAAACATAATTATGGTGCTGTGCTTGGGGAGGATGGAATGAGAAAGAACAAAGCGATAGATAAACAATGACTGACGAAGTGAAGGAAAGACGGAGCGAAGAAAGGACGGATTGATGGGAGGACGAGACGAAAGATGAACGGATGGAGTGGTGGACAGTGTTGCTAGTGTCCAACACAGTATTGGACTGACGTAGATTTGCAAAGGAACAAGAAAATATACATTATCAAGGAAAGTTTTTTTTTATATATATATACATGACCAGTCTACGTCAGAACTTGTGCACTTGGTTTATTCGGCAACGAAATTTTTTTTTCAAATAAAGGGGGCATATATTAGTTTCTTGTACTAATGCGAAAATAAGTCTGAACATAAGAACATAAGAACATAAGAAAGGAGGAACACTGCAGCAGGCCTATTGGCCCATACTAGGCAGGTCCTTTACAATCCTTCCCACTAACAAAATATTTGCCCAACCCAATTTGTAATGCTACCCAAGAAATAAGTTTTGATGATTCTATTTATTCATTATGCAAGTCTCACTCAAATCCAACCCCTCTCACTCATGTATTTATCCAACCTAAATTTGAAACTACCCAACATTTTAGCTTCAATAATCCTAGTAGGAAGACTGTTCCACTCATCAACTACCCTATTTCCAAACCAATACTTTCCTATATCCTTTCGAAATCTAAACTTATCTAATTTGAATCCATTATTGCAAGTTCTCTCTTGGAAAGATATCCTCAAGATCTTATTTATATCCCCTTTGTTAATACCCATCTTCCACTTGTACACTTCGATCATGTCTCCCCTCATTCTTCGTCTTACAAGTGAATGTAGTTTAACCCTTTGACTGTCGCAACCCCAAATCCTGAGGTGTCTCCTGGTGTCACAAAATTCCCCCCCCCCCAAAAAAAAACTATTTTTTTCTTATGAAATTAAAGAGAATTTTTTCCCAATTGTAATGACACCAAAAGAACGAAATTTGATGGAAAACTGACGGAATTACGCTCTCGCGAATTAGCGACCTTGGCGATATTTACGAGTCGGCGATTTCGCCCACTTTGAGCCCTATTTTCGGCTAATTCCATTGCTCCAATCGACCAAACTCATAGCTATTTCTTTAGAACTCCATTTTTTCTATCGATTGAGTACAAGAAACTGCCCCTTTACCGATTTCAACTACCCAATAACGTGGTCAGAAATTTGCAATTTGGCCAATTTCACGAAAATTAAAAAATATGACAATTTCAAAATAGGGTCCAGAATGAACAATGCAGACATTCCTGGCTCTAAAATAACATTTTCTTTGTTAATAAGTCATGTCTCCAGGCCCCTCTAATATTACTCTTGCCTTCTAATTTGAATTTTTATTCAAACAAAAAATAGACGATTTACTGTTATGCAGACTACTGCAATATTGTAATAATTGTATAAATAATGTCAACCCATTCATGACTGCATATCAGAATGGCTACTTGGACATTTATTGGAAAATGACATTATTTGTTTACTTTTGAACATCGGCAAAAATCAAACATTTCCCCTACTTTGAGCTCCATTTCAAGGTTCATTTCATAGTAAAACCATTCAAAATCACCTCTATTTCTATAATATGTTTTCCATTCTATCAAATCAGACCAAGAAAACAAGAATACAACCATAAATACTATACAAAAATAGACCACAAAGTCAGCTTGATTTGAAGCCGCTAGAATTTATGAGTATATATACACGTCAAAAACGGAGGCTCGTAAGATGTATATATACTACCAAAACAGTCAAAGGGTTAAGAGTCTTCAATCGTTCTTCGTACGGAAGATTTCTAATGCTATGTGTTAATTTAGATTTCTTCGTTAAATGTTTTCTAAAGAATTTATATCCATTCTGTAATATGGAGACCAGAACTGAGCTGCATAATCTAGGTGAGGCCTTACTAAGGATGTATAAAGATGCAGTATAACCTCTGGACTTCTGTTGCTTACACTTCTTGATATAAATCCCAATAATCTATTTGCCTTATTACATACGCTTAGGCATTGCTGTCTTGGTTTAAGGTTGCTGCTTACCATAACCCCCAAGTCCTTTTTGCAATCTGTATGACTAAGTTTTACATTATTTAACTTATAAGTGCTAGGGTTATGGACACTCCTGAGCTTCAGAACCTTGCATTTATCTACACTGAACTGCATCTGCCACTTTTCTGACCAACAACTGAGTTTCTCTAAATCCTCCTGAAGTTCCCTGACATCTACGTTTGAATCAATTATCCTACCTATCTTTGTGTCATTGGCGAATTTGCTCATATCACTAGTAATACCCTCATCAAGGTCGTTGATATATAGTATTATAAACAACAACGGGCCTAAGACTGATCCCTGTGGTACGCCACAGGGATCCCCACTTGGATTTAACCCCATTTAAGCATACTCTCTGCTTCCTATTAGTGAGCCATGACTCAATCCATGAGAGCACTTTTTCCCCAATCTCATGAGCTGCCACTTTCTTTAACAGTCTCTGGTGTGGTACTCCATCAAAAGCCTTACTAAAATCTAAATAAACAATACTGAATTCTTTACCACGATCAATGGCCTCAAAAGCTTTACTGAAGAAAGTTAATAAATTAGTTAGGCAGGAACGGCCCCTCGTGAATCCATGCTGAGTATCATTAATCAAGCTGTGCTTATCCAGATGGCTTCTTATAATATCAGCTATAACTGACTAGTAATTTGCCTACAATTGAGGTCAGGCTTATTGGGCGGTAATTTGACGATAATGACTTGTCCCCTGCTTTAAAAATAGGAATTACATTAGCCATCTTCCACATATCAGACACTACACCTGTTTGAAGAGAATATTAAAAATATTAGTCAATGGTTCACAAAGTTCCATTTTACACTCTTTAAGAACCCTTGAAAAAAGTTCATCAGGGCCTGGGGATTTACAGTGGACCCCCGCATAGCGAACTTAATCCGTGCAAGAGGGCTGGTCGTTATGCGAAATGTTCGCTATGCGAATTAATTTTCCCCATAAGAAATAATGGAAATAAAATTAATCTGTGCAAGACACCCAAAAGTATGAAAAAAAAATTTTTTTACCACAAAAAAATGTTAATTTTAGTACACACAAACTGAAAAAGGCATGCACAATTACATGACACTTACTTTTATTGAAGATCTGGTGATGATTGATGGGATGGGAGGAGGGGAGAGAGAGTGTTAGTGTTTAGAAGGGGAATCCCCTTCCATTAGGACTTGAGGTAGCAAGTCCTTTTCTGGGGTTACTTCCCTTCTTCTTTTAATGCCACTAGGACCAGCTTCAGAGTCACTGGACTTCTTTCGCACAACATATCTGTCCATAGTGGCCTGTACCTCTCGTTCCTTTATGATTTGTCTAAAGTGGTTCACAACAGTGTCATTGTAACAGTCACCAGCACGGCTTGCAATAGCTGTGTGAGGGTGATTTTCATCAAAAAAGGTTTGCACTTCAAGCCATTTTGCACACATTTCCTTAATCTTTGAAGTAGGCAATTCCTTCAATTTCTCTCTCCCCTCCTTTGAACCAGTTTCCCCAGGTCTGGCCTCTTGCTCTTGAAGTTGATCTATCAGCTCATCAGTGGTTAGTTCTTCATTGTCCTCCTCCACCAACTCTTCCACATCCTCCCCACTAACCTCCAACCCCAAGGACTTCCCCAATTCCACAATTGATTCCTCAACTGGTATACTACTCCTCTCAGGGTTAGCCTCAAACCCTTCAAAATCCCTTTTGTCTACACATTCTGGCCACGGTTTCTTCCAAGCAGAGTTCAAGGTTCTCTTAGTCACTCCCTCCCAAGCCTTACCTATAAGGTTTACACAACTGAGGATATTAAAGTGATCCTTCCAAAACTCTTTTAGAGTCAATCCAGTGTCTGTGGTCACTTCAAAGCACTTTTGAAACAGAGCTTTTGTGTACAGTTTCTTGAAGTTGGAAATGACCTGCTGGTCCATGGGCTGCAGGAGAGGAGTGGTATTAGGAGGCAAAAACTTCACCTTAATGAAGCTCATGTCCCCATAAAGTCGCTCTGCCACGTCTGTAGGATGACCAGGGGCATTGTCTAACACCAGGAGGCACTTAAGGTCTAATTTCTTTTCAGTTAGGTAATCTTTCACATTGGGGGCAAATGCATGGTGTAACCAGTTATAGAAAAATTCCCTAGTGACCCATGCCTTACTGTTTGCCCTCCACAGCACACACAAATTATCCTTGAGGACATTCTTTTGCCTGAACGCTCTGGGAGTTTCAGAGTGATACACTAATAAAGGCTTAACTTTGCAATCACCACTAGCATTGGCACACATCAACAAAGTAAGCCTGTCTTTCATAGGCTTATGTCCTGGGAGTGCCTTTTCCTCCTGAGTAATGTAGGTCCTGCTTGGCATTTTCTTCCAGAACAGGCCTGTTTCATCACAATTAAACACTTGTTCAGGTTCCAGTCCTTCAGTTTCTATGTACTCCTTGAATTCATGCACATATTTTTCAGCCGCTTTGTGGTCCGAACTGGCAGCCTCACCATGCCGTATCACACTATGGATGCCACTACGCTTCTTAAATCTCTCAAACCAACCTTTGCTGGCCTTAAATTCACTCACATCATCACTAGTTGCAGGCATTTTTTTAATTAAATCGTCATGCAACTTCCTAGCCTTTTCACATATGATCGCTTGAGAGACGCTATCTCCTGCTAGCTGTTTTTCATTTATCCACACCAATAAGAGTCTCTCAACATCTTCCATCACTTGCGATCTTTGTTTCGAAAACACAGTTAAACCTTTGGCAACAACAGCTTCCTTGATTGCCGTTTTCTTGCCCACAATAGAAGCGATGGTTGATTTTGGTTTCTTGTACAACCTGACCAGGTCGGTGATACGTACTCCACTTTCATACTTATCAATGATCTCTTTCTTCATTTCAATGGGTATTCTTACCCTTTGAGGTGTAGGGTTGGCACTAGAAGCTTTCTTGGGGCCCATGGTCACTTATTTTCCACAAACAGCACCGAAAACACTGTAATAATACGAAATATTCCGAGTGTATGCTTGAATGTTACCGCGGAGGCTGGCTGGTAAACAATGGGACGGGCGGCACATGTGAGGCTGGCTGAGGGCACACATTGGACGCGTCTCGGACGAAGGTCGCTGAGCGGGTTTTTGTCCACTATGCGGGGCAAAATTTTAGCGAACAAAGCGTTCGCTATGCGGATTGTTCGCTATGCAAGGCGTTCGCTATGCGGGGGTCCACTGTATTCTGCTTCAATCAGTCTATCTGTTTGATAACCATTTCGCTAGTGACTATGATACTGCATAATTTATTGTCTTCATGCCCACTATAAAAATTAATTATTGGGATATTGTTAGTGTCTTCCTGAGCGAAAATCAAGAGAAAATAATTATCAAGATGCCCAGAGAAATTTTTAAGAACATAAGAACACAAGAACGAAGGAACACCGCAGAAGGCCCACCGGCCCACGCGAGGCAGGTCCAAGTCTCCCACCAGCCCAAGCCAATGCACCCAACCCAGTCAGGCCAGGTCACACCGACCTAAGGGAGGAACACGGCAAACAACCCGGCAGCACAAGCTACCAGGCCCAACTCACACCCACCCACATCCACTCATGTATTTATCCAACCCACCTCCAAAGCTACACAACGTTCCGGCCTCCACAACTGCACTCGGGAGCCCGCTCCACTCATCCACAACTCCATCACCAAACCAGCACTCCCCCACATCCCTCCTGAACCCGAATTCCCCCAACCCAAAACCACTGCTGCGAGTCCCGCCCAGGCCAGACACCCTCAGCACACCATCCACATCCCCCCCACCTACTCCCGTCTTCCACTCACACACCCCAACCACATCCCTCCCAACTCTTCGTCTTTCCAGAGAGTGCAGATTCAGGGCCCCTAGTCTGTCCTCACAGGGAAGGCCCCCGACACATGGGACCAACCCTGCCATCCTCCCTTGTACACCTTCCAGAGAATCCACATCCATTCCGCAATACGGTGACCAAAACTGTGCAGCACAATCCAAATGAGGCCCAACCAAGGATGTACAGAGTTGAAGAACAACCCGAGGACTCCCACCATTCATGCTTCTTGATATGAAGCCAAGGATTCTACCAGCTCCACTGCGAACAGTTATGCACCGTTGTCCCGGCCTCAGACCACTGCCAACCAGAACCCCCAAATCTTCCTCGCAATCCGCAACATCAAGATCCACACTATCTAGTTTACATGTGGCACGGTCACTGTCCCGTCCAACATTTAGAACTTTGCACTTGTCTACACCAAACTGCATCTGCCACCTCTCCGACCACTGCATCAGTCCACCCAAACCCCCCCGGCGCGCTCGAACGTCCTCGTCATAATGAATTCGACGGCCCACCCTGGCGCCATCGGCAAACTTGCCGATGTCGCTCCCCATGCCCTCACCCACGTCGTTCATGCAGATTGCGAACAGCAGGGGGCCCAACACCGACCCCCGCGGAACACCGCCCGCGACGCCTCCCCACTCTGACTTCTCCCCACCCACGCAAACTCTCCGCTGCCCATCTGTCAACCATGCCTCCATCCAGGAAAAAATTTCTCCCATTCCACGTGCTTCAACTTTCCTCAACAGTCTCCGATGTGGGACCCCGTCAAAAGCCCCACCGAAGTCCACATACACAATATCACACTCATCACCACGATCCACCTCCCCAAATACCTCAGTGAAAAAAGTTAACAAATTCGTAAGGCAGGAACGCCCCTCCGCAAAACCATGCCGAGATTCGTCGACCAATCTTCCGCTATTTTTTTTTTACCAAATATGGTAGGTTCCGCTAGTTCAGTACCAGGCTGAAGTGTTATTGTTGACAGGAAAGAAGACAAAGACAAGCAGACAATGCCTTCAAAGGCTTGTCTGTGTCTCTGTACATATTTCTTTGTCTTCAGTTCAATACCTCTTTGGCAGTGGCGATATACTGGGTCCATTTCGTCTTTCTTTTATGTTTTGCCTCTGTAAGGGGTTGAATTCTGTTTAGTCACTTATGTGAACATTCCCCTGATCACCTAAAATTTCATCCTTTACCCCCTCAGGAAAATAATGAAACAGTTATGCAAAACTTTAGTTTAACAATAAAAATCAAGCAGTTTATCCTAACAATACTAAAATATTACGCAATATAAATAAAGCAGCATCACACAATATGCGGTTTATGACATTTTATTGCTTTACTAAGGCAAGACACAATATTGCCGTTTATATCTGTGAGAAGTGATGGAGTCCCTACTGGACTTCATTAATTCTCACAGAGATGGGTAGAAAGGGAGGATGTACATAGTGAAGAGACACGAGGGTTAAAATGGGCGACTGACGTCAATTTCAATAACGTGTTCGTACAAATGAAAACTTCGAAGTTTACAGTTTTGTGAAGGATTTAGAAAGACACGTGAGCAAACACTAGGACACATTTTTTTAGAAGACGTTTCGGTCCTGGGATCTTGGTTACTTCTAACATACAGAGGTTAAAAGACAGTATATACAGGCAGAGAGCGAGGTGTGAAATATGGTGGCTTGAAGAATGCCATATTGGGATGAGGACAGGTAGACAATGGGATCATGTGACTCCTGTGTGGTTAAGTAGGTGGTGCTTTGCCTGATTGAGTATCATGTGAGCGAGGCTTCCTGACATCGTCGGCGTCTAAGATCTTTTTCAGTGAGGACGAGTTGTGCCTCATCACAATTACCAAGGATTATATAATTTGGTAAGTCAGTATTATATCTGGTGAGAATAAATTTAGCCAGAAATTAGGAATGAACCGGATTTCTAAGTGATGGTGTTTGTGGTTCTTATCAGAGCAGATTCTAAGCAATGTCGGCTCCATCTGTTTGCTTCTTTAATACTAGTTTGGTGCTGGGGAAGTTAGTCAGAGGGTTATAGTACAGGCGCTGTTCATGTAACCTATCTAGCAGGCACTTCTGTGTTCGGTGATGCTTGTACTCAAGCACTTCCCTCGTAGTTTCACCAAGGTAAAACTTGTCAATTTCCACAGGGTATTATATAGACGTCACAGTTTACCTGGAGAGAGCTCCGGGGGTCAACGCCCCAGCGGCCCGGTCTGTGACCAGGTCTCCTGGTGGATCAGAGCCTGATCAACCAGGCTGTTACTGTTGGCTGCACGCAAACCAACGTACGAGCCACAGCCCGGCTGGTCAGGAACCGACTTTAGGTGCTTGTCCAGTGCCAGACTGCCAGGGGTCTGTTGGTAATCCCCCTTATGTATATTGGGAGGCAGTTGAACAGTCTCGGGCCCCTGACACTTATTGTATGGTCTCTTAACGTGCTAGTGACACCCCTGCTTTTCATTGGGGGGATGTTGCATCGTCTGCCAAGTCTTTTGCTTTCGTAGTGAGTGATTTTCGTGTGCAAGTTCGGTACTAGTCCCTCTAGGATTTTCCAGGTGTACATAATCATGTAGCTCTCCCGCCTGCGTTCCAGGGAATACAGGTTCAGGAACCTCAAGCGCTCCCAGTAATTGAGGTGTTTTATCTCCGTTATGCCCGCCGTGAAGGTTCTCTGTACATTTTCTAGGTCAGCAATTTCACCTGCCTTGAAAGGTGCTGTTAGTGTGCAGGAATATTCCAGACTAGATAGAACAAGTGACCTGAAGAGTGTCATCATGGGCTTGGTGGTGTAAGTGGATGCTGTTGTTGGAGGCTATAATGGTAACCCCGACGTAGGCTTCGGTTAAGGATTTGGATAGACTATTGCCTGTTGTTGACATGTAGAGTTATGCATTTGCTAAGGTATGAATCTTGTCTCGCACTGTGTAGTATCTTCTCCGCTCTTCCGCAGTCAGTGATAAGGTATTGTGGATAGTAAAATTTTAGGAAGATTTTCTTCATGCCGTGGTATTCTTCATCGAGGAATGTTTGTTATGAACATTTCAAGATCCCGTAGAAAAAAACAATAACCCCATCCTCATCTTCATTCATTAATTATGTAAACAGGAATTACATCATACTTGTAAGTCAAAATGCGCCATAATGTATCTACAGACATATGTAACATACGTACCTACAACTTTACAGTAAAGTCGTTAGGTCTTTACATATTTTTCTCAAGATTTCTCTACACACGCTATTTAAGTTGGGTTAAGTTTTTGTAGGTTAGATTATCATTAATTTATGATAAGAATTTTGGGGAGTAAGGAAGGTCAAAGGAAAAGCAGGCAATAGACTGGAAATCGCACTTTTGAAGCTATAAGTACTATTTTTTTACATATCAATTCGTGTACATATGTTGAAATTACTACTTGTAAGTACGTAACTTATGAATCTGAGGATACGCTACACTCTTCTAGGTTCTCAGCTTCTACATTCCACTGATCTTGTTTACCCTCATGTTCGTCTATTCTAATCCATGATGTCAATGCCTCACAGTATCATTTGTCATCTTAATTATCATGATTCTCGTTTCAGTCAAACAGGTTATTATCTGTCCAATTAGCCTTTCCTTATTCTGCATTACCCCTCAGCTCCTGAGTCTGATCGCAAGCCTCTGAGCTTTACTTGGTTTCTGTAGGCGTTTTATCAGGTGTGGACGTCACGTTGGAGCTGCAGCTTCAATGACTGATCTTACTAAAGTGTTATGACTTATCTTGAACGAGTCTTTGCTTGGGTCCCTGAAGACAGTCGTTTAGTTTGGTAGTTTAGTGTACGCTGCAGACTTGATGCAGCTGATGCAGAGCTGCCGCAAATTTTGAAGTTTAAACATGGAATCAGAAGCTCTTGTGATTGGTTGCATCTCCCATGTTGTCTGTTTTGTAACAATATGATTCCCATTTTTTTTTTTTTTTACATTGCTGACTTTAAAATATATTTAGCTGCCCTTCTGCCGTCTTCATCCAGTGGCCTCTCTCCTTTCTGCTTCCATCCTGCTGCGTTGCTCCACTTCTCTTCCTCCTTTCCTACATCAACCACCCTCCCAACTCCCTGCTGCCTCATGTTTGCCTTCCTCCGCCTACCTCACTTCACTTGCCTCCCTCCAGCTGTTTATCGCCAGCTCTCTTCTACCAGCTGCCTCCCTCGTGTTCCATCACACCTTCCTCCACCTATCTCTCTCTCTCCAGCCACCTACCTCTCTCCACCTGTCCATCTCTTTACCTGCCTTCCCCTACCTTTCTCCAAACACCTCCCACCAACGGTCCTCCTCTAGCCCCATTCCCCATGCCTATCTCTATACATAACTTGGATGCACAATGAATCGCTTTTCGATTTTATTGTCCAGTTAGAGAAAAGAATAACTTTCAATGTTCCGAAACCAACAAATGGGCGGGAGGAACCTGGGTTAAATGCTGTGGTTGACTTTGCAAGAATGGAGGATCGAGAACAGTCACTGAGGCCATATATTCTGATATCACTGGATGTAATTATGGGAAACATGATGGCACTTTGTCCCCTTTGAGCGGAAATTTGAAACAGATTTATACACTTCGTTTGTCAACATCATATCATGAAGTTGGTTCTTCGAGATGGACTGATAAAGCCCCTGGTGAGTGAAAAGTTTCTACAATAAATGTCCTAATACCACACCCGTCTCGCTTGCATAATTGTCGGTGTTTAATCACCATTTGTAACCTCGGGTCGAAGGCGCACTCTTCACCGTACATATGTACTATCTAGAGGCGATGATTCGTCAGGACAACGTCCTGATTCTGTTTTTTTCCGGATGGTGACCCATCTGTGGTTCTTTAAATGTTGCAGAAGTGTACAGTGGATGAGTAGTATAAATGCTGTTGACGCCTCGGCGGAGCTCCGCAGCCCTATGACGGGGGTCAACTTGCTGTTGGGTGCAGATGGTGTGGCATTCTAGCCACAGGCAGGCCACCCTCCCCCCCACACACACACACGGGGCTGGAAGGGCGCCGGGCTGGTGGACCTTGGGATGGCAGGAGTCTCCCAACTCCTACGGAAACTCGTCGTCTCACAAGCCATATTCCCACCCATCTACCTTCAACTTTGGGATTCGGCACCAGGGTGATTCAGTCTGTTCTACTCTGCTGCTAGCCAGAGAATGGACGATGCGTTCTCGCCGTAATTACTTTCAGGAAGTTGAATCTCAATTTCTGACTCCGCCTCTTACCCTTCAATTAGATGGCATTACTGGTTTCTGACCTTTGGGGGCTGCCATACCTACTCTTAAAACCGTATAATAAGTTAGCTTCGTCCCTCCATTCAGATCCTTTCACTTTTATACCATTCTGAGACTAAATCAGTATTTATTGATATTCCAATGCTTCAATTTTTTTTTAGCTTCGATCTATGCCCTCGCCGCCTCTATGTTTTTTGTTTGAGTTTATCAGCTTTGTCGAATGCTTTGAGTACATTTTACATCGTTACGATGTCTAACCTGTTTTTTTTTTCAACTTTTCAAGTTCGTTAGGATCCTTCAACTAGCCTCTCAGTGCAACCCCGTCAGTTCCAGAACTTCAAATGCAAATTTCTCTACTTTCTTAACATGTTTTATCAGCTGTGGTTGGGTATGTTATGAAAGGCCTAAAACTGTCCAAAATCACCAAGGTTTCAGAAGACATGTCTAAAATTGAATAGTATCGCACATGCTGCCGTTGTTATAGTTTCTATATGCTACTGGGAATATCTTTTTTCAAACGAGTGCCAGGTTTCGAATCTGTGGTCGGACAGTCGTCAGATTATACCAATCCAACGGTCTGCCACTATAAAAGACACATGAATTTACCAGATCCTTCAACCAGAAAATTCCTTTCCCTGAAAAAAAGACGGTATCAGCAACTAGTGGGGCTCGACGCACATTTTTTTACGTAGTGGTAACATCCCAACTCGCCAGTAAACAGTAACAAATCTAGCGGTTGACCCTTTAAAAGCGCCTGTCAACGAAATAACACACTGGTAAAACGTTGGATTATTTTAAGGACTGCCAAGACCACGGGTTCGAGGTTCCAGTGAATTATTCCATTTGTTTATTACGACTTTTTTGTAGTTTTTCATTTTCCAAACTATACTCTAACTGGTATTCTTCCTTCCTTTCCGATTTGCACATCCTCGCAGTTCTGTGGGTTTAACTCAAATGACCACCACCCGTCCATCCTAATTTTTCTGAAGGATGTTTCTTTCGGCCTATTCTTTTTCTCCTTAACAGTTTCAAGCCACTGGCAAATCAGAAAGGAAGAATATCATTTAGAGTTAAAATATGAAAATGAGAAACTACAAAATTTTTATAAACCAGTGCACAGTACTGGACTATATTACCAGTCCACTGTACTGGACTATATTACCAGTCCACTGTACTGGACTATATTACCAGTCCACTGTACTGGACTATATTACCAGTCCACTGTACTGGACTATATTACCAGTCCACTGTACTGGACTATATTACCAGTCCACTGTACTGGACTATATTACCAGTCCACTGTACTGGACTATATTACCAGTCCACTGTACTGGACTATATTACCAGTCCACTGTACTGGACTATATTACCAGTCCACTGTACTGGACTATATTACCAGTCCACTGTACTGGACTATATTATCAGTCCACTTACTGTACTATATTACCAGTCCACTGTACTGGACTATATTACCAGTCCACTGTACTGGACTATATTACCAGTCCACTGTACTGGACTATATTACCAGTCCACTGTACTGGACTATATTACCAGTCCACTGTACTGGACTATATTACCAGTCCACTGTACTGGACTATATTACCAGTCCACTGTACTGGACTATATTACCAGTCCACTGTACTGGACTATATTACCAGTCCACTGTACTGGACTATATTACCAGTCCACTGTACTGGACTATATTACCAGTCCACTGTACTGGACTATATTACCAGTCCACTGTACTGGACTATATTACCAGTCCACTGTACTGGACTATATTACCAGCTGTACTGGACTATATTACCAGTCCACTGTACTGGACTATATGACCAGTCCACTGTACTGGACTATATTACCAGTCCACTGTACTGGACTATATTACCAGTCCACTGTACTGGACTATATTACCAGTCCACTGTACTGGACTATATTACCAGTCCACTGTACTGGACTATATTACCAGTCCACTGTACTGGACTATATTACCAGTCCACTGTACTGGACTATATTACCAGTCCACTGTACTGGACTATATTATCAGTCCACTTACAGTACTATATTACCAGTCCACTTACTGTACTATATTACCAGTCCACTGTACTGGACTATATTACCAGTCCACTGTACTGGACTATATTATCAGTCCACTTACTGTACTATATTACCAGTCCACTTACTGTACTATATTACCAGTCCACTTTACTGTACTGTATTACCAATTCACTGTATTGTACTATATCACTGTACTGTACTATATTAACAATCCATTGTAATGTACGACATTTATTATGATTCCAACTGACTGGTCGTTTACGTAAATTAAAAGTCACTGTTATTGATCTTGGGGAGACGACTCGTTACTCTTCACCTTCCTCATGCCTCCTCCTTTACTGAGTCTTTTATTTATCATGTATACCTTAATTCTTATATGTATTCCAACTAGATAGTTGGAGGGAGAAGAGACGAAGGCTGGGTGAAAGGAGGAAAGATAATTATCTTTCCTCCTGTAGACGCTGTGTGAACACAGTATAATTAGGAAGCCACAACCTATAAAGGAACCATCTTCACCGCCCCCCTCCCCCCCCCCGCAGCCGATTGGGGAGTCTCGGTCATTGTGTGTATCCCCACGTCACTACCTGCGTCATTACCGCCTCTCGTCACCTTGTTTGGAGAGATGAATATCTGGCACTAATGCTGTTAATGCCCTGATGAATGTCGGTCGTGCCATGCACAATGTGTCCGTGAATCACCAAGCCTTCAGCGTGGTACACAAGTGTGAGAGAACATGCTCCCCAGACTATTACCTGCCAAAAGTTCCAAATCTTTATGGTTGTAATGGATATGTAGGCATGCGAGCCTCTAACAGCAACAGCTTGATTGACCAAGCTGGCAACAATGAAGTCTGACTTTAGCCACAAGTATGTCACAGGGTAAGCAACATCTAGAAAGGTGCACAACTAGCTGAATAACCAAGCAAAACACTGAATTAACCTTCACTGCTATACTTTATTTTCTCGGCTTTAAAACGTCAATAATATTAAATTTTAAGGATATTTTATAAATGAACTAATTCCATGCACTGTAAAACTAACCTAACTCAAAATGTGAAGAAAGGGGTTTAAACAAATGCTTCATAACAATGGTTAAGGCGTCCACAGTGATGCATGGCGGGCCACCAGTAGCACGAGTGCCAGTGCAGCACAAACTCTAAGACTTCTCAAAAAATATAGAAAATAAATCATCAGGCAATAGAAGGATCGGGTGGTGGGGGAGTCACGAGCTGCGTGTGAAGAGCAACAACAACTAGCTGGTGTGGTTGTGACCACAACACTGAGGATGCATGGGGATGGTGGGGTAGATGTGTCTACTGTGCAGCCGCTAAATCAGAATAAAGAGAATAAGATTGGTGAAGGGTTACCTGAGAGGCAGGGCAGCACTGCGGCAGAGTCACGGCCGCCGCACCGCAGGCGGCCGCCCGTGGCCATGGCGCCCCCACCTGACGCCCACGAGGTGAGGGTGACACACGGGGGGTGGTGTTGGTTGTGGTTGTGGGTGGGGTGGTGCAGGGGACCCTCACTAACTTGGCTGATACATGAACGCTAGGGAGGAGGGGGGAGTCGCGGGGTTAAACACTTATCATCCATAATGTGGACACACAATCCTATAGTAAACGGTATAGACGAACAGAACACTGAAACATCCACTAGCACGCCATCAAGGCTCCTCATGACTTTATGCAGCTTTGGTGCTCAGACCAAACTTCTGAGACGATGTTTCAGAATTCTGAACTTACGAAATGTGTAAGAGGGAATGGGATAGGTCGTAGGGACACGTGATTCCCAATAATGGCAATTATCAGAGAGGTAAAATGACACATGAAACTGAGTGATTAACACATGGGAAACAGGGGCGAGGTGGGGGCAACATTAATTTACAAGGAAACTCTCTGTAGGATTCAAAAAACTTAAACGCCCTATAATTTCATATCTGTATATGGTAAATCATGGTCATTACATTTCATTAAGACCAAGAAAAACAAAGTTAAGCAATAAGAAATATAACTTAGCAGAAAAAAAATCATAACGTCATTACTGATGATGATACTAAAACACATGTATACACTTTACAATGAAAAGTTCGTACCTACAAAGCAGATAAAAATGGAGCCGCACTGTTGCGAAAAAGTAGGAACACACACACATGATGTTGTTACGAGGGATATATGAAACTTGGGCACCACTGCACGCACGCAACCCGATACTCTGCTACTGGGGCGCCCCCGGGATGAGAGGGCCAGGCTCGGGGTGTGTGAAGGAAAATGAAGAAGTAAGAACTAGAGTAAGGAGAAGGTTGCAATAAATAACTGGACACTAGATTATGATTATGGGGTAGAAAGAGAAGGCTGTGTACAGAGGGGAAAATGCCTGCGTAGGTACATGGTTTTGTGTTGAGAAATTAATACAATATTAGATCTTGTAATGTCGCGGTCATTTCTTAACATTATACGCTCTTGCTTAATTATTTATATGAGCTATTTTTAAAAGCCAAGTCTATTGACTGTGCAGTAATGGTGCAGTTTTTAGTTTGCGTCTAGTGCAATATAAATATTTAACTGTGAGCCTAAAAAAATATAAATCATCATATTATCCTTCTGTGTAAGGTTTGCTGGGGAAGAGCAGAGCCTGCCAGGAAGAAAAACATGACATTATCTTCACACATCGTTATTATCACAGGAATTTTTTTATGTATGAGGGCCTCAAATTGCTGCCGTCTGCAACAATCGTCGTGCTAATGCACACGATACTGAACAGCAAATGCAACAATTTACGGCTTTAAGACACAATTATTGGGAAGAATTTAGTGATGGCGGAAGCTGATAAGGAAGATAGCATTAGGTTTCTCAGTTGTGCGAGGCTCCGCCACTCGAGACAGAGCAAACACTTCACCCACGGCGAGTGGAGGTGACCTCGCTCTGAGGGGCTCCCGTGTTCTCTACTCGCACGTCAGGGGAAAATACACCACCCACCCTATGATATAGCTGTAACCAGAGTTTTTTCTACCCCGACAGCCCGATCTGGGTCCGAGCTTTTCAGGTGACTGTTTAACAAGGCTGTTGCTGTTTGCGGTCCGCTGGCCTACATAAATTGTAAAGGTATATTGAGACAGCCAAGAATGGAATGGATATCGCCAAGGGCGTGTCAACTATTTGGGCTTGGTACAGGTGGTATAAAATACCGACACAATACAAGACACAAGCAGAATGGAAACTATCACTACATAACGATTAATTGTCACCTGTGAATAAAGTTTCCATATTACCTGAGTGTAATTTATTTACAGCTATTTGGACTTCAGTCTACTGCTTTTATGGCGGTATGTTTACTTACTCGTCCCTCGCAGCAAAATAATAATAATCAAATTATGCGCAAAACTATACAGCTAAAAAAAATCTGAAATACAACTCTTGAAGTATTGCTAGATTATTCTTTGTCATGAAATGCAAGTAAATCTTACTTCTAGTTTACATTCAGTACACACACTACTTTCTCGTGTGTTTCTTGAGTTATATTTCTTATATTTTTTTTAAATATTTTCTCTTCAACTGGAGAGGTCTCGTGAACCCAGGCCACGCGACCATAAAACATTGTGAGTCATGGTCAATGAACATAATTTTTAACGTCACTTCTTGGTAATACTAAAACAGTTTAGGGTATCAATATGTGTGACAGTATTCGACGACTGAAAACCATAAGCATATTATAAATGGTCTATATACTGAATGTAAACAAAGACCTACTCGAAGGCAGTGTCTTACATTCAACAAGAGAACATTTCACCTGTACTCACTCAAGAATACGCCAGTCACTATAATAAGTCTTAAGTAAACTCGGAGTGTATAGACACAAACCTCCTGATGAATATAGCCTATGGGGTGACACCCTGCCTGAAGTAGGGCACTTTTTGTTTAAAATGCAGTTGTGTTTGACAGAAAAGTAGCAGCAGGCTGACAGGGAGCAAAGGTAGGGAAGGGGGCCAAGCCCAGTGCTCACGCTACAATACGATGACTGCAGACATACCTGGCTTCACCTCCTGGGAACCATCAACTCCGACCCTTGGAATACGCAATACACCATAACTCGTGTTATGCTGATGCTATTACCAAGCCCAAGATCATAGTCTTGCACAAGAACGGTTCCAGCCACCTTTATAGTGCGACGCTATGCTTAACCATCCTCCACCTTACGTAAGCATATTATTATTCCCCGGGAAGCGCCAAACCCGCAAGATTTAAACAGCCCATGGTGAATAAACAGAATTACAAAGATAATGATAACTCCAGTTCCCTGAATCAAGAGCTCATCATCATCATCAAGGCGCCTTTCTTCAGTCAAAAATAAATTGCCTTAAAAATCCCGAGCTACAAAAATCTTAGAACCTTATATGTTAAATATTGATAATATCGTCGACAAGGATCACCTTAATCAAGAACATTCACCATGTGTGGCGGCCAGTCTGAACACAGGGTGTAAGAACGGTGAAGCTGGGAGCGGGGATGGCAGCAAGACGGACCCCACACCATCATCAAGAAACTAATGAGTTTACAGTGTGAACTGCTGCCGTCCAGCCCGGCTCAGTGTGGCGGCTCACACACCCACCAAGACTTGATGAGTGTGCCACCTCTTACCATGGCCCACACCTGTGCCACCTCTCATGACCCACACCTGTCACCATCCCTACACCATGATAAACCTGTCACCATCCCTACACCATGATACACACCTGCCACCATCCCTACACCATGATACACACCTGTCACCATTCCTACACCATAACACACCTGTCAACATCCCTGCACCTTGACACCTTTAACACACCTGTCACAGTCCCTGCGCTGATACACACCTGTCAATAGTCCCTACACCATGACACCTGTCCACAATCCTTACACCATGACACACACCTGTCGACAATCCCTAAACCATGACACACCTGTCGACAATCCCTACACCATGACACACACCTGTCCACAATCCCTACACCATGATACATCTGTAACATACCTCTCACCGTCCCTGCACCATGATACATCTGTAACACACCTCGCACCGTACCTGCACCATGATACACACCTGTCACTATTCCTACACCATGACACACCTATCACCGGGACGTCCCTATACCATGATACACCGGAAAGTGCATACGTGGGATAATATAGTCTAAATTATGGATAATGAAAGTCTCTGCTGTTAAACCATTACCTCCGTCACCAGGTCTCTCACCAGGTTACTGAATCACTGCTGCTCCTACATCTTCACACTACCATAACACCGTAATGGAGACGGAAGTGTGACATAAACCCAGGATACCTATAGTCAGTTTCGGGGGGTCACCGCCCCCGCGGCCCGGTCTCAGACGAGGCCTCCCGGCCGTTGATCTGACTGATTACGCTGTTGGTGCCAGTCACCCTCAGACAAACGTATGCACCAAAGCCCCACTGATCACGAACTGAGTTGAGAAACTGAACAAGTTCCCTCTTGAAGACAGCTAAGAATTTATTGGTAATTGCCCTTACGCAGGAAGGGTGTACACATCGCGCCCATGCTTTTCATTGGAGGCATTTTGTACCATTTGCCAATCCTTTTATTTTAATAATTAGCTATTTCAAATGTGCAGGTTTGAGACCAATCCCTCCAGAATTTTCCAGGTGTAACCATCCTTTCAGAATTTTTCAAGTGTAAGTATCCCTCCAGAACTTTCTCGGTGTAAATTGTGACTTATTCGCGTAATATTCGAGGGATTTTAAGCAATCTCAGAAATTCAGGTATTTGACAGAATCAATACAAACAGTGCAAGTTCTCTATACATTCTCCAGCTACGCATTTTCGCCCGCTTTGAAGAGGGCCGTTAGTATACATAGAAGCCATAGGCACAAGAGAAAAGTCTGTCAGCCTCCTTGGCCCTTCAAGAAATATTGCAGGAACATAGGCGGAAATCTTTAATAAGAAACTGGATCACTACCTACGCCAAGTTCCAGATTATCATGCGATAATAACTATGTGGGAACGGGGACCACTAACAACAACAGCATGGTTAAACAGGAAATAATCAGGGAAGCTTAGCCTTAAGCCGGTCTGCGAGGATAAACAAAACTCTGAAATTGGTCAAATATATCACACAGGTATTACTCCCGCGGCACGATAACAAACCAGACCAGACCTGACTTGTTAAGGAAATATTACAGGAATATGATCTGCATTATAAACAGACACACAGGAAAACAAAGCTGGGTATATACTGGCAATCATGCCACTGATAAGCAGTTGTACAATAAGCATAGTTAGAAAACATGGTGTTAGCATCAGTGATCCAGGCTATTCACCCTGTTACCAGCACATATAAAAAATAATACCAAGGCAAAGATAAAGGTTTTAAAGACGAAAATAGACCAGAATCTCCAGGAAGTGTGGCCGGTAGCAGCTACCGGCAATCAACAAGGAAGCCAGGCGAAAGGGAAGGTCACTGACCAGATAGGCGAGTACACATGTTCAGCACCTGGGAATCGTTATTGTGAATCTATTTCGCCAACCAGTGGCTCTTTCACTTAATCAAAAAGAATACATACTAAAAACACTAAATGATGCTATCTGTCGCTCAGCCTTAATAAGCGTTCAGGCTGAGGGATTGAATGCCTTATCTTCCACTGTCTGCAGTATGTATTCTCTGATAGCACTGAAAAAAAGACACTGGTTGGCGAAACGTGTTCATAATATAGATACCCAGGTGATGCAAGTTTGTCTTAGTTATCAGCTTGACGGCAGTTTAGCATTATTGTAATGATTTACGAATACAGTTCGAAAACGTGTCCATCTCCAAAACCGGACCTATCATCCATCCCTCATCCAGCTAAATGACTCAATCATTCATTCAGTCAAGATATGATTCATGATAAAGCTTAAAACTCAAATAGTAGCACTGTCGAAAGTACTGACGCAGGCACGTTAATACTGATGGATCTCTAGTGTAAACAACTGCTACCTGAATATCAACACGTACTCTTACACTGGTAACTAGTGTAAACATTGCTGCTGGTGACAGGATCAACAACTGCGCAACAAAGCTGTCCACACTACTTGTGTATCAAATGCTTCCACTTCAAACCTACACAATGTTTCTCCACACTAAACCTACATAATGTTCCTCCACACCAATTTGCCTTGCACCCTCCCCCCTCGTCATTCATTATGCTACATTTTCTTCCTACACGTCTACCCACTCTCCTCCCCTCCTCCATCCTCCCACACACGAGACCACCTCCCGTCCCCCATCCGCCCACACACCAGACCACCACCCGTCCGCCCACACACCAGACCACCTCCCGTCCACCCACACACCAGACCACCTCCCGTCCCCCATCCGCTCACAAACCAGACCACCTCCCGTCCTCTCACACACACCAGACCACCTCCCGTCCACCCACACACACCAGACCACCTCCCGTCCCCCATCCTCCCACACACCAGACCACCACCCGTCCGCCCACACACCAGACCACCTCCCGTCCCCCATCCGCTCACACACCAGACCACCTCCCGTCCACCCACACACCAGACCACCTCCCATCCTCCCATCCTCCCACACACCAGACCACCTCCCATCCACCCACACACCAGACCACCTCCCGTCCACCCACACACCAGACCACCTCCCGTCCCCCATCCTCCCACACACCAGACCACCTCCCGTCCACCCACACACCAGACCACCTCCCGTCCCCCATCCTCCCACACACCAGACCACCTCCCATCCACCCACACACCAGACCACCTCCCGTCCACCCACACACCAGACCACCTCCCGTCCACCCACACACCAGACCACCTCCAGTCCACCCACACACCAGACCACCTCCCGTCCCCCATCCTCCCACACACCAGACCACCTCCCATCCTCCCACACACCAGACCACCTCCCATCCTCCCACACACCAGACCAACTCCCGTCCTCCCACACACCAGACCACCTCCCATCCTCCCACACACCAGACCACCTCCCATCCTCCCACACACCAGACCAACTCCCGTCCTCCCTCACACCATACCACCTCCCGTCCACTCACACACCAGACCACCTCCCGTCCCCCATCCTCCCACACACCAGACCACCTCCCATCCTCCCACACACCAGACCACCTCCCGTCCTCCCAAACACCAGACCACCTCCCGTCCTCCCACACACACACACACCAGACCACCTCCCCTCCTCCCACACACACCAGACCACCTCCCGTCCTCCCACACACACCAGACCACCACCACCCTCCCACAGACACCAGACGACCACCTCCCCCCACAGACACCAGACCACCACCTCCCCCCACAGACACCAGACCACCACCTGCCCCCACAGACACCAGACCACCACCTCCCTCCCACAGACACCAGACAGACCACCACCTCCCACAGACACCAGACCACCACCTCCCTCCCAGAGACACCATACCACCACCTCCCTCCCACATTCACCAGACCACCACCTTCCCAGACACCAGACCACCACCTCCCTTTCACAGACACCACACCACCACCTCCCTCCAACAGACACCAGACCACTACCTCCTTCCCACAGACACTAGACCACCACCTCCCTCCCACAGACACCAGACCACCACCACCCTCCCACAAAGACCAGACCTACTCCTCTCTCCCACAAAGACCAGACCACCACCACCACCCTCC
>NC_091308.1:9741910-9929410 GCF_038502225.1 Cherax quadricarinatus
ATTTCCCAGTTATTGATGTGTTATCCACTCGATGATGCGAATACTCGCTTTATTACTCATCAAGAGGGTTATTCAGGCAATGAGTCAAGTTATTTATTCATTCTCCGCACTCGTATACTCAGTGGAGCCTTGATGAGTTTATTAAGTAGTCAGTGAATAAGAGAAACAGTGAATAAGTTCTCTCTTTCTCTCTCTCTCTCTTTACACAGGGTTTGACAAGGTTAAAGATCCCTAGCTTTATTGGCAAGCTATTTACAGGTTAAGGATTCCTAACTTTATTGGCAAGCTAAGAGCTGTAACCTACATCAGCTCATTTGAAAGCATTTTTATTGTTATGAGACATACAAGTAGGGAACAGGATGAAGTTGGAGCCATCTGTGGGCCAGCATTTTCATTTGATCAACTGACTTTATCTCGTTGACATCATTATGCTGTACGAATGTGTTCCATAATAATGTCAACGAGATAAAATCAGTTGATCAAATGAAAATGCTGGCCCACAGATGGCTCCAACTTCATCCTGTTCCCTCTCTCTCTCTCATTTATTTATATAATGTGTGTGTGCCAGATATCGGTAAATTTTGTTGATGTATTTGTAGACTACGTCTAAGTCATAGGTCATTCCTTACTAGTTCGTTGTTGCTTCGCCAGATTTCCTTTCATGTACTTTTCTACACATATATCAGTGATTCTACCTTCATTTTTTATCAGACAGTTGTCGCTGGCGGGCTCCTCCAGATACCCACTATGTCCAGTTTTTTCTATATTACTACATGGACATATCTGCACTTACACAAATGAAATTTATTGGATACCATTCTGTCCAGAAACTGAAACCATTAACATCGAATTTTCGAGTATATTTAATGAGCTTTAATTAACAGGAAGAAACATTCCACATTTTTTATAAATTAAGCTTGTAAATGTGCACCTACACATTCTTCATCTTCGTAAACGGAGGATTGATCTGAAGCCTATCGCATAAGAAAGAAGAAACACTGCAGTAGGCCTACTGGCCCATGCGAAGCAGGTCCATGTCCCCCCGGATTAGCCCAATGACCCACCTAGTCAGGTCACTTCCACTTAAGGAAGGAGCACGGCATCAGACTCAGCAGCACAAGCTAGTCAGGTCCAACTCACACCCACCCACACCCACTCTTGTATTTATCTAACCTATTTTTAAAACTACACAACGTTTTAGCCTCAATAACTGTCCTCGGGAGTTTGTTCCACTCATCCACAACTCTAATACCAAATCAGTGCTTTCCTGTATCCTTCCTGAATCTGAATTTTTCCAACTTGAAACCATTGCTGCGAGTCCTGTCTTGGCCGGAAATTTTCTGCACGCTATTTACATCCCCTTTATTTATTCCCGTTTTCCATTTATACACCTCGATCATATCCCCCCAAATTCTACGCCTTTCTAGAGAGTGGAGATTCAGGGCCCTCAGTCTATCCTCATAGGGAAGATTTCTGATACATGGGATCAACTTTGTCATCCTCCTCTGTACGTTTTCCAGTGCATTTATATCCATTCTGTAATACGGTGACCAGAACTGTGCAGCATAATCTAAATGAGGCCTAACCAAGGATATATAGAGTTGAAGAACAACCTGAGGACTTCTACTATTTATACTTCTAGATATGAAGCCAAGAATTCTGTTAGCTTTATTGCGAACACTAATGCACCGTTGTCTTGGTTTTAGATTACTGCTAACCAGAACTCCTAAATCCTTTTAGAACTTTGCATTTGTCTATATTAAACTGCATCTGCCACTTCTCCGACCAATGCATCAGTCTATTCAAATCATCCTGGAGTGCTCTAGTGTCCTCATTAGAATGAATTGGACGGCCTATTTTAGTGTCATCAGCAAATTTGCTTATGTCACTATTTATTCCCTCACCTATGTCGTGTTTGTAATTTGTGAACAACAAGGGGCCCAACACTGACCCCTGCGGAACACCGCTTGTGGCATGACCCCATTCTGATTTCTCCCCATTTATGCAAACTCTCTGCTGCCTATTCGTCAGCCATGCCTCTACCCAAGAAAAAAATTCACCTTCTATTCCGTGTGCCTTAAGTTTCCTCAATAGCCTCTGATGTGGAACTCTATCGAAAGCCTTACTGAAGTCCATATACACAATATCATATTCATTACCATGATCTACCTCCTCAAACACCTTAGTGAAAAAATTAGTAAATTCGTAAGACAGGAACACCACTTTGTAAAACCGTGTTGAGATTCATTAATTAATCTGTGCCTATCAAGATGGCTACGAATTGCTTCGGCAATTATTAATTCCATAAATTTTCCCACTATGGAGGTAAGACTTATTGGTCTATAGTTCGAAGCCAAGGACCTGTCACCTGCCTTATAAATAGGTATTACATTTGCCATTTTCCACTTATCAGGCACTATGCCAGTTTGTAGTGATATGTTGAAAAGATTAGCCAAAGGTATGCTAAGTTCCTCTTTACATTCCTTTAACACCTTTGCAAGAGGGTTTTTTCTTTTAACGTCAGACCAATTACAAAATTTTTAGAATAGGCTGCATAACGTTGATAATGGATCCTGCGCATGCCAAAAGCCTCGTGACCCCTGCATTAGTTACTACACCAGCTTTGAAAATTTGAGGCCAGTCGGATGAAGTGTTCGCACAATGTAAATCAAAATAAAAACAAAAATTTCAATAAATGGAAGAAAAGGCAGCCACTTAAATTAACCCTTTCAGGGATACCAAATTCATTTTTAAGAGGTTTTATACTACCATTAGTCGGCTTATATCACCATATGCACGTAGTGTAGTGATGTCAGTAGGACTAGATGGTGTAATAGTGATCAACTTAAGCCATCAGTTCCTAGACTTTTCATAAGAACTTCTGCTTTTGCTAGAGAAAGACATCACTACTGTTTCTTCGGGAACGACTCTGGAGTTTTCAGTGTTGACATCACGGATGCCATGTTTGTTTTTTTTCAGTCTTTTAAGTAAATATGTTTAGTGTTGTCCCGTTCTTCATTCATTCATTCACTTTTCATCTTTTCCCTCTCTCATTCTCTCTGTTAACTCACTCATGCTCTCGCCACTTTCCTTTTTCTTCACTACGCTGTTGCCTCTCTACACTTACCCTCCCCTTTCCCCCTGAGCCTTTTATTTCCTTTCACCCTTCTCTGTCCCCTCATTCTCCTCTCACCGTCCTCTCCCCCCTGACCCTCCTTCTCCTCTCACCCTTTCTCCTCATCTTTCCACTCACCCACCCTCTCCTCACTATCTTTTCTCTTAATCCTTCTCTCTGTTATCACTACTCTCTTCCCTCACCCTTTCTCCCCTTCATCCTCTGTCTCCTCACCCTCTCTCTTCTCTTCTGTCCCCTCATCCTCTCCCCTCACCCTCTCCCTTCACCCTCTCTCCCCTCTCTCTCTCTCCCTCTCTCTCCCCTCACCCTGAAGTCACTTAAGGCAGTGTTAGCCTGGAAGTAACAATTGTTATCAACTACATAATCAGGAGCGGAGTGCCCTTCTAGTAATGGTCCGACCACTTGATGCTGTCGTGGCCATGTGGCCATTGTTGGGTCATTGTCGGGCCATTGTAAGGGCTACCGGGGCGGCCACTCAACTCAGCTCACTTCCCGACCTCATGAATGTTCATACCAGGGACACATAAGTTGGTTGCATTTCGTTAGATGAAGCTTGTGAGAGTTGTGTGTGTGTGTGTGTGTGTGTGTGTGTGTGTGTGTGTGTGTGTGTGTGTGTGTGTGTGTGTGTGTGTGTGTTGAGGTAAGTACAGTGTTTTAGTGTGCTCTGATGTTTCTTGCTAGGTGCTGTGATATTTTCTGTGATTTTTTTTGTTTGCAGTGAGGCGCTGTGATGCTTGCTATTAAGTTATGCTTCCTGGTGGTGTTTGTAGTCTGTATGAGGCGCTGTGGTGCTTATTATGATGTGTGAAGTACTGTGGTGCTTGTGTGAGGTGCTGTGACGTTTGTGCTTGTGTGTGTGTGTGTGTGTGTGTGTGTGTTGGTTACCTGTTGTCAAAGGCACTTGTCGATAGACACCTGGCCAAATATCTCTCTCTCTCTCTCTCTCTCAATATATATATATATATATATATATATATATATATATATATATATATATATATATATATATATTGTGTGTGTGTGTGTGTGTGTTTGTGTGTGGTGATGTGTGTCGGTGTAGCGGTGGCGTTGAGTCTCGGAACACCGTCCAGGTACACTCCATGTAGGGTAGGGAAGAAATAAGAGCCAACTGAGGAGGGAGTTAAAACCAGTTGGAGGGACAAGAGCAAGAGCCAGTTGAGAAGGGAGGAGTAAGAACCGGTAGGGAGGGAAGGGGAAGCAAGGGAAGTGATGGCTAGGGGAATTTAGGGCGCGTGGCTTGGGAAGGTGGAAGCATCAGTCAGCTGACCGGATGGAAGAAGCAAAGGCCTCAATAGTGCTTTATATCTCCCTGGTAACTCGACACCACTGCCGACCTCACGCCGCCACCCGTCTCTGTCTGGGAATCAGCTAGACACTGATCTTCAGGAGGACCTGATGCCCCGGGCACCACCAACGACACACACTGGGTATCCGAGCAGGATTACAGCGTCAGGAAGGTCTTACCGTCGCTGGGAGTGTGGTAAGACGGGTGACGGGAGCTGCTGGAACAGAGACGGAGGTTGTTAATGTTGCCAGCTTCACCATTTAAAGAGGATTGGAGGGAGGAAAAAATGGACAAATTGTCGGGTTCTGAGCGGAAGAGGAAAGAATAGTTGTGTGTTTGTATGTGTGTGTGCACGTGCGATGGAGACGCGTGCTGCAGCTGCCCTGCCACGTGTGTCTTCATACAGCTGCCCGTACACATACACATACACATACACACACACACACACACACACACACACACACACACACACGAACACACACGCACACACACACACACACGAACACACACGCGCACACACACACACACACACACACACACACACACACACAAACACACACACACGAACACACACACACACACACACACACACACACATACACACAATCAGGCTAAGGAAGGAAGGAGGAGAGACAACAAGAAATGACCGTGAAGTATGTGAAGAATTCAACAAGAGATTCAAAGAAGTGTTCACAGAGGAGACAGAAGGGACTCCAGAAAGACGGAGAGGTGGGGCACACCACCAAGTGTTGGACACAGTGCACACAACCGAGGAAGAAGTGAAGAGGCTTCTGAGTGAGCTAGATACCTCAAAGGCAATGGGGCCAGATAACATCTCCCCATGGGTATTGAGAGAGGGAGCAGAGGCGCTATGTGTACCCCTAACAACAATATTCAATACATCTATCGAAACAGGGAGATTGCCTGAGGCATGGAAGACAGCAAATGTAGTCCCAATCTTTAAAAAAGGAGACAGACATGAAGCATTAAACTACAGACCAGTGTCACTGACATGTATAGTATGCAAAATCATGGAGAAGATTATCAGGAGAAGAGTGGTGGAACACCTAGAAAGGAACGATCTCATCAACAGCAGCCAACATGGTTTCAGGGACGGGAAATCCTGTGTCACAAACCTACTGGAGTTCTATGACATGGTGACAGCAGTAAGACAAGAGAGAGAGGGGTGGGTGGATTGCATTTTCTTGGACTGCAAGAAGGCGTTTGACACAGTTCCACACAAGAGATTGGTGCAAAAACTGGAGGACCAAGGAGGGATAACAGGGAAGGCACTAAATGGATCAGGGAATACTTGTCAGGAAGACAGCAGCGAGTCATGGTACGTGGCGAGGTGTCAGAGTGGGCACCTGTGACCAGCGGGGTCCCGCAGGGGTCAATCCTAGGACCAGTGCTGTTTCTGGTATTTGTGAACGACATGACGGAAGGAATAGACTCTGAGGTGTCCCTGTTTGCAGATGACGTGAAGTTGATGAGAAGAATTCACTCGATCGAAGACCAGGCAGAACTACAAAGGGATCTGGACAGGCTGCAGACCTGGTCCAGCAATTGGCTCCTGGAGTTCAATCCCACCAAGTGCAAAGTCATGAAGATTGGGGAAGGGCAAAGAAGGCCGCAGACGGAGTACAGTCTAGGGGGTCAGAGACTACAAACCTCACTCAAGGAAAAAGATCTTGGGGTGAGTATAACACCAGGCACATCTGAAGCGCACATCAACCAAATAACTGTTGCAGCATATGGGCGCCTAGCAAACCTCAGAACAGCATTCCGACATCTTAATAAGGAATCATTCAGGACCCTGTACACCGTGTACGTTAGGCCCATATTGGAGTATGCGGCACCAGTTTGGAACCCACACCTAGCCAAGCACGTGAAGAAACTAGAGAAAGTGCAAAGGTTTGCAACAAGACTAGTCCCAGAGCTAAGAGGTATGTCCTACGAGGAGAGGTTAAGGGAAATCAACCTGACGACACTGGAGGACAGGAGAGATAGGGGGGACATGATAACGACATACAAAATACTGAGAGGAATTGACAAGGTGGACAAAGACAGGATGTTCCAGAGATTGGACACAGTAACAAGGGGACACAGTTGGAAGCTGAAGACACAGATGAATCACAGGGATGTTAGGAAGTATTTCTTCAGCCACAGAGTAGTCAGTAAGTGGAATGGTTTGGGAAGCGATGTAGTGGAGGCAGGATCCATACATAGCTTTAAGCAGAGGTATGATAAAGCTCACGGCTCAGGGAGAGTGACCTAGTAGCGATCAGTGAAGAGGCGGGGCCAGGAGCTCGGACTCGACCCCCGCAACCTCAACTAGGTGAGTACAGGCCTAGTGTCTAATCGACATGTGCCTAGGACAAAATGGTAACTAACTAACACACACACACACACATAAATCTGATGAGGACCAGGCAGGACTTCAAAGAGACCTGGACAGACTGGACACCTGGTCCAGCAAATGGCTTCTCGAATTTAATCCTGCCAAATGCAAAGTCATGAAGATAGGGGAAGGGCACAGAAGACCACAGACAGAGTATAGGCTAGGTGGCCAAAGACTGCAAACCTCACTCAAGGAGAAAGATCTTGGGGTGAGTATTACACCGAGCATGTCTCCGGAAGCACACATCAATCAGATAACTGCTGCAGCATATGGGCGCCTGGCAAACCTGAGAACAGCATTCCGATACCTTAGTAAGGAATCATTCAAGACACTGTACACCGTGTATGTCAGGCCCATACTGGAGTATGCAGCACCTGTTTGGAACCCACACTTGATAAAGCACGTAAAGAAACTAGAGAAAGTACAAAGGTTTGCGACAAGGTTAGTTCCAGAGCTAAGGGGAATGTCCTATGAAGAAAGTTTAAGGGAAATCGGCCTGACGACACTGGAGGACAGGAGGGTCAGGGGAGACATGATAACGACATATAAAATACTGCGTGGAATAGACAAGGTGGACAAAGACAGGATGTTCCAGGGAGGGGACACAGAAACAAGAGGCCACAATTGGAAGTTGAAGACACAAATGAGTCAGAGAGATAGTAGGAAGTATTTCTTCAGTCATAGAGTTGTAAGGCAGTGGAATAGCCTAGAAAATGACGTAGTGGAGGCAGGAACCATACACAGTTTTAAGACGAGGTTTGATAAAGCTCATGGAGCGGGGAGAGAGAGGGCCTAGTAGCAACCGGTGAAGAGGCGGGGCCAGGAGCTAGGACTCGACCCCTGCAACCACAAATAGGTGAGTACACACACACTCAGGCAATGGAACCAGACATCTCGCCATGGGTCCTGTGAGAGTGAGCGGAAGAACTGTGTGAACCACCAACCACAAACTTCGACAAGTGAACTGAAGCAGGAATGTAGTCCCGATGTTTAAAAAAAAAGAGATAAACAAGTAACATTAAATCAGAGAGCAGTGCCACTGTAATGTATAGTGAGTAGGGTTATGAATATTATCAGGGGAAGAGTAGTGCAGCACCTGGAAAGGAGCTGGTTGATAAACAAGAGCCAGCATAGGATTAGAGAGGGTAAATCCAGTCTAACAAACCTGCTAAAGCTCTATGACAAGTTAATAAAATTTAGGCAGAAGAGCGAGGGTTGAGAGGATCACATATTTTAGGAGGGTAAGTAGGCGTTACACGCAGTATCTCTCGTGAGAATGTGACAACTTAAGGAGTAGGCAGGATTAACAGAATGCACACTACAGTGGACTAATTAATATTTAAGGAGAGAACGAGTTAACGTCCGGAAGGAGTCGGAAATGAGCGAGTATGACGAGTGGGGTTCCACAGGGGTCAGCACCTGAACCCATACTGTTTTTTGTTATGTAAGCGGCATGACAGAAGAAATGAAGCCAGAGGTATCCCTGTTCACGTATAATGTGAAACTAATCAGATGAATACAAACAGAAGTAGACCAGGAAAGACCTCAATGGATCTGGACAAGCTGTAGGACCGGTCTGACAAGTGGCTAATAGATTTTAATCTCAGCAAATGTAAAGTTGTGAAAATCTTAGGAGGGTGAAGACAGGAAACGGAAACAGAGTTCAGGCTCAGGAAACAGAGACTGCAAACCTCCCTGATAGGGAAGGGCCTCAGGGTGAGTATAATTCCGAACGTATCGCCGGAGGCACACATCAACCGAACAGCCGCCACATCAGAGGTGAGACTGGGAATTTTAAAGGTAACTTTCAGGAACCTCAACACGGAGTCATTCACGACCCTCCACACGGCATATGTCACGCGACATGCTTAATCGCATCTGATAAAGTATGTCAAGAAGCTAGAAGTACAAATGAGATCACTCCCAGAGCTGAAGGGTATGAGCTACTATATAATGAGGTGTAAAGGAGCTAAATCTAATGACATTATTGGACAGAACGGCCAGGAGTGACATAATTACAACGTACAAAATACTGAGAGGAACCGAGAGGTTGGACAGAGCGAATATGTTCTAGAGGCGGGAATCAGGTGCACGAGGGCACAACTGGAAGTTAAAAACACAGACGATCCACAGGGATGTAAGGAAATATATCATTAGCGTTAGAGTGGTCAGGAAGTGGAACGACTTAGATAGCGAGGTGGTAGTGGCAGTCTGTACATAGTTTTAAGAACAGGCATGACTGGGCTCACATAGCCAGGAGGGAGGAAACCTGGTAGCGGCCAGGGAGGAGAAGGGACAAGGAGCCTACATTCGACCCTTGTAGCCATATATAGGCGAGTGCAAACACACACACACACACACACACACACACACACACACATACACATACACACACACACACAGGCACACACAGGCACACATATACACACACACACACACACGCACACACAAGGGCCAGGAGCTGTGAATCGACCCTTGCAACCACAACTAGGTGAGCACACGCACGCACACATGATTTCTCTCTCTCTCTCTCTCTCTCTCTCTCTCTCTCTCTCTCTCTCTCTCTCTCTCTCTCATTCTCCCCCTTTCCCCTCCCTCTCTACCCCCTCCCTTCCTCTCCCCCATTTTGTTTAAAAAGACCATTTATTTTAATATGCACATATTAAGACATCACGCACATTCGAGCGTGTAGACTCCCATGTGTACACATTAAACTCATGGTACGGACACTGTTTCCATGTTATTACCAACCTCTTACAAGACACCACCAGTTGTGCCTTCACACCTTCAGGTTAACATCACACAGCTAGTGAACTTCTTGCTGTGGTGGCTGCTGCAACAGACTCTGTTGTTGCTGTTGGTGGTGGTAGTGTTTTTGTTGGTGGTGGTGGTGGTAGTGTTTTTGTTGGTGGTGGTGGTGGTGGTAGTGTTGGTGTTGTTATTGTCGTTGTTTATTAAGGGAAGCGAGACTCGTAGCTTCCACTACCTTAATGTTTAGTGTAACTCTACGAAAATATTATTTTCTCCAAGTTAAGTTTGCCTAGAGTATGCTATATAGGCCTGTAAACACAAGCAAATGCAAAAATATGGCCACGTTTGTCAAGACAATGGCTGAACGTTACCATGAAATGTTCATACCCGTTCGAGTGTCATTGGTGGAGTGGGTATGAGTTGTCCTGCTGGGTGACAGTCTTAAAGGGACACCTCCAAGGTTATCCTGCTGGGTGGGCATCTTAGAGGGACACCTCCAAGGTTGTCCTGCTGGGTGGGCATCTTAGAGGGACACCCCCAAGGGTGTCCTGCTGGGTGGGCATCTTAGAGGGACACCTCCAAGGTTGTCCTGCTGGGTGGGCATCTTAGAGGGACACCTCCAAGGTTGTCCTGCTGGGTGGGCATCTTAGAGGGACACCTCCAAGGGTGTCCTGCTGGGTGGGCATCTTAGAGGGACACCTCCAGGGTTGTCCTGCTGGGTGTGCATCTTAAAAGGACACCTCCAGAACATAATAAACCGCCGAACGGAGTGCTGATTCTCAGGCTTTAGTCCTCCCCTCCAAATCCTGTCTCTACCCTTCCCTGCCGTCCCTTCCCTTCACATCCCATTTCCTTCCCTTCCTCCCGTCTTTTCTCCCCTTCCCTCCTTTCCTTTCCCTCCCACTACAAAAAAAAAAACTGACCCTCTCTTCCCTACCACAGCAACGCCCTATATACTTCCCTACCTCCTGTTACCTCTCATTGTCAGTTTCTGTCACGAGGCTTCCTTGATGCCGGAGATGGACTAGATCCAAGGAATCAGAGATACCCACCATCTTCTTAGATCAAACATTAGTACCTCTTATTTTTCAGGCTGTTTGTGACCCCTACGGGCTTAGTGATTCCTTATAAATATATTAATGATTCCACTGCCACTTTTGGAGAGCCAAGAGCAAGAGAGAGTTGCTTACATCTCTCTCTCTCTCTCTCTCTCTCTCTCTCTCTCTCTCTCTCTCTCTCTCTCTCTCTCATATCACGAGACAGCTCCGTCACCTTTATATAGTTTATTTGGACATGGTACAGTCTTACAAAGGAATTATAGCACTAGTTGGGTATACATGCCAAAAGCCCCTTGTATGCAAAGCATTATGGGCAGGCTTAAACTTAACTTAAAATTAACAAGCAATGAACAATATGAAGTACAATTGAGTATTTGAAACAATGAAATTTGAACATTTCGATACTGAAGCATTATAGTTTTACAAAGTTGTCGCATTACAAAGTTTAACAAACAAGTTGATCAAATTACTATAAGTTTTAAGACTTAAGTAATTGGGAGAATTATTGGTATGTTAAATATTGTGTGTTGATTATTTAGTCCTGGGCGAGTAAGTGGTTTTTTTAGAAGAGTCTTAAATTGATTTTCAGGCCTGGTTACTTTAGTATGTTCTGGTAATGAATTCCAGATTTTGGGGCCCTTTATGTGCATAGAGTTTTAACACAGTGTGATATGGACACGAGGTACATCAGAAAGAGATCTGTGTCTTGTGTTATGGTCTTGTGTCCTGTTAAGGTTGGTGAGAAGTTTGAGTGGAGGGTTTATGTTTGCATGTATTGTTCTATGTTTGTAGTAGGCACATGAATAAGTGTGGATGTTCTTTATGGTGAGCAAATTTAGACTTCTGAAAAGAGGTGGAGTATGCTGTCGTGAGTGGGAATTTGATATTCTGATTGCAGTTTTTTTGCTGGGTTATTGGAGGCCTTAGGTGATTTGATGTTGTTGATCCCCATGCACAAATTCCATATGTGAGATAAGGGTAGATGAGCGAGTGATACAGTGCAAGGAGAGCTGATTCGGAACATAGTACCGTATCTTTGATAGTATGCCTACTGCCTTGGAGATTTTCTTGGAAATTTGTTGTATATTTGTCTGGAATTTGAGGCTACTGCCTAGGTGGATTCCTAGAAATTTTCCCTCTGAGTCTTGTGATGGGTGATCCATTTAGTGTTATGTTAAGTGGAACATATGCAGCTCTGGTTCCAAATTGAATGAAATAGGTTTTGTCAGTATTTAGGGTAAGTTTATTCATCATCCAGGTAGACATTTTCTGTAATTCAGCATTGACAGTGTTGGCGAGTATGGCTGGGTTTGGGTGTGAGAAGACGTATGCAGTGTCATCTGCAAATAATATGGGTTTGAGTAGCTGTGATGCATTCGGTAGGTCATTCATGTAGATGAGAAAGAGGAGTGGTCCCAGGACACTTCCTTGTGAGACTTCTTCTGTGATTGGTTGTGTGGAAGAATTTGCACCATTTGCGTACACGTATTGGCTTCTGTTACTAAGGTATGAGTTTAGGTAGTTGAGGGAGTGGCCTCTTATACCACAGTGCATTAATTTGGAGTACAGCAGTTCATGGTCGACTGTATCAAAAGCTTTACGTAAGTCAATGAAAAGTCCCAGTGGGACTTCTTTCTTCTCGAGAGCGGTATATATTAGCTCAAGCATGTGTATAATAGCAGCATTTGTGCTTTTATTATTCCTGAATCCGAACTGACAGGGGTTTAGCATGTTGTTTGAGATGAGGAAGGAATAGATCCGTCTGTGAATTAATTTTTCAAAGTTTTAGAGAGTAGTGGTAAGTTAGATATTGGTCTATAGTTATTCAAGTCGGTTTCATCACCTCCTTTGTGAACTACTGGGAAGGTGGAGGATTCAATGGATTTGTTAAAGAGTGTTGCAATAATTGGTGACAGTACTTGTGAAGCTTTTTTGTACATAAAAGTAGGCAAATTGTTTGTCTCCTGCCTTGTTCTTAAAGGTGTTGATGATGAGCGAGGCCTCTGTTGGGTTGGTTGGAGCTAGGAAAAGTATATGCGGGTAGGTGTCTGAGGTAGTCTGATGGACGGGTATTTGAGCTTGGGATTTTGTTAGCTAGATTCTTTCCTATGGTGGAGAAGAAAGCATTGAGTCTGCTGTTTCAGTTGGTGGGAGTAAGGGTTCGTCTGATTTTGTTAATTTGATTTTGTTTTTGCATATCCTTTTAGTTCCTAGAATTTCAGATAGGGCTTTCCAGGTCTTTTTTTTTTATCACCTTTGATGTTTTGTAATCTACTTTCATAATACAACTTTTTTAGACCTTCTTATCAGGCTGGTAAGTGCTGACGAGTAGCGTTTAGACTGGTCTCTAGTTATTTGACCCATTCTGTACTGTTTTTCATATTGGTGCTTTGTGTTAATGGATTTGAGGATGGTGGGTGTTAGCCAGGGACTATTTAGTCTCTTTGCTGTGATCTGTTCATTTTTTTAGGGCAATGCTTGTTATAGAGGTAGTGGGTTCTTTTTATAAAGTTATTAATGCATTCATTAGTGTCTATGTTTCAAGCTCATTATGCCAGTCGACATTATTCATAGCTGGTATAAAGTTATTTACAGCTGTTTCGTTACGCAGGCTGAAGGTAACTTTAGTAGTTTCTTGGGGCAATTTGCCTAGGATGGTTATGAGAAAGCTAGGGAAGTGGTCTGTGGTGTTGTCTGTGATTATGCCTGATTTTAAAAGGGATATGGTGTTAGTCCACATGTGGTCCAATAAAGAGATACTATTCTGGCAGATTCTTGTAGGTTTTGATATTGTTAGTAGCAACAAGCAGTTGCTCATAGTGTTTGTGAATTCAGTTACTTGTGGGTCCTGGTCATGTAGTAGATTTATGCTGAAATCTCATGTTACTAGTAGGTGGTCTTTGTTCATATGTGCATCAGTTATCAAATTCCCTAATTTTTCACTGAAGTGGGAAATGTTTGACTGCGGTACTCTGTAGATGTTTATGATTGTGAAGGGTTTTTGCAGGTGTTTGGATTTAAATTTAGCTATAATATATTCACAACGTATACACCACAATCCGGCTGATTGTGTAGTAACCAGATAAAGTGAATAATGAGATACTTATGAAACACTTGCGTATCTTTACTGAGGAAACGTTTCGTCTGGCAGTGACTTTGTGAAGGCTTACTCAGCCCTGTAACAACTTCAGTCAGTATTACTCAGGCTGGCTCCTCCTCAGGAAAATTGAAGAATAGAAAAAGAAATAATAACAGACAAACATAAACACTTTATTATATAGAAAATATAAAACACTTAAATATGAAATATTAATCCTACATTAAAGAAAATGAAAAATATAAATAACTGAATTCAACGCTAATATATATAGGGGTGTCTGGTGTTGGTGACACTGTGTTGTCGTAGCCGTTGCTGATGATGGGGGGGGGGGGGGGTCGCAGGTGTTGGTTACGACCCACTGGCTAGTTCTTCACAGTATAGCCGTGAGTATTATATCCCGATGACAGGAAAGCAGGTTCTTTACCGCTGCAATGATGTGGGGTTACATCCTGCAATTTCATACAGGTGTACAGGTAATTAAATCCAAAAAGGGGACGTCTCAGGTCGTTAGTCCATCTCCATCAGTTCTACTCTTTGATTGACAGGTGACCCTCTCTGTCATCCAAGCTGAAAAGATACAGGTTACCCACTGCTTAAATAATCACTCTCCATAAGTACAATACCTAAAAGACGTGGTGATTATTACAATAGTCAACTTAGAGCAAGGCTGAAAAGACTAAGTTTATTATTGGTCAAAAGCGAAGCTTTCAACCAATAAATCCACTAGAATACAAGGCAGGCATGTACTTACAGTAGTGTTGGGAGCTGTGAGTCGAGTGATTTACTGTTTGACCAGAGCCCCACACACGTCACCTTTCTGGGGGGGGATGTGGGGGATGTGGGGGAACTGGAGCACAGATCCAATTCCCTAAATCAAGAGCCCCTCACCAACATCAAGGAACCTTCCTTGAGGGGAGGGATAGTGGGAGCTAGACTGACCCTACCTTAACAAGCAGCCGGCAGTCAAACTATCACTTTCGGGGAGGGGGAGAAAAAGGCGGGAATAGCGGGAGCTTGACTTACCCTACCTTAACAAGTAGCCGGCAATGAAACTATTGTTAATATATACTCCCTCGCTACTCCTATCTATTGAACTTTTCCCTCACAGACTTCTTCAGTCCAATTACAGAGAAGAACGATGGAAGTTGAGGAGAATGAGGAAATCAACTTGTAGTTTTTTTAAACAGTTTGCATCACATCTGTCAGACACAGCAACATCTCGGCATCTTGATACAAGGAATCCTTCAACGTTTATCTAACCAATAGACATGCCCAACTAGTGGATACTTCCATTGTGACGCCGCCTCCTGCTGCTTCTACTCCCCTGACTGCAGTATATCAGCCAATTCTCCAAACATATGCTCTATTAATAATATAACAATAGGTTATTATCATAACCATAATTTTTTAAATGTTGAGCTGGTAAGCCAGTGGAAGGCCTCGGCCAGATGACCAAAAGCACCAGCTGCGAGTCATCATATGACTAAGATACCGTCAGGAAACACTAGTGTGACTTTGTAAATGGTCCAGGTCGGACCGAAACGTCGCCTTAAGCTCCTCTCTTCTATGTGCGGGTTATTTGTGTAACACTAGTCCTGTTTCCTGATAAACATTACCTGAGACGTAGTTGTAATAGCCACCATTATAACTACCATTACAATCACCATTACAACCATCAGTAAAACCATTAAAATTGGAACAGCAACCACAACCATCGCTGCCCTCGCCCCCGCCACCCCCCCTCCTGTCACTCCTCACACTGCCTCCTCCCTTCACCCCCCCCTGCCTCCACCTCCCTCTCTCCCCCGTGTGAGGTGGGTAGAGGGCAGGTGAATGAAGGTAATGATGTGGTGGTGTTATCCTGGCCATCACCAATACTTATGTAAATTAGTGTCTCTGAGGTGCCTGGCAACCCCATCCATCACCCTGCTGCTTCATCCAGCCCCCTCCCAGCCCCTTCCTAGCCCCACCTCCCCTCTCAGCCCCTTCCTAGCCCCACCTCCCCTCCCAGCCCCACCTCCCCTCCCAGCCCCTTCCTAACCCCACTTCTTCCCAGCCCCTTCCTTGCACCCCCCATTCAGACCCCTCCACTTTTCAGCCCCTCTTCTCCCAGCCCCCACCTCCCCCAGCCCCCACCCCCCCCCTTACCGCCACTCCTTCCCCTGGCTGTCTTCAGGAGGGAACTGGATAGATTCCTAAAGTCATTTCCTGACCAGCCGGGCTGTGGCACGCGGCCATCAGTAACAGCCTGGGTAATCAGGTCATGATCCAGCAGGAGGCCTGGTCATGGACCGGGTTGCGGGAGCGCTGACCTTCGGAACGCTTTTTGAACACGTGTAATACGGTCACAAGAAATGGATGATAATATATAAGGAGACCACAGGGAAAAATAATATTCCAGGCGCTGTGGTGACTCTTTATTAAGGAATAATAAAAGCGATATAGAAACAGAACACAGAACAGGTGGGGATTGAACCCATGGCAAGCGTGTCCTAAAATTCCACGACTGTTCAATCCTCGCCCGTTCCGTGGTTTGTAATCGTGTTATCACGATTTCGTGAGTCATGATATAAACAGAGGTTAATATAGCAGAGGTGAGCGCTCACAAAGGCTGCTAGTGAGTTGGTGAGCTCACTGTATGAGCTCACTGTATGAGCTCACTGTATGAGCTCACTGTATGAGCTCACTGTATGAGCTCACTGTATGAGCTCACTGTATGAGCTCACTGTGTGAGCTCACTGTGTGAGCTCACTGTATGAGCTCACTAACCAACACATCCTGGACCCATGAAGTGTGGCAGTCGTTGTATACTCACGAAATGGCTATTACTATGACCATAATTTTTAAAGGAATGGACCGGTAAGCCAGTTGAAGGCCTCGGTCAGATGACCTAAAGCTTCAATGGTGGGTCATCATCCGACTAAGACCCGCGTCAGGAAGCACTTGTCCTGTTTCGTGGCGAATCTAACGTAATCTAAGTCAGTGTAACCAATGCATCACCCATTAAAGATTGATGCTGTTCTCAAATATTTATCTTCAATCGGAAGATAGCGCTCAACCTGTAGGGTTTATTCAGTATCGATCCAAAGTAGGAGAAGATAGGTCCAGTTCCTTGGATCAAGATCCCCCTGACCAGTATCAAAACACACACACACACCCTTTTAGGAAACATAATCCAGATATGTTCTGGTAGAAATTACTGTACCATCTCCAGATTAAAAATAAAAAAAAAATAGCGCAGACACAGTCCACTAATACCAACCTTGTAAGTAACTGAGACTCTCTGACCGCGGGTTCAAACCCCACCCGTGGTATGGTTTTATTTTTCTTCTAAGTAGGTCACACCAGAGATGAAATTTTAAAGCCAATCGGAAAAGAGTTTCTGAAGTTATCTTTCAACAATGTAGGGTACATAAGATTGAGCTGAAGACACCTCTGTACTTGTGAATTATTGGTCCACAAACCTTCACTTAGTAACACTTGACCAGGGATGAAAATCTGAAGCCGATCGGATAAGGTGTTCTGAAGATAGAAACGAAAGCCTTGGAGGTAGTTGGACGGGACGAGAAGACTGTAGCTGACGGTGGGTCGGCTCAGGCATCAAGTCGTGCAGTATTTAAGGGATCACTAAACGACTGCAGCTGACGGTGGGTCGGCTCAGGCATCAAGTCGTGCAGTATTTAAGGGATCACTAAACTCATGAAAATTAAAAGCATTATAAAAATGAGAACATTTAATATTTCTCTTCTCTTTTTTTTTTACAGTTGGTTTCTGCTTAAAATTCTCTACAATTCTCTAACAGAAAAAAAACATTTATTTTTTTTCCAAGAAAGTACGGTTTGATCAAAATCAAATTCTATAAAATTAGCCAACTGGCCCAAATTCTAAATTCAGTAAAAAAAATACTTCTGACACCAGGTATTCCAGGCATACCAGGTATAAAAGGGATTCCAGGCATACCAGGTATTACAGGCGTACCAGGTATTCCAGGTACACCAGGTATTCCAGGTATACCAAGTATTCCAGGTACACCAGGTATACCAGGTATTCCAGGTATACCAGGTATTCCAGGTATACCAGGTATTCCAGGTACACCAGGTATTCCAGGTATACCAAGTATTCCAGGTATTCCAGGTACACCAGGTATTCCAGGTATACCAAGTATTCCAGGTATACCAAGTATTCCAGGTATACCAGGTATTCCAGGTATACCAAGTATTCCAGGTATACCAAGTATTCCAGGTATACCAAGTATTCCAGGCAACCAAATGAGGCATTATCTAGTTATAAAGTGGACACCAGCTTAATAAAATTGACAATCAATATTTACATGGCTCAAATTTTCAGCCCATCAGAAGAGGCATCTGGAGTCTTCCTGGCGGCCGTTCCGACCCCGCAACCCAGCCCATGACTAGGCCTCCCGGTAGATCAACCAGGCTGTTACTGATGACCGCATGCAGCTCTACGTACGAACTACAGCCCAGCTGATCAGGTATTGAAAAAGTAAAGGTACATTAGATGGAATACACAGATAACCTGCACTTAGGAGACCGAATCTTATGACGACGTTTCGACCGTACACATATTTAGTCTGTACATTTAGTTTACCTGTACAATCGGCACTTATACTGTACACTACAATACTTCTTTAGGAATTGTACCATCTGGTACGTTACTGTAACGAAATGTGCTCAAAAGTACAAATGTAATGTATGTGTGTGCTCGGCTAGACTCGACTTAGAATGTGACTTATGAAACAAGATAGATAAGCTAACTTCTTGCTCGATTATTATTATAATCAAGGGGAAGCGCTAAACCCGGAGGATTATACAGCGCCTGGGGGGGTGATGTGGAAGGCATTCAGGCTTAATTCGGAGAACTGGAGCACAGATCCAATTTCCTAAATCAAGAGCCCCTCACCAACATCAAGGAACCTTCCTTGAGGGGACTTCTTGCTCGAGCAGTAGGAAGGCTAATTCGCTAAAAGCAAAACTGCAGGAAGCCGCCATGAGCAACGCAGCGTCAGGGAAGGAAGGAGTCTATCTGGAGACGACCCAAACTGTGGACAATCAGTATGTCCTCCGTATAAGGCAAAAAATAAAAAAAACTCCCTTATTACCGAATTTGAGTTCAGCAGCTTCCAAAACCCGACTAAGTGTGTAGACGTCAGAACAAGGTAGGCCTAAAGACAGACTCGGGACATAAACCATGGTGTCTTACGACACAATCTCAGAAAACATCAGAAATCACTGTCTCTAAAACAAGGTTCTGTGAACAAAGGTGCACAAAGTTACGAGATGTATGTTCCGGCTCACCAACGAGAGCATGCACTAACAAAAATAGAACCTATATAACATGAACAGAGGACAACAGCGTTGTCCCACAGAGCAGAGAGATGTTGCTTCGATGAACTGCGAGAGATAGAGATAGAGAGAGAGAGAGAAAGAGAGAGAGAGAGAGAGAGAAGCAGACTGCAGATGCTTCGTCAGGTGTTTTCTGCCGGCTTACCATAGGCGCTAACAATCATACCAGCGAGCAGTTAGTTTACAGTGTGAGTAGCAAATCAAAACTCTTCTTTTAACGGCCACAGAGTGTAGCGTAGTTGTCACATCCTACCTACATATGTAAGGTCAAGATATAAGGCAACTAACAATATAACGCAAGATATTTTCGTTATAGCTATTAACGAAAGTAATATTAACAATATAATATTAGGTGAATGGGGAAAAATATTTAAAAATAATGGAGTCATTTTTCTGAGGACGTTGCATTGGCGTAAGGAAGAGAAAAAGTGTTGACATGTGGAGTGGCGAAGTGGGAAATGTTGGAGGGGGAAGTGTTGGAGAAAGGGAAGTAGAGATAAAGGGAAAATGTCTTAGACTAAGAAGAATGATGGAGTGGAATTGTTAGAAGACCGGGCAGTATCAGTGGTAAGTAGTGTTAGGAAGAGACAGTGTCAGGGATGGGCAGTGTCGGGGGTGGGCAGTGTCGTGGTGGAAGAGTGAGACAAATGACCCCATGCCAAGGTTCTCAGTGGGCACCCAGCGGGGTGGGTCAAGGGGAAGCCCACCCTCTGGGGGGTGGGTTTTTGGGGGTGGCCCACCGGATGGGCAGACCAAATTGCATTACGATAATTAAAGAGATAGAGGGAGGGAGGGATGAAGGCTGCCTCTGTCGTTACGATTGTTCGTGTCCCGAGTTAGAGGGGGTAGAGAGGGGAGGAGTGGTGGGGAAGGGGTCTAGAAAGGCAGGTAGGGGCTAGATTAAGGCGGAGGGGGGGAAGGGGGATGAAGGGGAACTGTACAAAGAGGGTTAAATTAAGAGAGGGATTACGACTGGTAACATTCACCACACTAATACCACTTTAACCTTCATTGGCTTATCCTCCAGTGGTTTAGGTCACCTGTGAGTTAGGTTACGGTGACCTGATCTGAGGTGATCTGCCCTGATCTGAGGTGACCTGATCTGAGGTGACCCCTGATCTGAGGTGACCTGCCCAGACCTGAGGTGATCTGTACTGAGCAGAGATGACCTGCCCTGACTTGAGGTGATCTGCGCTGAACTGAGGTGACCTGCCTTGACCTGAAGTGATCCACACTGAATTGAGGTGACCTGGCCTTAGGTGACCTGCCCTGATCTTAGGTGACCTGCTCTGATCTGAAGTAACCTGTCCTGACCTGGTGTGACCTGTCCTGACACGATGTGACCTGCCCTGACCTGAGGTGAACTTCCCTGAGCTGAGGTGACCTGACCTTATGTGATCTGCTCTAACCTGCGAGGACCTGTTCCGATATACGTGACCTGCCATGACCTGAGGTGGCTTTTGACTTGAAATAGCCTCACTTGATAAATAAGACGAGCTTAACACACGAGTCTACCTACCTGGAATAGCTTCCGGAGATCACTGCCCCCGCGGCCCGATCCCAGACTAGACCTCCTGATTGCTGGCCTGATCGATTAAGTCGCTAGTATTAGCCGCCCTGAGTCCAACGTACACCACAACCCAGCTGATCAAGGATTCTGTTGTGTTCCCTCTTGACAACAGCCAGGGGTTTGGTGGTGGTCTTATGCATGAAAGGTGCTGACGATTCGTGGTCCCTTGACACTAAATTTTCTCTCAGATCAGGATACTTGCACTGGCAGGTATCGTGCACTGGTGTGCAGGTTTAGGGTCACTCTCTACAGTATCTTCCATGTGTAGATTATGATGAATCTCTCTCGCCTACGTTCTATGGAGTACAAGTCTAGAATCTTCACCCATTCCCGGTAACTTAGGTGCTTGACTGTGAAGGTTCTCTATACATTTTCCGGCTCAGCAGTTTCACCTGCCTTATACTGGGCGCCGTTAGTACACAGAAATATTCCAGCCTAGAGAGAACAAGTGTCCCTAAGAGTACCATCACTGGCTTGGCATCTCTTATTCTGAAAGTTCTAGTTATTCAAGCTATCATTTTCCTTGCAATTGCGATGATAATAATATTGTTGTGCTCTTTGAACGAGAGATCTTCTGACATTATCCCTCCCAGGTCTCTCACCTTTGACTTGCGTTCTCTTAAGTGGTTCTCTTATATTCCGATCTTGTTTTTATTTCCTACATTCTTCTGTGACGTGGTGACTGAAATTTGTGATCGACAGGAACACTGTGTTTATATCACTTCGAAGGGTCGCCGTATCTTCTATGAATGACACTTTCATACAATTTCTATTAGTATCGTCCACAAGGGATGTTACAGTGCTATGATTTATGTCCCTGTTTATGTCAGTTATGAGAATACGGAATAAAAGTGGGGCGAGTATTCTGCCTTGAGGGATCCAACTTTTCACTGTGGCAGCCATTACTCTGGGTATCTATATTCTGCAGACGTTCCGCTATCCTGTTACTTTATCACTTCAATACCGAGGATATCTGAAGATTTTGAAACTGTTTTCTACTGTTTCAAGTTTCAGCACCTTCAAATAACATCAGAAGAGAGGAGGCACACTGTAGCAAGCCTACTGGCCAATACTAGGAAGGTCCTTCTTAAACCTAAACCCTCTAAAAGAAAGATGCAATGGATTAATTTTATCATTCTCTGAATATTCGCTAATGAATTTCTATCCAGTCGGTAGTATAGAGACCAGAACTGAGCTGCATTATCAAGGTGAGGTCGTACTAATGATGTATAGAACTGTAGTATAACCTCTGAACTCCTGTTGCTTATACTTCTTGCTATAAATTCCAGTAATTTGTTTGCCTTATTACGTTGATATCTTGGATTCAAGTTGCTGTTTACCGTAACTCCCAAGTTCTTTTTACATCTTGTATGGCCAAGCTGTATATTACTTAGTTTATAAGTGCTGGGGTTATTTACATTCCCGAGCTTCAGAACATTGCATTTATCTACACTGAACTTCATCTGCCACTTTTCTGACCAAGACATCAACTTGTCTATATCCTCCTGAAGCTCAGTGGCATCATCTTCCGAATCGATTATCCTGCCTATTTTTTGTATCGTCAGCGAATTTACTTATTTCACTAGTTATTCCTTCTTCAGGGTCATTATTGTATAAAATAAACAACATTGAGCTAAAATTGACCCTTTGGAACACCATTTGTGACTGATCCCCACTCAGATTTCACCACATTTGTGCATACTCTCTGCTTCCAGTTGGTCAGCCACACCTAAAATCCAAATAAATATTATCGTATTCTTTATCCTGATCACCTGCCTCAAATACTTTACTGAAGAAAGCCAGTAAATTAGTCAGGCAGGAAAGGCCCCTCGTAAATCCATGATGGGCATCAGAGATCAAATTATGCTTATCAACATGGCTTATAATATCAGCTATAATTGACTAGTAATTTGACTACAATTGAGGTTAGGCTTACTGAGCAGTAATTTGATGGTAATGACTTATCACCTGCTTTAAAAATAGGAATTACATTAGCCATCTTCCACATCTTAGACACTGTAACTGTTTGAAGAGATATATTAAAAAGGTTAGTTAAATTCCATTTTGCATTCTTTAAGGACCTTTGGAAAAAAAGTTCATCAGGGCCTGGGAACTTATATAAAGTTCATCAGTGACCTAGTTTCTTGTGTGGTACCATGTCAAAACCTTCTTGCAGTCCAAAAACATGCAGTACCCAGCCCTCTCTTGCCTATCGTTTGCTACCCTTTCTTAGAAGTGAAGCTGGTTTGCGAGACAGAATTTACCAACCCTAAAACCGTCCTGGCTGTTGTTTACGAATCCGCTCCTTTCCAGATGCTCTACCACTCTATCCTGAGAATTTCGATCACTTTTCATAGTATGCATGTCAGTAACACTGGCCTGTAGTTCAGTACTTCCTGTCTATCTGATTCCTTAAATATTAGGACAACGTTAGCTGTCTTCCACTTCTGGTAGTTGCCCTGTAGGCTTGTATTAATTGACTTCTTGAAGATTTTGGATATTCACATAGTGCTCTGCTTTCCCTTTCAGAATCCACTGAGAGATATCTCAGTGGATTCGCTCAGTAATTTTTCACCTCTTCTCCTGTTGTGTGTTTTGCATCCACTAATCTTTGATGTGTTATTTCTCCACGACTCTCCAGTGTTATCCATATTTCCTCCCAAAATACCTCCTTCAATATTTTGCTTAGCTTCTAGCAGACATCTTCCTGGTCATTCTTTGTGAGCTCACCTTCAATATTGTTATCTGGCCCTTTTATGTTGTCTTCTGATGTGATTGTATATAAAATTCAGCTTAATCGTATATCTGGCTGTCGATGCTAGCTCAGTCTCAAGTTGTCTCTCAGCATCTCTTCTTATCTCTATGTATTCGTTTCTGATTCATCTACCAGCTTCTCTATTTTCCTATGTTCTTTACGTTCTATATTTTTTCGTGCTCTTATATGGTTCAACAAGAGGTTAAATCATGAGTTCATTCTGTCTCGGCGCTTCTCAGCTACACTCTCCATTATTTTATTCGTTATTTTTCCTTAAAGGTTTCTTGACCACTGCTCCTCATTCAAGAACTGTCTGATTCCTGTGTAATTTCTTGATTCGTGTAGTGGTATAATGGGAGGGCGGTTGGTGTGTAGTGGAGGGGCGGCATGAGGTGGGCGACAGTGAGCTTGGCAGGGTAGCTTGGTGGTGGCCAGGTAGGAACCGCCCAGCACCGCCTATGCTGGCGTGCTGAGGCTTCCCTGGGTGGCACGCGGGCGGGCCTGGAGGGAAGCGGGAGGTTGCGGGTGCAATGATGAGGGAGGGGAAGCCGCCCCGGGGGGCGGAAAGGGCCAGGGAATGTGGTCTTAGGATAACACGTGCTGCCACCGCCATCCCTGCCACCCGCCCTGCTGCCATCCCTGCCACCAACCCTGCTGCCAGCGCCACCATTCACCCTGCTACCCGCGCAACCGTTCACCCTGCCGCCCCCGCTGATAAACGTAATTTCATTAAGAGGCGTAATCCTTCCTTCTGTCCCTTGGAGTAGGGAAGACCTGGGGTGGAAACCCGGCTGTGGAGGCTCTCATCAGGGATGTACGAGTGACAATGTAGGAACACGGAAAGATTAAAGAAAAAAAGTTGTGGAACAGTCCCCACCAGGAAACAGTTGTCTCTTACATTACATTAGTGCAGCCACGACAACTGATGTCATCTGCTTGCAGGAATGCAGACTACGAGTTAGAGTACCTTCCCCGAAGTTACCTGGATATGCAGCATACAACTTTAGGTCAATTAACTGTTGTGTGATCTATGCTGGAAAGGACTTTCCGCATTCACTCATTGCTCTGCAGAGGCAACTTTTCCATCAACAACTTCAGTCTTTATGCTACAGTTTATCAGATTCGACCTGATGTTTTACCAAATCACATCAATAGTCAACCCACCTTCATTCTTGGAGACTTTAATGCCAAACATAAGAATACTGGTGGGTCTATAACAAACATCAATAGAACTAAACTAGTGAAATTTCTAAATGAACATAATAATCGAATCGTGGGCAATAATGAGCCTATTCATATATACCTGGTTACCTGGAGGTTATTCCGGGGATCAACGCCCCCGCGGCCCGGTCCATGACCAGGCCTCCCGATGGATCAGGGCCTGCTCAACTAGGCTGTTACTGCTGGCCGCACGCAGTCCGACGTACGAGCCACAGCCCGGCTGATCCGGCACTGACTTTAGGTATCTGTCCAGCTCTCTCTTGAAGGCAGCCAGGGGTTTATTGGCAATTCCCCTAATGCTTGATGGGAGGCTGTTGAACAGTTTTGGGCCCCGGACACTTATGGTGTTTTCTCTTAGTGTACCAATGGCGCCCCTACTTTTTATTGGCGGCATTTTGCATCGCCTGCCCAGTCTTTTACTTTCGTAGGGAGTGATTTCTGTGTGCAGATTTGGGACCATTCCTTCCAAGATTTTCCAAGTGTAGATTATGATATATCTCTCCCTCCTGCGTTCCAACGAGTACAAGTCAAGTGCTTTCAAGCGTTCCCAGTAGTTAAGGTGCTTGACAGAACTTATACGTGCAGTAAAGGATCTCTGTACACTCTCTAGATCTGCGATTTCACCTGCTTTGTATGGAGATGTTAATGTACAGCAGTATTCCAGCCTAGAGAGAACAAGTGATTTGAAAAGGATCATCATGGGCTTGGCATCTCTCGTTTTGAAAGTTCTCATTATCCATCCTATCATTTTCTTTGCACGTGCGATCGTGGCACTGTTGTGATCCTTGAAAGTGAGATCCTCAGACATTACTACTCCCAGGTCCCTTACATTATTTTTCCGCTCTATTGTATGGCCGGAGTCAGTAGTATACTCTGTTCTAGTTATTATCTCCTCCAGTTTTCCATAACGGAGTAGTTGGAATTTGTCCTCATTGAACATCATATTGTTTACCGTCGCCCACTGGAAAACTTTGTTTATATCTTCTTGGAGGTTAACCGCGTCCTCAGCAGATGACAGCCTCATGCAGATCCTAGTATCATCCGCAAAGGATGATACGGTGCTGTGGTGTATATCTCTGTTTATGTCTGATATGAGGATAAGGAATAAGATGGGGGCGAGTACTGTGCCTTGTGGAACAGAGCTCTTCACTATGGCAGCCTCCGATTTAACTCTGTTGACCACTACTCTTTGTGTTCGATTTGTTAGGAAGTTGAAGATCCATCTCCCCACTTTCCCAGTTATTCCTTTAGCACGTATTTTATGGGCTATTACACCATGATCGCATTTGTCAAATGCTTTTGCAAAGTCTGTGTATATTACATCTGCATTCTGATTTTCTTCCAGTGCATCCAAGGCCATGTCATAGTGATCCAGTAGTTGTGAGAGGCAGGAGCGACCTGCCCTGAACCCATGTTGCCCTGGATTGTGCAGATTTTGGGAATCCAGGTGATTTGCAATCCTGCTTCTTAGCACTCTTTCAAAGATTTTTATGATGTGGGACGTCAGAGCTATTGGTCTATAGTTCTTAGCTAATGCTTTGCTGCCACCTTTATGGAGTGGGGCTATATCCGTTGTTTATATGACGGCATCCTACATCTGCGCCTTGGATTTAATATATCATATACGATACGTGACTGTTATAGTTGATGACTTTCTATTTGATCACTTCCCAAGACTCACAACTGTCAATCTTGATCATATCTCCAGCAATCAAAAGGCTAAATACAGAAGGAAAAAACCCATTCTTAACCCAGAACACAGAGATAACTTCATTATTTACCCGGATAAATGGTATAATAATTACGAGTTCACTTATAACAATTCAGTGATGATTTAGTTGAGAACTTCTCATAAATCAAAGGACTAGAAAAAGAGAACACAAATAAATACCATCATAAGTACTATAATGATCCACAACTACGTAATTTAACACATGTAGCTACGAGGATTGATAAAACGTTTCGTGAATGTAGAACCCCAGACTTACTCATGACTTTCAAAGCTGCAGTAACAAATGCAAGAAATAAAAGACAAGAACATAGGCAACAGGAATGGGAATAATTTGTTAGTGGGTTAAACAGGTCTACCCCTTTAAGTTTGGCTTGAAAATGTAAAAATAACCAGGAAAAAGACTGGTAATGTTCTTCATCCCTTTCTTCTTGAAAAAGCAAATGGCCTCATAAATAACAGGTCCAAAATATCCAGGCATGAAGGAAGGTTGAAACTGATTAGTTTTATGAGCCAAAATATTGATAGAAGTGATTCTCTTCACCGAGTACGAATTAATGCATTAAATGAAGGTCGATCAACCACACCTGGAGAGGATGGTATAACATGATATCCTCAGAACTTTAAGACAGGCTTATGATAACCCTGTGTTAGCAGTGCATAATCTCTTAAATCGATGGTGTTCTTCCTGTTTCCTGGACCAATTGTCTCATTATGCCTATCCCTAAGCCGCAACAGCCTGATACATATAGACCGATCTCCTTAACTAGTTGTCTTTGTAAAACTTTTGAAAGAATAATGCATAACAAACTATACTATGGAATCACACACCAACTTCTCCCTCGTCTCCAGTTTCACTGCACACGCCTCTACTAGTTTTACCACATTTCTGGATCTAAAATCTGCATTTGATATTGTAAACAGAACCGTTATACTACATGAACTAAACAGAAAGAATGTTGCTAGTAACTTACTCAGTTGGATAATAGGATACCTGTCACTAGAGTATCCACTGTTCTCTACCAAGGCTTCAGAAGTGAGTCTAAATTTAGAAATGTCCCTAGGTACACCGCAGGGAGGAGTTCTCAGTCCCATGCTATTTAATGTTCTGATTAATGCTCTCCTAAATGCTCTAACTGCCTCACCTAAACATATAGCTATACGCTATGATGAGGACATCATGAGCCATACAACAAGGCACGAGAATATGAGTACCATTCTTAATGAGGTTCAAGCAATTTGTAATCGACTAGGCTTCTTCATATCTCCATCTAAATAAAAGTAAACGACATTCCCCCACCCATCTTGCAGAGTGAAAATATCAGCAACGGTAAATCTTACAAATATCTTGTTGCAGACGTACGCTTTAATAAATCCATCTTTTCACAATACCCAGCAGGGCACAATATTCAGCAAGCCATGATCCATCAGGTCATAATACTCAGCAGGCCACAATGCCCAGCTGGCCACAACCCTCAGCAGACGACAACCCTCAGCAGGCGACAACACTCAGCAGGCGACAACCCTCAGCAGGCGACAACCCTCAGCAGGCGACAACCCTCAGCAGGCCGCAACCCTCAGTGTGAGGGAAAAGTTCAACAGATAGGAGTAGCAAGTGAGTATATGGTAAGGATAGTTTGATTGCCGGCTGCTTGTTAAGGTAGGGACAGTCTAGCTCCCGCTATCCCCTCCCCCCCTACCCCCCACCCCGAAAGGTGACGTGTGGGGCTCCAGCCAAACAGTAATCCCTCTACTCACAGCTCCCAGCACAACTGTAAGTAGAAGCCTGCTCCTATTCTAGTGGACTTATTGGTTGAAAGCTTCACTTTTGACCAATAATAAACTTAGTCCTTTCAGCCTTGATCTCCATGTTAGATGTTTTGATAATCACCACATCTTTTAGGTATTGCACTTATCATGGAGAGTGATTTCTTAAGCAGTGGGTAACCTGTCTCTCTTTCCAGCTTGGAATGACAGCTCGGGTCACCTACCAACCAACGAGAAGTGTTGAAGGAGACGGACTAACGTCCCGAGACATCACTCTTTACCTACCTGCTTAATTGTACAGGACACTACCCCTCATCTTTGCAGTGGTAAAGAACCTGTGTTCCTGTCACCTGGACTGACTATTCAAGGTTATAGACTCTGTGAAGAACTAGTCGTTGGGTTGTCACTCAACACCTGTGCCCCCCCTCCCCCCCACATCATCAACAACGGCTGTAATCTCTACAAGACTGTGTCAACATCAACCGGACACCCAAGTTTAATTGTATATATTAGCGTTGAATTCAGATATCATGTATATTTTTCATTTTTCATTTTTCTTTCAAGTAGGATACACCTTCATGTTTCACTGTTTTATCTTTGCATTAATAAATAATAAAGTGTTTATCTTTGTGAATTATTATTTCTTTTTCTATTCATTAATTTTCCTGAGGAGGAGCCAGCCTTGGTAATACTGACTGAAGTTGTTACAGGGCTGAGTAAGTCTTCACACTCAGCAGGCGACAACCCTCAGCAGGCCACAACCCTCAGCAGGCGACAACCCTCAGCAGGCGACAACCCTCAGCAGGCCACAACCCTCAGCAGGCGACAACCCTCAGCAGGCCACAACCCTCAGCAGGCCACAACCCTCAGCAGGCCACAACCCTCAGCAGGCGACAACCCTCAGCAGGCCACAACCCTCAGCAGGCCACAACTCAAGCAGACCACAACGCCAGCACACCAAAAAAAGCAGGTCGCAACGTCCAGTTGGCCATAATATTCACAAGGCCACAATACTCAGTAGGCAACAGTACTCTGCAGTAAACAATGCCCAGCACGCTACAATACCCACCAGGCCACAACAACAACTAGGCCACAATACCCCCATAAAAGCCAATTACAATGCCCAGATGCCCGCAGTCGTTAGGTGCAAAAGTTGGCCATCTTTATTACTGAAATGTTGCGCTAACAACCAGGGTTGTTAGACTGACTACATCATCTTCATTTCACTAATATACCTGCTTCCTCTGTATTTGACTGAAGAAGCCTACTGTGTAGGCGAAACGTTTCAAAAATATACAGATACCTATCAGTTGTACATGTTACAAGAAACGCGCCCCTCAAGGAAGGTTCCTTGATGTTGGTGAGGGGCTCTTGATTTAGGGAATTGGATCTGTGCTCCAGTTCCCCGAATTAAGCCTGAATGCCTTCCACATCCCCCCCCCCCAGGCGCTGTATAATCCTCCGGGTTTAGCGCTTCCCCCTTGATTATAATAATACAAGAAACGCGATTTCTAATAACAGAGATCCCCAGTAAATACTAGAAAGGACTGCCCTTCTAGCATCCAGCCTGTTACTGGGTTTTTGTAAGAAGTAGTCAGTATCCTGGTCCAATTATCCATTAGAATTCAGTAAGATTCAATAGTGCTTCAGGATTACAACTGGTAGGCTACTAACTAAAGAAATTAAAATTTAATAAGTTTATTAATAATAAAGTCGTCTAGGCGTATAAGATCAAAGTAAACTATAGTAACCAAAGTAATCAAAATAATCACTTCTCTGGTGTACAGTAGTATTGTGCTGAAGGCACATATCACATCTTAATGGCTTTTAAGTACCGTCTGGTACATTGTTAACACTTAATAACATAATACAGATAAGTTTGTGTGTATGTATGTAAGTGCTCTAAGTAGTTCGCTATGTCTCAAGACTCGACTAGACTTAAACCAGTGACTGACTAAAAGTCCTCACATAAACTAACTTGTTGACTGTTACAAAAAACGCGATTTCTAATAAGCATAGAGATCTCCAGTGAATACTAGAAAGGACTGCCCTTCTAGCATCCAGTCTGTTACTAGGTTTTTGTAAGAAGTAGTCAGTATCCTGGTCCAATTATCCATTAGAATTCAGTATGATTCAGTAGTGCTTCAGGATTACAACTGGTAGGCCACTAACTAAAATTAAAATTTAATAAGTTTATTAATAATAATAATGTCTAGGAGTATATTATCAAATTAAATTAATCACGGTAATCAAAATAATAACTTCTCTCGTGTTATGTGCTGAAGGCACATAACACATTTATACGTCTTAAGTACCGTCTGGTACATTAACATTTAATACAATATACAAATAAGTTTGTGTGTATGTAAGTGCTCTAAGCAGTTCGCTATGTCTCACGACTCGACTAGACTTAAACCAGTGACTGACAAAGTCCTCACATAATCTAACTTCTTGACCACCTGGCAATCAGAACAGCTTGCTTGAACAATAAACGACCACTAAGCCCAATAGCAATATAACAAGCAACTGCGACACAGAATCAGGATCAAGGAGATAATATAACGACACTAAGTAGGGACCATCTGCAGATCCTCCACAAAAGTCACAAAACTCCCGTACTACTGAATCTAAGTTCAGCATAAGAAAATCCCCGACTGTGACAGTACACAGATACCAGTACAAATTAGGTCAGAAGCTACAGCTCAGGACCTGAGTTGCTCAGAGTGTCTATGCAACACACAACCTCAGTACAACGTCGAAAATCACTAAGTCTAGACAATGTTCTGTGAACAGAGTTCTACAGAACCAACAAGCTACAGAGATGATCTTCCAACAAGGGCCAATAAGGGAGAGTTAGGCACGTCTTGTCAGGAATACGTCCAACCACCAAGAGAGTCTAGCCCAGACTGACTACTTCAGGCGAGGTCTGAACACCCCCCTTGATCACATGATAGCTGCCTAGCAACACTGAGAAACTGGCAGAGTAACGAGCCACAAGCGATAATTACAGTAGTTAGACAATCAAGACTTGAACTATGAGCACATTATAACAATATATGAATGTTACATCCTACCTAACAGTATAACTAAGTCAAATAATAATATAAAACAATATATTTACGATTTAGCTATTATCTCAAATATAAGCAATATAAAATTATATGAAAAGGTAATATACATTATATACAAATAACCTGCACAAAAAAGAGAGAAGCTTACGACGATGTTTCGGTCCGACTTGGACCATTTACAAAGTCATATGGTCCAAGTCGGACCGAAACGTCGTCGTAAGCTTCTCTCTTTTTTGTGCGGGTTATTTGTGTATTGTTCCAGTCATGGTATTGTGCCTTTTTTTTTTTTTTGTTACATTATATACATTGTGACCCATTCAGGGGTTGCAACATTGATCAACCTGGCAATCAGAACAGCTTGCTTGAACAATAAGGCGACTGTTAAGCCGAACAGCAATATAACAAGCAACAGCGACACAGAATCAGGAACAAGGAGATAATATAACGACACTAAGTAGGGACCATCTGCAGATCCTCCACAAGTCACAAAACTCCCATACTACTGAATCTAAGTTCAGCGTTAGAAAATCCCCGACTGTGACAGTACACAGATACCAGTACAAATTAGGTCAGAAGCTACAGCTCAGGACCTAAGTTTCTCAGAGTGTCTAAGAGACACACAACCTCAGTACAACGTCGAAAATCACCAAGTCTAGACTATGTTCTGTGAACAGAGTTACACAGAACTAACAACAAGAAAGTGACAGAGTCGATCTTCCAACAAGGGCCCACAAGGTAGAGCAGAAGAGGGACCTCTTGCTAGAAGCAACGTCCAACCGACAATAAGAAGCACAGGCCAGCTAGACTCTCTCCAGGTGAGGTGTGATCACCCCCCTGATCACGTGACTCTCCATGGACTGCTGCTGCCCAGCAACACAGAGAAGCAGGCAGCATAACGAGCGGAGAGAAAACACAGTAGTTAGACAATGCTGTCAGCTACTTAACACTCTAACCATGAGCACTGAATAATATATAAATGTTACATCCTACCTAATAATATAACTAATTCAAATAATAATATAAAGCAATATATTTATGATTTAGCTAATATCGCAAATATAAGCAATATAAAATTATATGAACAGGTAATATACATTATATACATTGTGACCCATTCAGGGGTCACAATACACATGTGTCTTAATCATCAACTTGTCGGTATTATATACCGTTTTCAACATGCCTGTCAGACACTGGATGTTGGTTATAACTATGACTATAATTTTTAAAGGGGTGGACTGGTAAGCCAGCGGAAGGCCTCGGTCAGATGACCAAAAGCTCCAACGGCTGGTCATCTGACTAAGACTCTCATCAGGGAACGCTTGTCCTCTTTCCTGACGAACCTTACGTAACTTCCTCGTTTACCTACTAGTTATCAGGGAGAAGGTTTGTATTTCAGAGGGACCTGCCTAGCCAGTAGGCTTGGTACAAGGCTCTTCAGTTCCCTCCTTGCTTCTACTAGTGAATCTCGTCTCCTGCAACGTCTTCGAGATCTTCCACCCCACTTTCAACGCTGTTCTCATATTTCAGCTTCATATCGCTCCGCACCACAGAGCTGAACTCTTCTCCAGGTTGAGGGATTGACCACCTCAAACTATTTTTTTTTTTATTCGCCGGTATTCTCAAACTATTTCTCCAAGGTTGATGGACTAATTACATATATACCTCGCCACTATTATAGCTGAAGCAATGAAGTATTACCATAAAGCAATGATACAATACCATGAAGTAGTGATACATTACCATGAGGCAATGATATATTACCATGAAGCAATAAAACATTACCATGATGCAGTGATACATTACCACATTATTATTATTATTATTATTATTATTATTATTATTATTGAAAAAACTGTCTTCCTTCTACTAGTCTTTGAACTAACGTTAAATATTCTTGCGTTTTCTTCATATTTCTGAAGAAAAGTTCACAAAAAAATTAAAACTATAATCATGCTTTCCCAAAACAATTTTTTCTGAGAGCTGCTGCTGCCATCAGCATGAGACACGCCCTGCTGGTCAAGCGGTGAAGTTCAGTGAATTTTCCGTGGCTGGTTGACAAGTGTCTGAGCACAGGAGCGTGTCAGCACCCACAGTGCCCTGCAGGAGGCACCGTAGGGACTCTCCAGTCCTCCACTAGATCCCTGGGCTTCTCCAAGGGGTTCTCCACTAATCTTTTACTCTGGGTACCGCAAGAATCAACCCCCAAGTAGCTTATCAACACTGTCAACCCGGGGAACCCCGGAGCAGTGGTTTACCCCCGTAGGAGTCACCTTGGGGTCTCCCTGACTCACCACAGGCCCACCCCGAGGCTCCTGCAGAGCTTCACTGTAGGCTCTCACTGGCCCTCCACGGGATTCTGCAGGTCGCCACTGTAAGCTCTGGTCGCTCCTCAACAGGACCTCGCCGTGGTCCTGCAGGGAGGCTCGCCACTAATCTTCCTCGCGACAAGTGAGAGCCTCGGCTGTGGGGATATCAACAGTGTCGCCGCAGCGGTGGGTCTCCCCCCAAGGAAGTGACGCTGCGACCTTACCCGCTACCAGAGTCACATTGCCACTGATGGCTTAATAATGTTCCCTCCCTCCTCCGTCCTTCCTACTGTAAACACAAGTGCGCCGCTGATTTACGACCGATGGCAATCAATATTTTAAATTTAAAAGATAACACCGCAAGATTTACCTACGCATTCTTTATGCAGTTCAGCGCCTTTGGATAAGTCACACTGACTTGACTGGGGTGTATTTTAGGTAAATTGTACATAATTTACCACCAGTCCCGTAGCTGTGTATCCTTAATGGAATTCTCGACGTATCCTCATTGACCCAGTGAAGTCTTGCAGCTCAGGCTGACAGATTTCAACTCGCGGTTTGAGTCACATCCTGCGTGATGCAATATGACAGGGAAACGTAGTTTTTGTTCCCGTTGTAACTGTCATGTGGCTAGGGTAGCAGCACACTGCTCGTTTATCAATTTTTGCCAAATGCAAAAAAAATAAAAGTATGTTATAGAACCTATTCAAAGATTCTGGGAATTTGTAGGAGCACATGTGCCAGTTTTGTGTAAAATAGTGAGAAATTATTTTTCAGTTAAATTGCGTTCAATATACTTGAGTATATTATCTCTTGTAAATTCGTTTCATTCTTTAATGACTGATGCATCTTGTGTAGGTGAAATTTTTTCAAATATATTAACATATTAAAAAAAAAAAACTTGGAATCGCTTGAATCCAAGCGATGACTGGGGATGCCTCTTGTTATCGGCCTTCCACTTTTAGTTCTGATATTCTTTCCTGTATGCATACACCGACGTATATATATTTTTATATTTTTCTGCATTTGAATATGACCACCCTGCACTATTCCTTTAGTGAGCATTGAGGTAGAGGGAACTGGGCTTAAGAGACACGAGGGTATCTCTCTCGAATCGTTTATCTATCATTATACATCTATTACATTCAAAGGTAGGCGATAAATCCGTTTAGGTTATATAGGGACTATGAATTAAGAAAGTCAACAGATTTGATTCGGTGAAGATAAGGGCCAGGGAAGCTCCACTTCGCTGATACAAGAACTGAATAATTTTCCGTCTTTTCCTGTTCATTATCTCCGAGTGTACCTTAATATCGTCTTGTTCTTCAGCTAAGAGAGTTGAGCTGTTTCTCTGTGCTAACTTGAGAGCACCTCTTCTGGTAACATTTAAATTTTAACGATTTTTTTTTCATTAGTCTGTTTTCCACGCAGGTGGTCTGAGCCAAAGCAAAAATCACTCTCATTACCACTTGTTTCCTTGCTGCCTTCCTAGACGGTCACAGACAAGACGATCCAGTGATGATCCATGAAGTCGTGTACCCAGCCGTCCAACACCGAGCGTGGGGATACTAGCGCTTTAAACACCGTCTATGTTTCCAACCTTAACAGGTGTAAGGATACCGCTTGGTATAAACCTTGGTAATAGATACATACCAGCAAGTTGGTTTAGAAAGACACGTGAGCAAACACTAGGACATATTTATTACAAATCGTCTCGGTCCTGGGACCTTGATCACTTCTAAATCAAGGTCCAAGGACCGAAACGTTTTCTAATAAATAAATCCTAGTGTTGGCTCAAGCGTCTTTCTAAACCAAGGTTACCACTTATATTATTTTATTGTTGGTGATTAATTAAACGTAAATGCAGGTTAAATTATGTAAATTATGTAAATCGAACCTGAACTAAGCTAGATTAAATCTTTGTTTTTTGTAGATAAGTACAGAGGCAGGTAAAAAAAATAGAGCTGTTTTAAAAACTGTTAAGATAAGATTTTCTTCAGATTTTTAACCCGGGGGGAGGGGGGGCGTTAGCTACCCAGGATAACCCAATAAAGTTAGGAGCCACAGGACACTATGTTAGATGAAATCACTTTAATTAAACTTCTAGAGCTGTATAGACGTGTCAGTGAGGGAAGTGTGGTACAGTAGCTAAGACGTACCTGGCTAGCCTGAGGAGACATGCCTGGCTAGCCTGAGGAGACATGCCTGGCTAGCCTGAGGAGACATGCCTGGCTAGCCTGAGGAGACATGCCTGGCTAGCCTGAGGAGACATGCCTGGCTAGCCTGAGGAGACATGCCTGGCTAGCCTGAGGAGACATGCCTGGCTAGCCTGAGGAGACATGCCTGGCTAGCCTGAGGAGACATGCCTGGCTAGCCTGAGGAGACATGCCTGGCTAGCCTGAGGAGACATGCCTGGCTAGCCTGAGGAGACATGCCTGGCTAGCCTGAGGAGACATGCCTGGCTAGCCTGAGGAGACATGCCTGGCTAACCTGAGAGGAGACATGTCTGGCTAGCCTGAGGAGACATGCCTGGCTAGCCTGAGGAGACATGCATGGCTAGCCTGAGGAGACATGCCTGGCTAGCCTGAGGAGACATGCCTGGCTAACCTGAGAGGAGACATGTCTGGCTAACCTGAGAGGAGACATGCCTGGCTAACCTGAGAGGAGACATGTCTGGCTAACCTGAGAGGAGACATGCCTGGCTAACCTGAGAGGAGACATGCCTGGCTAACCTGAGAGGAGACATGTCTGGCTAACGTGAGAGGAGACATGCCTGGCTAACCTGAGAGGAGACATGCCTGGCTAACCTGAGAGGAGACATGTCTGGCTAACCTGAGAGGAGGCATGCCTGGCTAACCTGAGAGGAGACACGCCTGGCTAACCTGAGAGGAGACATGTCTGGCTAACCTGAGAGGAGGCATGCCTGGCTAACCTGAGAGGAGACATGTCTGGCTAACCTGAGAGGAGACATGCCTGGCTAACCTGAGAGGAGACATGCCTGGCTAACCTGAGAGGAGACATGCCTGGCTAACCTGAGAGGAGACATGCCTGGCTAACCTGAGAGGAGACATGCCTGGCTAACCTGAGAGGAGACATGCCTGGCTAACCTGAGAGGAGACATGCCTGGCTAACCTGAGAGGAGACATGTCTGGCTAACGTGAGAGGAAACATGTCTGGCTAACCTGAGAGGAGACATGTCTGGCTAACCTGAGAGGAGACATGCCTGGCTAACCTGAGAGGAGACATGTCTGGCTAATCTGAGAGGAGACATGCCTGGCTAACCTGAGAGGATAGGAGACGACTATTTTGATTACTCAGGCTGTGCAGTTGTACCATTTGCGAACATTTACTATTAGGTTAGGTTAGGTTTGTCAGGAAACAGGACAAGTGTTTCCTGACGAGGGTCTTACTCATATGTTGTGCTTCAGCTACTTCCCAATCCAACCAGCTAGTTCCCCCATCCAACCTGCTAGTTCCCCCATCCAATCAGCTAGTTCCCCCATCCAATCAGCTAGTTCCCCCATCCAACCAGCTAGTTCCCCCATCCAACCAGCTACCTCCCTCATCGAACCAGTTAGCTCCCCCATTCAACAAGTTAGCTCCCCAGGAAATAAATCCTGTGGTCGCTCCTGCCCTTCGGAAATACCTAGTGAATAACATTGAAAGTGTTTTCTTATCCGTCGGGTCAGGTAACCTGGGTCGGATGTTTCAATATTTATTGAGTTGCTCTCAGCCACGTCACGTCACAGCTACGATTTTTTAATTTGTAAATTTGTTATTAAGTATACGTTTTCAAAATCTCATATTATTGAACCCAACCTAACCTAGACTAATGTGGCTTAGAATGAAGAAAATAGCGTTTGTATGTTCACAGGAAATATCAAGAAACTGACGAAGTGAATCACATGAGAAAGTTGGCGTAATGAACTGAGGATAAGTTGGTGTGAGGTCTGGTTCTCTGGAGGCGTGGACAGTGAAGGGCAGGTGGACAGTGAAGGGCTGGTGGACAATGAGGAGCTGGTGGACAATGAAGGGCTGGTGGACAGTAAACAGTGAGGTGCAGGTGGTAAGTAGACAGTAAGGTGGTGGTAGGCAGCATAGTATGAGAAAGTAGTGAAGAGTGTGGTGCAGGTGTGGACATTGTAGGGTGTGAAGGTAGCAGACGTGAGGTGGTCGTCTCATCATCCCTGAACAAGGTAAGACGCTGTTGATGGTCTGTGCTGCTGTAGACGGTGCTGTGTGCTCACATAGCTGCAAATGTATTATCCACAGCTCTTGTGGCGATCCAGGACACAGCAGCCGCTTGTTTACCCATCAGACTCAGTGGTGAGTGCTGAGATGCGACGCGGTGCCCTCGCCATTCTGGGTGCTGGACGACACCTTACCAGCCACTACAACATTGTGCCATTGCGGCCGCCTCGGCCTTATAAGCACACGCCACTATGGACCTTACATACTGACCTCGTAAGTGTCCAATAAGAAGTCGCCTCACCTCAGGACGAGTCTGGCCTTAGTCGAATTTCGAGATCAGGTCACACGTCCATATAAACAACCTGTTCTGTTGTGGCCCGTTCCTATGTGTGACTATATCGCTGGCTATAAACTCCGAGATGAAATTCCAATAGGGTTCATATTACTCTTCGCTGTCCATAGACAATGAGCCGTAATGAGGAGCGTCTTAGGGGCCAGGTTGGCGTCCCCAGCCACGGTGAGCACGCACAGCCCCGTGACTGATCGGTATGAATAAATGCGTCGTTTGTTACTTTTATCACTCCCGTAGCGGCCTCTTCCTGCCCACTATCCTCATTATCATTTTACGACTTCTATTGTGATTATAATAGCCAATGACAAATTCGGGCTTTGAGGAGTGAAACCAAATGTCTAGTAGATTTATCTATAAATGGCCTTATCGTCGTATGTTACAATTAATCAACATAATTGCCTGAGTTATCGTGATCTGATCAGAAAATTCAGAGACGCGTTCGTTTTATGGCCACGTCTTAAGAAATTATATAAATTAAAACATAAAATATCTGTTGTTTCTCGACACACCTCCTCGAGACTTGCACTGCCACTTTACAACAATTTGCAATAAGACATGACGTCATCATAAAGGATGATGCAGTATTTCAGATAAGGACGTTATGTGCCATACACCACTAACACACGAACATTTGACGGACCATAAATGAAACGCTTTATATTCGAGACGAGAAACATCCGAGCAGCAGAGGAGTCGCATCAAATGAGCTCCGACATGTTTATAGTGCACAAGTGCAGAGTTCACCACTGTTGATGTTGTCGTTTCATTATGGTGATTACCTATTATTTCTTAGTTATGGGTTTGAGAGAGAGAGGCCCAGTAATATCCTCAGCAACAACTCCGCCTCCTAACAGCAAAAACCTCCTAAATTAACTCTTATTCTTAGTTAATTTCGAAGCTACTCAAATGAGTCCCATTTAAGAGGATTTTTTCAAATATATATTATTTTTTTATTAACACATCGGCCGTTTCCCACCAAGGCAGGGTGGCCTGAAAAAGAAAAAACTTTCATCATCATTCACTCCATCACTGTCTTGCCAGAGGCATGCTTACACTACAGTTATAAAACTGCAACATTAACACCCCTCCTTCAGAGTACAAACATTGTACTTCCCATCTCCAGGACTCAAGTCCTACCTGCCGGTTTCCCTGAATCCCTTCATAAATATTACCTTACACTGCAACAGCACGTTAAGTCCTAAACACCATTTGTCTCTATTCGCTCCTATCTAACACGCTCACGCATGCTTGCTGGAAGTCCAAGCCCCTAGCACACAAAACCTCCTTTATCCCCTCCCGCCAACCTTTCCTATGTCGACCCCTACCCCGCCTTCCCTCCACTACAGATTTATACACTCTCTAAGTCTTTCTATTTTGTTCCTCTCTGCATGTCCGAACCACTTCAGCAACCCCTCCTCAGCCCTCTGGATGATAGTTTTGGTAATCCCGCATTATATTCACACCACACATTGCCTTCAGATATGACATCTCCACTGCCTCCAGCCTTCTCCTCGTTGCAACATTCACTGCCCATGTTTCACACCCATATAAGAGTTTATATAACTATACTATCATATATTCCTCTCTTTGCTTCCATGGACAAAGCTCTTTGTCTCCACAGACTCCTAACTGCACCACTCACCTTTTTCTCCTCATCAAGTCTATGATTCACCTCATCTTTCATAGACTCATCTGCTGACACGTCCACTCCTAAATACCTGAATACATTCACCCCCTCCATACTCTCTCCCTCCAATCTGATATCCAGTTTTTCGTCACCTAATTTTTTTGTTATCCTCATAACCTTACTCCTTCCTATATTCACTTTTAATTTTCTTCTTTTACTTATCCTACCAAGCTCATCCACCAACCTCTGTAACTTCTCTTCAGAATCTCCCAAAAACACAATATATATATAATCTAACACACTGCCTCCCATCGAGGTAGGGTAACCCTACCTGTTAATAAGCGTTAAACCCATGTGGGTCATTCAGCGCAAGACGTGGTGAAGGCTTAATCCTACGTCTGGTGAGCGCGAGACTGGCGCCCTTCCCACACATCCCTGGGAGGGTTGGTGGAGGTCGACATATTCCACACACACACACACACACACACACACACACACACACACACACACACACACACACACACACACACACGCCTGGAAATCAACCTGACGACACTGGAGGACAGGAGAGATAGGGGGGACATGATAACGACATACAAAATACTGAGAGGAATTGACAAGGTGGACAAAGACAGGATGTTCCAGAGATTGGACACAGTAACAAGGGGACACAGTTGGAAGCTGAAGACACAGATGAATCACAGGGATGTTAGGAAGTATTTCTTCAGCCACAGAGTAGTCAGTAAGTGGAATAGTTTGGGAAGCGATGTAGTGGAGGCAGGATCCATACATAGCTTTAAGCAGAGGTATGATAAAGCTCACGGCTCAGGGAGAGTGACCTAGTAGCGATCAGTGAAGAGGCGGGGCCAGGAGCTCGGACTCGACCCCCGCAACCTCAACTAGGTGAGTACACACACACACACACACACACACACACACACACACGAGAGAGAGAGAGAGAGAGAGAGAGACTGGGCCAGGAGCTGTAACTCGACCCCTGCAACCACAACTAGGTGAGTACACACATCCCTGGAATAGGTTCGTACTGAAGAACTCAAAGACGAACTAATTACCAAAGTTCCAAACATCGAGAAAGGCCGAGAAAAATACCCTTCCTTAGGACATGAAAATAGGCTTAGGTGAAAGGCGCCATTGTTATGAGGTTCGACCTCGACATCCTCCACCCCATTTTCTATTGATACCAAGAAAATGGAGAGCGGGGTTGGATTTTCTGCTGATTGTTGGGGTATCGAGAGACCAGTGTCGAAATGTATGCCAATGAACTCGTATACTTTCCTGTATTTCAAGAGTGTATGGTATTTGTAGCTTTACGACCTGAGAGCGTAAGAGGTAATGTAGCATGGAGTGGTGTGGAGGGGGAGTGGAGGGAGGGAGGGGTAAATCACTGGGGATGGAGTGGAAGTGTTGGTTGTGGGTACCCGGCCGTACTATTGTGACGCTACTTAGGCGGTATTGTCATCTTTCTCTTGTTTCCTCCGCACGTTATCAGGATTTGAGAGGATTTTCGATATTTTTTTGTAAGTTACGAGACTCGTGTACCACCTTGATCTCTCTCTCTCTCTCTCTCTCTCTCTCTCTCTCTCTCTCATTCTGTCTCTTTCTTCACCAGCAGAAAGAATTGGGGTCTTACCTTCACCCCAGCGTCAGCCATTCCTGCTTCCACCTTCCTTAATTCACTTTATATTTATATATATTTCCGATTTTTTTATCAAAATAATAACTGCATTAAAAAAACACAATACAGAGATTGGTAAATATTTATTTTTCCCGCCAGTTTACTTAATAAATAACGAGGCTATTTGGGCAATAATGACATGGTGCAGCTTCCTGGTGAATTTATCAGGCGTTTGTTTCAGAGCCGGTGGCACCAGGCAAGCTCTGGAGCGAAGGCATAGCTCACTTGGTGCACGAGTTATATATTTTACATATTGCTGGGTCACTACAATCCAGTCTCGTCTAGGTCAGATGGAGTCTCTTACAGAGGATCGAAAATCTTAGCGTTCCACTCTTTGCTTTTCCTCTCACATCAGCACACACTGCGTGGTGATCTACGGCTACTGGACCTGGAGATATACATGCGCACACGCTGCAGTACTTACATCAAACAGCACTTGCCTTCCTCTTGGACGTTTTCATCCAGAAATGATCCATAGGTGTTTAGCCCCTACAGTGGAAAACTGCAGTCGTCCTCCCTATTCGTCAACCAGGTGCCCCAGGATAAGATCACTTTCATTACTAACATTGTAAATTGCTCGAACGTTCAGTTGGCAGCGCACTTAGGTCACGTATTGAATGTCCGTGGTTCGATCCCCGGCATGGATGGAAACGTTGGGCATGTGTCCTTACACCTGCTGCCCCTGTTTATTTAGCAGTAAATAGGTACCTAGGTGTTAGTCGACTGTTATGGGTCGCATCCCGAGGGGGGGTTATATACTATAGATAGGGCTGGGCTTTGAAATTATTTTCGCAGAATGCCTTGTTTGTTACTAAGAGACCCAGAAATTTTCTTCCCTAATCAGCTTGGCTTTAGAAAGGGTCGCTCTACCAACTATCCTCCCTACTTCGACTCGATAAACATCTGTGAAAGACCTTTGTAGGCAAACATTCGGTTATTACTGTGGTTATAGTTCTAGAAAAAGTTCTTGACATTGCCCATTCCTCAGGCTTTTGAAGCAGATAACTGAATTTCCTGAGAGATTTTCTCAGGAAAAAGGTTCAAGGTTCGAGTTAACAAGTCTTTCCCCTGAGTTCATTCAAATTAAAGATGCACTGCCAGGCTGCATCCGTAGTACTACCTTACTTCTGGAAGCTATTAACGGACACACCTCGATTCTTCATACAAGTATCTGGCCATCTTTATGTTTAGATGAATTTTGTCATCACCTGTGAAGGCCCGAACTGTGAACATAAAGCGAGTATTCTTCTAAACACTGTAGATTGCTTGGTCGACTGGCTCACTTCACATGGATTCACCATTTACCATCTCTGAACCAAACTCTATAACATTCAGTAAATGCTCATCATCCTGTATAACTTCACTATCCCACTATGTGCTATGGTTTGATTGTCGAATGTCATAGCAGTCACACAACATAAATTGATTTACTCAGCTGAATCTACTGATAATTTTAGTCTATTTCACTTTGGACCCACCAGGCAATCTCTTCTTAGACTTCACGCAGCAGTAATTCTACTCAAGTTAGACCAAAGGGACCAAGTAGATTGATTCCTCAGCCTCTCCAGTACTTAAGAATCTCTGTCATTCATCATCGGGGCCTTTCTATTGGCCTTTCACTCTTCCTTGGTTGTGAGCTTTTACAGGAGCAAATATATCTTTGCAGGATCGACACAATGCCCAATGCCTTCACCATTTTATTTGCTCCAACCATCTTTACAGATCCTAACTTACAGAATGATTATAGATGTCAGTAAGATCAACTCCTCTAACTCTCGACCATATTAGTTGATGTTCGTTAGTCTCTATGTTTCAACTCTGAGCATATCTCTAAATTTGTTCCCCTTTCTTCCCGTTACCTTAACGTTTACCCAATATCGTACTCGTTCCTCACTTCCTGGGAAATTTCAGCATTTCACGTCAGCTCCTTTTTCCCTCTTGCCCGAAGGCCACCGTAAACTCTTTTAATCTCAATATTACGGTGTACACCACCAGTTCTAAATTTCCTTTGGAGTATGGTACGCGACTGTGTTTCCAAATAGAGTGCAAGGATATTTAGTAGAGTTCGCCACCATTTTAACAGCAGAGTTATGCCATGCTCGTTGCGTTCATACATATTACAATTATGTCAATCTCATTCATTGTGTCGGGTTCTTAAAGTGCTTTGCAAGCCATCCAGAAATGCGACTTCCTACACTCATCATGCTTCTTATAAAACACTAGTTATGTCGACTATCTAGCGAGCACAAAGAAGTCCTTTTTTTCTGGGACCCTGGACACACTGACATTCGGAAGATACCTTATTATACACAAACATTTCCAACTAAATCAGTACGTCTGCTGAGATCTATAAGAAGAGGGCGAGGCTACGAATGGTGTTTTCAAAACATTCACATTACTGGAGCTCCGAATTTAAGAAAGTCGCTTATTCATTAGTAGCAAACTGTGGGCAATCATAATGTTGGAGGGTGGCGAGGGAGATCATTGCCTTGGAGGGTGGTGAGGGAGAGTCTGGTGGTGGAGGGTGACAAGGGAAATGAGAGAGACGGGCAGGGAGTCAACCACTGTCTTGACCTCAGATGTTTATCTCGTCTCCTTCATGACCATAGGAGACTCTCCAGACTCCCGAAATTATTTTCTCTCTGCCCCACCACTAAAACACGCCGCTCAAACATGCAGTTAGTGTCTTGTTCAAATGCTGCAGCGATTTTGTCATGAATTGAGGAGAGAACTCCAATAATACTCTGTTTCAAATGAATTGATAAAATCCTACAATATCGTGAAATATTGTAACATAGTTGATCAGGCCCTGATCCATCGGGAGGCCTGGTCATGGACCGGGCCGCGGGGGCGTTGATTCCCGGAATAACCTCCAGGTAACCTCCAGGTAGCTCTACATACACTACACAATTAACCCGCACATAGAAGAGGAAAGCTTATGACGATGTTTCGGTACCACTTGAACCATTTGCAAGTCCAAGTCGGACCGAAACGTCGTCATAACCCCCTCTGTCCTATGTGCGGGTTATTTGTGTATTGTTCCAGTCACGGTATTGTCTCTTTTTTTGCTGTTTAAGCTCTACATAGCTCACTATTGTTATAAGTCACTACACAGTGATAGTGATAAGGTACGACACAGAACGAAAAGTTGCTATAAAAACTTGCCGAACACTGTGTCTTCAGTGTTTATTCACTGAGAAATTATTTGGACAGATAAGAGAAACACAAGTAAAAAAAAGGTCTGTTAAAGAGGGTCTCTGACCGAGACCGAAATATATTTTTTTTTTCTTTCACCTCTTTCAGTTTACTGCTCAAATAATTTGCTATTTCTTAGTTATAAGTCTGCTTTTCTTTCAGAAATTTGTAATTTAATTTAACAAAGGTCACTACATGGGACGCATTAATGTCATTATAACCTTGAAGAAAGTATTTAGATCTTTTAAAACATAAATAAAGTTTGTGGGCCATGTAGTCATTGGCGGGGGACTTACCACCGACGAGTCAAAATTAAGTTATTCAAAATTTCCTCTCTATACTTTTCTATGACACAGAAAAAGAAAGAGAACAGCCAGTTTTAACTCAGGACAAGTCCTCACTATCAATACAAAGCGACAGAACCATTTGTGGTGAAGGAGAGCGAGGGAGGAAGATGGGTGCTCAGTTCCCGTGTCTTCCTCGCTGTCCACCACCTGAGATGTTATCTTCCTGGGGCGCTCGCTTCCCGTGTTTTGCTACACCAAGGAACACTTCCAGGAATCCACGATAAGGTGTTTGTTACACAGCTGATAAAGCCTGGGAATGTTTTCGAATAATAACCATCGTAATAGACTTACCTGAAGTACCTACTGGATCCTCTTCTGTTTCTCTTAGTGGTGGTGGTGGAGTGATGGGGTTGTAGTTGGGGTGGGGGAACTGTGGTTGGGGTGGTGAGGTTGTAATTGAGGTGGTGGGGTTTGTGGTAGGGGCTGTGATTGGGGTGGTGAGGTTATGATGGTCAGTGTGATTGGCTCGGTACACCGGCATGGTTCGCAGACTGTGTACGTCATAGGTTATTAATGTTATCAACTGAAAGTGAAGCTTGAAAGTAATGGTGGCCACGTAATTTGATTTTTGTGAAGCAAATATTTGTTATTCGTTATAATAAAGTCTCGCCAGACTGCTCCACAATGCCCAAGACTGCACCTAGCTGTGACACATACACGTCTAGGCATCACAAACACCTAGGTCGTCCTGCAGTGCTGCAAGTATCCTTTTATTTAGAAATTCAAGAACTCTATTTGTATGTCTGTTTTCTACCATCAATCTCTGTGTCAATGCGTAGAGATAATTGTTAGTGTGATGCCGGTGTTACTGAATGCTTGTTTTCATTCTTTCGAGAATGTTTGGTCTACAGCAATGACAAAAAATACAAAAAACGAGCTTCTCAAAATGATTGCGCAAGCAAGAGAACCATTATTCTCAATAACTGCATCAGTAATCACCACCACCACCACCGCCACCGCCACTACCACCACCACTACTACCACTTCCACTACCACTACCACTACCACTACCACTACCACCATCCTGCATAAACACCAATTAGAGGAACATCCAACGACGTCACATCACACAACATCTAATCACCCACAACTCATACCAGCTACAACTACACTCTGAGTAGCTGTCCTCTGTCCCACCTACATTCCTCTGGCTTGTTGGCCAAGCAAATTATTGAATATTTTATTGCTCCCCAAGACAACCAACTCAGGGATAGAAGATGTATGAAGAGGGTACAGCCTGTTAAGATACCAGGTAACCTAATAGGGAAGGAGGTAAAGTCCTTTCAAATACCAGGTACCCTGACAAGGAAGGGGTACAGCCACTTCTGCTACCACGTACTCTAATAGGAAGGAGTACAGCCACTTCAGCTACATGTACTCTGATAAGGAAGGGGTACAGCCACTTCTGCTACCACGTACTCTGACAGCTTGCAATAAAGAGTCGTAGCGTGAACAAGACTGAGCTCCAGTTTCAACACTGCAGATCCCTGCACGGTACTTGCAAAATGTAATAATAATAATAATAATAATAATAATCACCCAAGCGACGAAAAGAACCAATGTACATCTGATACATTTATCGATATAACTGCCAACAAACCTGGGACATAGAATTTTTTATTAAACTGGGCTGAAATTTTTCATCCGGAGAGGAATTTCCAAGTCGGGTAAGCCAGGAGGACAAGACAAACATAAATGTGCGTAATGTCTTCTGTGGAAGCTCTGCTAAGGCCCATTGGAACCGTAGTTCATATGTACAATGGTAACGGAAGCTAAACAAGCCTTTTCCCAAAGAAAGAGTGACCCACCTAATATTTTATCAGAATTTACAGCGGTTAGAATTAATGGACATATTTACGGTGGAACTACCAGGTAACCAGGTAACTACCACCAAAATCACCATAGCTACCACTGCTACCACACCCAACCACATACTACTACCACCAACATCACCACAACTACCACTACTACCACTCCCAACCACCAGCACAAAAACATTTCCACTACCACCATCTCTGCTCTGCCATTACCACCATTATCCCTCATTATCTCTACCACAACTACTACCACTACCACCCACCTGCCTCTCGTGATACACTTAAGGGTTATGTCTCGTCCCACAGACAATATCGATTCCTCTATTTATTCACTGTTAACGAAGAAAATACATCTGTGTCACCTCCACCTCCATTACTCTACCATCCCCTTCCCTCCCCCCATCCATCCCCCACTCATCCTCCTTTCATCCATTTCTCCCTTCCTCCCTCTTTCTTTTCCCTCCCATTCTCGATTCCTCCATCCCCTACCATCCTCTCTCTCTCCCTCCTGTGCCTCATTCCCTCCCTCCCTCTATCCAACCATCCATCCATCCATCCATCCATTCATCCCTCTCTCCATTCATCAATCCATCCATCTCTCCCACACTGACTTCATTCGTATTACTCACCCTCGCCCGCCCTCCTGTGCCTCGCCCATAAAAAATACACCACCACCTCCACCTCTCCACTACCAGGTCAACATTGACACACTATCTTTTTCCTCACAACTGCCTCTCCTATCTCACCACTGTCTCTCCTCCCCTCACCACTGTCTCTCATCCCTTACCATTGTCTCTCCTCCACAACCACTGTCTCTCCTCCCTCACTACTGCCTCTCCTTCCTCACCACTTTCTCTCCTCCCTCACCACTGTCTCTCCTCCCTCACCACTTTCTCTCCTCCCTCACCACTGTTTCTGCTCCCTCACCACTGTCTCTCCCCCTCACTACTGTCTCTCCTTCCGCATTGCTGTTTCTCCTCCCTCATAACTGTCTCTCCTCCCTCACCACTGTCTCTCCTCCATCACTACTGTCTCTTCTCCCTCACTACTGTCTTTCCTCCCGCATTACTGTTTCTCCTCCCTCACCACTGTCTCTCCTCCCTCACCACTGTCCCTCCTCCCTCACTACTGTCTCTTCCCCTCACCACTGTCCTCCCTCACTACTGTCTTTCCTCCCGCATTACTGTCTCTCCTCCCTCACCACTGTCCCTCCTCCCTCACTACTGTCTCTTCCCCTCACCACTGTCCTCCCTCACTACTGTCTTTCCTCCCGCATTACTGTCTCTCCTCCCTCACCACTGTCCCTCCTCCCTCACTACTGTCTCTTCCCCTCACCACTGTCCTCCCTCACTACTGTCTTTCCTCCCGCATTACTGTTTCTCCTCCCTCACCACTGTCTCTCCTCCCTCACCACTGTCCCTCCTCCCTCACTACTGTCTCTTCCCCTCACCACTGTCCTCCCTCACTACTGCCTCTCCTCCCGCATTACTGTTTCTCCTCCCTCATCACTGTCTCTCCTCCCTCGCCACTGTCTCTCCTCCCTCACCACTGTCCTCCCTCACTACTGTCTCTCCACCCTCACCACTGTTTCTCCTCCCTCACCACTGTCTCTCCTCCCTCACCACTGTCCTCCCTCACTACTGTCTCTCCTCCCTCACCATTGTCTCTTCTCCCTCACCACTGTCTCTCCTCCCACACCACTGTCTCTCCTCCCTCACTACTGTCTCTCCTCCCTCACCATTGTCTCTTCTCCCTCACCACTGTCTCTCCTCCCACACCACTGTCTCTCCTCCCTCACTACTGTCTCTCCTCCCTCACTACTGTCTCTTCTCCCTCACCACTGTCTCTCTTCCCTCAGTACTGTCTCTCCTCCCTCAGTACTGTCTCTCCTCCCTCACCACTGTCTCTCCTCCCTCACCATTGTCTCTCCACCCTCACCACTGTCTCTCCTCCCTCACCACTGTCTCTCCTCCCTCACCACTGTCTCTCCACCCTCACCACTGTTTCTCCTCCCTCACCACTGTCTCTCCTCCCTCACCACTGTCTCTCCTCCCTCACCACTGTCTCTCCTCCCTCACCACTGTCTCTCCTCCCTCACCACTGTCTCTTCTCCCTCACCACTGTCCTCCCTCACTACTGTCTCTCCTCCCTCACCACTGTCTCTCCACCCTCACCACTGTCTCTCCACCCTCATTACTGTTTCTCCTCCCTCACCACTGTCTCTCCTCCCTCACCACTGTTTCTCCTCCCTCACCCCTGTTTCTCCTCCCTCACCACTGTTTCTCCTCCCTCACCACTGTCTCTTCTCCTTCACCACTGTTTCTCCTCCCTCACTACTGTCTCTTCTCCCTCACCACTGTCCTCCCTCACTACTGTCTCTCCACCCTCACCACTGTTTCTCCTCCCTCACCACTGTTTCTCCTCCCTCACCACTGTTTCTCCTCCCTCACCACTGTTTCTTCTCCCTCACCACTGTTTCCCCTCCCTCACCACTGTTTCCCCTCCCTCACCACTGTTTCCCTTCCCTTACCACTGTTTCCCCTCCCTCACCACTGTTTCCCCTCCCTCACCACTGTTTCCCCTCCCTCACCACTGTTTCCCCTCCCTCACCACTGTCTCTTCTCCCTCACCACTGTTTCTTCTCCCTCACCGCAGCAACAAGAGTCAGCAGACTATAACAACAAGAGGCAACAACAACAACACAGCAACAAGAGGCAACAGCAACAACACAGCAACAAGAGGCAACAGCAACAACACAGCAACAAGATGCAACAGCAGTAACACAGCAATAAGAGGCAACAGCAACACAGCAACAAGAGTCAGCAGACTATAACAACAAGAGGCAACAACAACACAGCAACAAGAGGCAACAGCAACAACACAGCAACAAGATGCAACAGCAGTAACACAGCAATAAGAGGCAACAGCAACACAGCAACAAGATGCAGCAGCAACAACACAACAACAAGATGCAGCAGCAGTAACACAGCAACAAGAGGCAACAGCAACAACACAGCAACAAGATGCAGCAGCAGTAACACAGCAACAAGAGGCAACAGCAACAACACAGCAACAAGATGCAGCAGCAGTAACACAGCAACAAGAGGCAACAGCAACACATACATAACACAGCCAGTGTTGTGCTGGCCTGGGCTGGACCAGCCGACGTCTTGATGAATTTACACTCTCTGGATGAAAATTATTGTCATTGTACTGTCTGGGCTGTGGGTCTGGAGGTGTTTAGTGGGCGCCGCGGGGGGCAAATCCCCCCCTGGGGTGCGACCCTGGCGTCGGCCCCTCCTGGATCCGCCCCTACGACCCTCCAGATGAGGGCAGGCTGAGGACCAGACCCGCCCACACACCCATTGCAATCCCCCAAGACGCGCGCCCTTCTCGCTCCAACCACCTTAGCAATTTTGAGATTTATGTCAAAGACAAAGCAAGTCCATCGGTCGACCTAGCTCCCATAGGGACTGTTGCCTTTTTGCCTGGAATGGAGAAGTAATTTCAAATATCCATAAATTTTTATATCTTCACATTATTTCTCAAGCAGCAAGACCGTGACGTTTAGAAATGCTGTATTGACCACGGCGCGTATATCGCCTCGGACTGTAACGAATGGTGACGTGATTTCATTATAAGAAATATGAATTTATCCGGAGGGGAGCAGACTGAGGAATGCAGAGTTCCAGCAGCAGACAAAGGGCGCGTAGGATGCATCTTGGTAGACGCTGCTGGAGTCGTACACTCGCCTTTATCACAGGTAATAATCGCTGGTGTTTCCAGCGATAGTGTTAAGCTCCGGCTGTAATGTGTGAGGCGCTGGTGTAATGACGATGATGGGTGGAATGAGAGATCTAGTGTCCAGGGCAGGTGCAAAGGGCAGGTGTTCATAGCAGGCGCATAAAGTAGGCTCACAGAGCATGTGCCCGGAGCAGGACCGTCACATACCTACACTTCCTTCACTCAAGAGAGACACTCCTCAGCACTGGTCCGGGAAGGCGAAGAAAGAAAATCGATGAACCTAGAGATTAAAGATTAAATATGGGATTAAGAGTGGAGCGCTGTGTGTGTGTGTGTGTGTGTGTGTGTGTGTGTGTGTGTGTGTGTGTGTGTGTGTGTGTGTGTGTGTGTGTGTGTGTGAGTGAGTGAGTGAGTGCTGGCGCGTTGCGTGCTTACATGCTATCCTATATAATTCTTATTGACGGTTTCACTGATTTCTGGCCTCGGAAACCCGATCATATCTGCTCTTAAAACTGTGTACAATGTTTGCTTCCACGCTTCATCATCCTGTGTGCTCCACTTACCATCCCAAAACTGAAAAAGTACTTCTTAACATCACTATAGCTTATTTTCGTCATTAGATATCACCTACTGCCTCCGTCCCTCCCCCTGTATCACTATCCACTCATTTCAATTCTCCGAATATTTTTTTTAACGCAGTGATCATGTCTAGTTTGGTCCTCCTCAGTTCCAGCAAAAACTCGTTGCGAAACTTTGGATCTTGGTGAGTAGGACACTGATAACAAAGTTTCACTATAAATTAGCCAAATAAAATACCAGTACTCTGACAGAACTGAATTTGGATCTTCTTTAGTTTCATGGTGAGCTTGACCAGGTGGGACCTCCAGGGAAACACCGCAACGTTGTGTATAATGTCCTTAATAAATTTTTCTCCAGTTCTTAGGTTAGTCTTACATATAGCGCTGAAGTTAAACAATATATATATATATATATATATATATATATATATATATATATATATATATATATTGTAGGTAGTAGGTTGGTAGACAGCAACCGCCCAGGGAGGTACTACCGTCCTGCCAAGTGAGTGTAAAACGTAAGCCTGTAATTGTTTTACACGATGGTAGGATTGCTGGTGTTTTTTCTGTCTCATAAACATGCAAGGTTTCAGGTACGTCTTGCTACTTCTGCTAACACTTAGGTCACACTACACATACATGTACAAGCATATGTATACACACCCCTCTGGGTTTTCTTCTATTTTCTTACTAGCTCTTGTTCTTGTTTATTTCCTCTTATCTCCATGGGGAAGTGGAACAGAATTCTTCCTCCGTAAGCTATGCGTGTTGTAAGAGGCGACTAAAATGCCAGGAGCAAGGGGCTAGTAACCCCTTCTCCTGTATATATTACTAAATGTGAAAGGAGAAACTTTTGTTTTTCCTTTTGGGCCACCCCGCCTCGGTGGGATACGGCTGGTGTGTTGAAAGAAAGAAATATATATATATATATATATATATATATATATATATATATATATATATATATATATATATATATATATATATATATATATAAATAAATATATACACACACACACACACACACACACACTTCTGGTGATATGCTTGGAATACTGATACTCCAACATTGTTCTCCTGGCACGTTGTCTATGGTATTTCTTCTCAGCTTGAATTCCATGACCAGTTACCTCACTTTATCTGTTTTCATTACTTTGCATGTATCAGAACCGAATTAAAAACTAATGGGATACTTCAATGCAACGCTCTCGCCGTGGTTCAATCTCCGGCCGGGTGGAAACATTGGGTATGTTTCCTTACACCTGCTGCCCCCGTTCACCTAGCAAGCAAGTAGTTACCCGGGTGTTAGTCGAAAGGTGCGGGTCACATCCTGAGGTACAAGACTGTAGAACCCCAATGGAAATACGACAGTCATCGATGACGCACTGACTTTCCTGTGTTATCCTGGGTGGCTGACACTCCTAGGTTAAAAATCTTCTCTTAGGATACTTGAAGACTTGGTTCCTAATCTGCACACAGCTGTAACAACTGAACTGAAAAACATAGGAGACAGTGTAGAATAAACCCGGCGAAGAGCATGGGAAGGAGTGGCATGGTACACTGTAACATCCGTAGCATATTGCTAGTAGATATCAGAAATATTACCGGAACGAAATATAAGGTTTAATGAAGAAGCTGGACAGCTTATGTTGGATCAGCCAGGTTGTGATGGCTATGTGGGGCCCATGAACCGCTAGTTCTGTAGTTCAATGCTTCCTGTATTTTTCCTTCTTGTTTACTGGAATCACATTTTAATTTTTCCAGCTGTTTGGCTGTAAAATAGTCATTCAGATTCTCTAATAGCCTATCGAATCTTATGATTTTTGTGATATCTAGTTTCTTTAGACGTTCTCTCCCTTGAACTCTTGTTGGTAAAATTTCTTCTAATCCTTGCTGCTCATGCTCGTCTTCCCCCCCCCCCACCCCTGGTAACTTCAAAGATATTTCTGAAAAGTCTTCTTTGAACCTCCTCTTCATCTCTTCACATACCTTCATTTCATTCTTTCTTAGTTCACCTCCCTTTTTGAGTTTTATTACCTAGTCACTCTCTCATTTTCTATTTTAAGTGACTATGCATCAGCTTGGGCTCTGTTTTAGCCTTCGCTGCTATATCGTACTCGCATTGACTTTATACTTCTCTTCTTATCCTTGTATTGTCAGTGTTAACTAGCTCTTGTACTCATTTTTTTGTTTTCAGTTGTCGTTCTTCTGTATATTTCCCAAGGTCTTTTACTCCCTGTCCTTCTCTGTAACATATGAACGTACACTGTTATTAGTATTCCTGTCCTTACTGCTGTAAATCTGTCTGTACGTGTGTGTGTGTGTGTGTGTGTGTGTGTGTGTGTGTGTGTGTGTGTGTGTGTGTGTGCGCGAGTATCATGTGCTAGTAAATCTTACAGTATGTCAGTGCTATTTTCATACTAGGAGAGGTAAAAGTTTTGATGGTAACAGACTTATGCAGTTGTGTTACTAGATAGAAGAGTCAATGTCCTCTCAAAATCCACTGGAAGAGGTGTGTTAGTGCACGTGCATGGCTGCGCGTAACAAGACGAGAACATAGTTGCACAACGTAAAGCTACTTTGCCGATCTTACATATTTTTGCCACAGCCACTCTTAACCCCCCCTCCTCCCTCTCACAACTGAAAACACGGTCACGCGCTACAGCTCTCTTGGTCTTAACTGGGCACAGCATAGCATTCTGAAGTTGTCACTCTCAATCTGCTGTATTTACTTCATTGCCCAACCACTGCTGCATGCAGACGTATGCCCTCGTGAAATGTTATTTGGCCACGACAGTAATGGACGGAAAACACTCAAGCTGAAATCCAGAATGTCACTGACCTTCGGATAAAACGTCTTAAGTACATAATGTGCTCACATATATCTAGTGAATATTTTCTGGCTACACCATATAACATGATCATAAAAATCTCCCTATCACGTGCGATCTCATCAGGGTTCTCTTGGCTTCGTTTGAATACATCGGGTATTTACTCATTCTCTTTTCCATTTTCCAGGAGAGAAATAGATTTACTTTTCCCGATCAAATGCAGTGATCGCGTGGGCAAGGAGGATGTGGGTATTGATTTCAATATGCATTGCCTGCTGGATCTCTTGGATGCTGTATATGTTGGTTGCATTTGATGTATATTACATGCATCGTTGCATCCTTTCTATGTCTTTATTAACCAGCATTGCAATTAAATGTGTGTCGGTCCCTACAAGGATGACTTGACGGTGTAGGTGTACTGGTGTACCACAGAGTACAAAGCAATATCAGCATATCTTAACCTTATCATGGGATGAGTAAGCAATCTTACCTTACAGTTGCTCTTAGAATGAAATTCTTTCTGTGAAGTAGAAGTTATAGTGTTTGTATCAAATGTTAATTTAATTGATATTCCGAGTGGCACGACGCTTCTGCTCGGCGGCTTTGATTGCCAAAATATCACTGTCGTAGTCATCAAATACGACAGTGTATTTAGTTGTTCCAAGTTGTTGACAACATGAGTCACACACACATATACATACATACATATATATATATATATATATATATATATATATATATATATATATATATATATATATATATATATATATATATATATATATATATATATATATATATCACAAATATCAACGTATTTGCAGCTATTTACTTCAAGGTGCTGTTTAACAGGTAACCCCATCAGCATCATAACAGGAAGCTTGAGGAACTGTCGTTTGAGGTGTAATTGGCTCTTTTAAGATATGAACCATAGCACTTTTCACAGACTTACTCATGGTCCCTTTATCAAACAGGGTTGTGGATGTGTACCAAACTTAATATTGCAGATACAGTAATCTTCCATCTCTTCCTGCCTCTTTATCATTCGTGTAACTCTCATGGACAGTAATGTACTATTGACATATATTTCCCAGGGAGGTGGCCTGGGAGCCATGGGGGCGGTAGCCTGTAAACTTTGGGAACCACTGCTTAAGAAAGACTTATTGTAGGATAATTTACACTCCAAAACTGAAGTTTCTTATGACTTTCTCCATCCCAGTCCTTCGTCCTGGTCCCATCTCCCTCTCCACAGGTATACAGTTTTATTATCTCATGACTTGATGAAGTTGTACGCAGAGTGGAACCTTGATACATTGGAAGGTTTCTCTGCGTCATGTCTTTCTTCTGCCTTGAATCATCTCCCACTAACTTCTTCCTTGTCATATTTCTCTCTTTCTCGTTCTTCCTCTCCCTCGTTCTTCCTGTCTGCGTCTTCCTACTCCTTGCTGCGATGATGATGATGAGGAGGAGGAGGGAGACGCCACATTCCTGGTGTTTCTGGCCGCTGCTTTGCCCTTGTCGATGGTGGGCGATAAGGAAGATGGAACCTGTCGATATAGAGACTGATACTCCCAGGCTCACCTAAACATTCACCTGTTTACACGCTCAGCCCAGGTGACTTGGGTGACATATGGACCTCCCTCGGGGTGCCTGTGTACTAGAGGGAGCTCCCACGGTGCCCACACCCACCCTTACCACCACCGCCACAACCACCACCGCTACAACCACCTCCATCGCTACAACCACCTCCATCGCTACAACCACCTCCACCGCCACAACAACCACCACTGCGCCACAACAACAACCACGCCGCGGGGGCGTTGACCCCCGGAACTCTCTCCAGGTAAACTCCAGGTAAACGGCGCCACAACCACCACCACGGCGCCCCAACCACCACCACGGCGCCCCAACCACCACCACGGCGCCCCAACCACCACCACGGAGCCACAACCACCACCGCCACCGTTTGAGAGGCTAGCATGGGTCAGTAGGCCTACCTGAGTGCTCCTCTCTTCTTGGTTACAGGGACCTGAATTATGTATATTGAGTGTGTGTAAATAAAACACATACGTAATATTACAGCACTTTATTAAGATAAGTTTAGCTTACATGTGTCGTAGGCCTACTGCAGCGTTACTCTTATTCCTTATTTCATTCCCACAATTTATAAATATTGGTAAAATTGTCTACAATATGTTAGATACAAAGCCACAGCGAGATGTTGCACCTACGTCTCGGTCTTAAAGAGTTTTATCAATACTGAACATCCTTAATAAAGTTTCTGGAGAGTAAAACTTACTTTTAGTGCAGAATAAAAAGATACAATACCGTGACTGGAACGATACATACATAACCTGTACTTAAGGAGACTGCGCGACTACAGCTACTACTGCTACTGTTACTACCGCTACTACAGTTACTACTGCTACTGTTACTACCGCCACTACAGTTACTACTGTTACTGTTATTACTACTGCTGCTATTACTACTACTATTACTACTACTTCTACTGCTACTACTAGTTCTACTGCTGCTACCGTTACTACTGCTACTACTACTACTGCTACTACTACTACCTCTACTGCTATTACTACTACTACTGCTGCTATGACTACTACTACTACTACGACTACTGCCATTACTACCACTTATATAATATATATATATATATATATATATATATATATATATATATATATATATATATATATATATATATATATATATATATACTCCCTTCCCTTCGCGCTTCTGTGTTACTAGTTAATGGTCCAAGTCAGACCAAAACGTTGTCTCTAGCTTCATTCTCCCATGTGTGGGTTATCTGTGTATTGTTCCAGTCACGGTGTTGTGCCATCTTATTCTTTATATGGCAGAAAATTGCTCAGAAACGTGTTAATTTATGTTTAAGAATTTTCTTATTCTATAATTGACACGGGACACATGAGACAATTGATATTAATATAGTTAATTTCAAAATTTTATTGACTGTTATGATAATAAATGTCAAATATTATGTAATAAATTGTTTCTAGAGACGTTTTGTAGTGACAGTTGTATTAGTTTCGTTATCAGGAGCACACCTGTGTAGTGTCACTGTCTACACTTGTGTATTGTCACTGTCTACACTTGTGTATTGTCACTGTCTACACTTGTGTATTGTCACTGTCTACACTTGTGTATTGTCACTGTCTACACTTGTGTATTGTCACTGTCTACACTTGTGTATTGTTACTGTCTACACTTGTGTCTTGTCACTGTCTACACTTGTATATTGTCACTGTCTACACTTGTGTCTTGTCACTGTCTACACTTGTGTCTTGTCACTGTCTACACTTGTGCAGTGTCACTCTATCTACACGGGTGTACTGTCACTTTGTCTACACCTGTGTATCAGTAGTCCTTTGCAGTGACTCTTAAAGTCTGGTCCTTCCATTGACTCTCTTGTAACATTGACCCTTCCACCACCTCGTTATACTCTCGTCGCCGGTGTCTATGCAGTGTAAAGTGACGCGTTGTTTCAACCAGTGACAGGACAATTGCGTCCTGGACAACTGTGTCCCGATCAAATGCCTCCCGGTCATTGGTGTCCCTGGACATTTGCGTCAGTTTTTTTTTCTTTTTTTTTTTGCGTCCCAAACATTTGTGTCCCAATATATGTGTATTTTATATTAGATGTAATTATTTATTTTTATATCTTCCTGTCGTAAACATTTGTATTAAAAAAAGGGATTGTAACATGCATTTTGCTGATTAAAAAATAAATTTTTAAGACTCAACTTAAAATGTATGCATGTGTGAGCAAGCCCTAGTAAGAAACTTAGGTTAGGTTAGCATAGATTAGGTTAGGTTATGTTAGGTTATGTTACCCAATAATCGTTACATATAGTGGGACGCAAATGACCGGGACACAAAAGAACCGGACGCAGATGTAGAGGGATGACTCACGAAATCGTAATGACACGATTGCAAACAAACCATACCACGGGGGGGATTTGAACCCGCGGTCAGAGAGTCTCAAAACTCCAGACCGTCGCGTTAGCCACTGGCTAGCTGGTTCAGTGGCTAACGCGACGGTCTGGAGTTTTGAGACTCTCTGACCGCGGGTTCAAATCCCGCCCGTGGTATGGTTTATGTAGAGGGATGCCAGTGACCGAGACGCATTTGACCGGGATAAAATAGTCCAGAACACAAATACTTTGGGACAGTTTCAATGCAGTATCAGAACGGTCTGAGCTTGGTTCCCAGACAATATTAAAAACTGTTCCCAAAATCTGCACAATCCAGGGCAACATGGGTTCAGGGCAGGTCGCTCCTGCCTCTCACAACTACTGGATCACTATGACATGGCCTTGGATGCACTGGAAGAAAATCAGAATGCAGATGTAATATACACAGACTTTGCAAAAGCATTTGACAAATGCGATCATGGTGTAATAGCCCATAAAATACGTGCTAAAGGAATAACTGGGAAAGTGGGGAGATGGATCTTCAACTTCCTAACAAATCGAACACAAAGAGTAGTGGTCAACAGAGTTAAATCGGAGGCTGCCATAGTGAAGAACTCTGTTCCACAAGGCACAGTACTCGCCCCCATCTTATTCCTTATCCTCATATCAGACATAAACAGAGATATACACCACAGCACCGTATCATCCTTTGCGGATGATACTAGGATCTGCATGAGGCTGTCATCTGCTGAGGACGCGGTTAACCTCCAAGAAGATATAAACAAAGTTTTCCAGTGGGCAACGGTAAACAATATGATGTTCAATGAGGACAAATTCCAACTACTCCGTTATGGAAAACTGGAGGAGATAATAACTAGAACAGAGTATACTACTGACTCCGGCCATACAATAGAGCGGAAAAATAATGTAAGGGACCTGGGAGTAGTAATGTCTGAGGATCTCACTTTCAAGGATCACAACAGTGCCACGATCGCACGTGCAAAGAAAATGATAGGATGGATAATGAGAACTTTCAAAACGAGAGATGCCAAGCCCATGATGATCCTTTTCAAATCACTTGTTCTCTCTAGGCTGGAATACTGCTGTACATTAACATCTCCATACAAAGCAGGTGAAATCGCAGATCTAGAGAGTGTACAGAGATCCTTTACTGCACGTATAAGTTCTGTCAAGCACCTTAACTACTGGGAACGCTTGAAAGCACTTGACTTGTACTCGTTGGAACGCAGGAGGGAGAGATATATCATAATCTACACTTGGAAAATCTTGGAAGGAATGGTCCCAAATCTGCACACAGAAATCACTCCCTACGAAAGTAAAAGACTGGGCAGGCGATGCAAAATGCCGCCAATAAAAAGTAGGGGCGCCATTGGTACACTAAGAGAAAACACCATAAGTGTCCGGGGCCCAAAACTGTTCAACAGCCTCCCATCAAGCATTAGGGGAATTGCCAATAAACCCCTGGCTACCTTCAAGAGAGAGCTGGACAGATACCTAAAGTCAGTGCCGGATCAGCCGGGCTGTGGCTCGTACGTCGGACTGCGTGCGGCCAGCAGTAACAGCCTAGTTGATCAGGCCCTGATCCATCGGGAGGCCTGGTCGTGGACCGGGCCGCGGGGGCGTTGATCCCCGGAATAACCTCCAGGTAACCTCCAGGTGTGTCTAGTGTACAATCGTGACAACAATAATCATTTTACCAGTCAGGCCGAGTGGATAGTTGGTTTAGAAGAATGAATTTGTGAATTCAGGCGAGCAGTGTCAAAAGCAATGGTAATGAGATTACATAGATGGTTGGTTAATTGGCTTGACGGATATCGACTAAATCAAGAGCACTTGAATCCCTAAAATATGGATTAACGTAAGCCTTCGGTGGATATACACTGAGAGAGCAACACCTTTCAGAGTGAACATTTTCTGTCCCGGCGAGTAGAAATTCATTGTTTAAACAACTCGGTTTGAATATAATGTAATAAATATATTTCTTTGATGCTAAATAATATGAACCAAATTTAGGCTAACCTAAGATAGGTTTAGATAGGATAGTTTGGGATAGGTTGCTGTATAAAGCTGAGTGTCAATCTGAACAAATAATTTTTACTTGTTAATTCGCAAAAATATTTCGATCAGTTAGGAAGGAAAAATTTCCGAGGAAAACAATGTTATGCAGTTTTTATTTGGCCTATTCTGCCTATAAAGCACAACACACCTACCGATTTTTTTTTTTGTAAATTTATTTGGGCTTAATTATACATTCTCTTTCGTTGGCATATATAGCGATGATAAATTTATATACTTTTTATTTTTTTACAATCTTCAATGTCTTAGGCTTTCAAGGTAAAAAAAAAATTTCAACCGCTCACAAGAATGTAAGATCGATGGCTGAGCGCGCGGACTATCTCCCTTAACGAGGCAGTTGGCCACCTACACAATCATCCCCAGGTAAGCCGCACGATAATTCAGCTTAGTTTGTGTTTAATACCAAGTTGATGGCGGGTGTGTTGGATTACCAGGGTGGGTGAGGCTCGCTGGTGGGGATCTGATCCCTCTGGTCTTTGTCTGGTCCTTGTTTACGTCTGGTACTTTATGAATGGACGCCTCGCCGTCTTGTTGACATGGACCGCGAGCTGCTTGTTGTGTACCGCACGTCATAATGTGCTGTTCTGCAGCTCTTCTCACTTGCTGGAGACAGTGTTCATGTTCACTGTTACGGTGGGTTGCTGTGCTCGTTACTGTGTGTGTATGGCTATGTGTTCCTTCGATACACAGGGTAGTGGAGGACCTAATGGCAAACCTCGCCTTACTAACTCTCACAAATGGATTCATATTTCACATTACACTTATATGTAAAAGTTCGTGCGTATCTACATATCATTCATGTAACATATATGTACACCTCAGTTATACTCATAAGAAAAGTTCATATACAGTAAACATCACTTTCTACTCATATAAAGTGCACTTGCATAAGTTGCACTTATATACAGTGCAATTATAAAAATGTATATATACACCTAACGTTACGCTATGAAAGTGTATATACTGTACATAATATTACGAAGTTTGTGACTTGATGGAGCCTCTTGAGTGGGGAGAAAACCTTGCTTAGAGGAGTAGTAAGTATAATTAAAGCTGAATGTAATATATATATATATATATATATATATATATATATATATATATATATATATATATATATATATATATATATATAGGGAGGTACCACCTCTAGAACTTTACTGGGGAGCCTCATCCACAGAGAAGACAATAAACGTACCTCAGGGAAAACTCAAGATTCTCCCCGGAGGTGTTTGAATATTTTCTTCTCCTACCATCCCCTATAATTTATATGTTATATATGTACTTTATTAATAGACAAAATACAATGATAGAAAACACAAACATGAATACATTGGTACAATATATCAAAGGTTATGAATCTTCTCCAGCTCCTCCGAAGTCGGGCGCGAGCCCAGTATGCAGCATGTATTTTCCCTGTGGATGGCCACGCTGAGGCACTGGAACATGAAAGTGGCTGCCCTTGGGTCCCTGGTGGTGTCGATGAGTCTGGAACTTAGTTCTTTAAGGAAACGTGTGGCATTTTTTCCCCATGATCTCAAGGTCTCTGATCCCACTGGGACAAATTGATTCTGTTGGCTCATGTCTCTGTACTTGTTGATCTTGTACTCCTTCCTGTGATCAGCAGCTCCTCCCTGTCGCCCGACACAGTGACGGATGTAGGCGTCAGCCAGCGTCGACACACAGATATAGTCCCAAGCTAAGAGCTTGCTATTCTTCCAAGGATAGATGGAGATCCCATCTAGGCAGTTTCCTGGGTTGTGGGTATTGTTGGCTGCTAGTGATCGGGGCTGCTCGTGATCGGGGCTCTCTCTCGGCTGGGCATCCAGCTGTAGCAAGGGTCTCTTTATGATATTGACTTCATTGTGTCTTGCATGCCAGCCCTTGGTTTTGGAACAGTTAAGACCAAGTAGACCCTATTGGTCGGCTTGTGCATCATCGCAAATACACGTGCATATATATATATATATATATATATATATATATATATATATATATATATATATATATATATATATACATATATATATATATATATATATATATCTTTGGAGAGAAAGAACTTTATCCATGGAAGTAAAGAGGGAAATGTATGAGAGTATAGTTATACCAACCATCCTGTATGGGTGAGAGGCATGGGTTGTGAATTTTGCAACAAGGAGAAGGCTGGAGGCAGTGGAGATATCGTGTCTTAGGGCAATGTGTGGTATGAATATAATGCAGAGAATATGTAGTTTGGAAATTAGGAGGAGGTGCGGGATTACCAAAACTATTATCCAGAGGGCTGAGGAGGGGTTGTTGAGGTGGTTCGGACATGCAGAGAGGATGGAACAAAATAGAATGACTTCGATAGTGTATAAATCTGTAGTGGAGGGAAGGTGGGGTAGGGGTCAGCCTAGGAAAGGTTGAGGGAGGGGGTAAAGGTTTTTTGTGTGAGGGGCTTGGACTTCCAGCAAGCTTGCGTGAGCTTGTTAGATAGGAGCGAATGGAGACAAATGAGTTTTAGGACTTAACGTGCTTTTGGAATGTGAGGAGCAGGATAATATTTATGAAGTGATGCAAGAAAACCGGCAGGCCGGACTTGAGTCCTGGAGATGGGAAGTACAGTGTCTACACTCTGAAGGAGGGGTGTTAATGTTACTATTTTATAGTTGTAGTGTATGTGCGCCTCTGGTAACACAGTGATGGAGTGAATGATGGTGAAGGTTTTTCTTTTTCGGGGCACCCTGCCTTCGTGGGAAACGGCCGATGTGTTAATGAATAATAAAAACAATAAAAATATATATATATATATATATATATATATATATATATATATATATATATATATATATATATATATATATATATATATATATATATATACAGACGTGCTTCTGATAACACCTGAGCCTAGTTTTTAGACCTATGTTTATCCATATGGTGGTGTGCTACCGCCCACAGGATGAAGATTGCGTGTAAATTAAACAAACAATTTTGTGGCAAAATCGAATCTAGCCTCAAGAAACAGATGACTAACCAGTAATAGCTAGGATAAATCTATAGATAAGTAAAATAAATATATCAAATTAATAGTCCACGTCCAGCGATAGATGAAAGAGGTAGAGAGACGCAAGCCAGACGTCTTCCCAGGGTTGAGCGCCCCTTCCTAGGATGGGGCGCCCCTCCCTTCACATTATCCGACCAACCCCCTTTACCTTCCCCCACTAGCACCCACTGCGCCCCTCCAAGGAGTTAATTGAAAGATTAGCGATAAGGCTGTGGTGGTTCTGACTACGGGCATTATTCCGAGGGAAAGGGGTAGGGTAAGGAGTGATGGGGAGTGAATGTGTGGGAATGATGGGGAAAAGGAGGGAATGAGAGCAGGCTAGATATTGTCTCAATCGTGATGAATGTTGCATAAGTGTCTCAATCTTCAAATTGTCTCAATAAATGCCCCCCCCCCCACCCGTGCTTCGACGATTTTCTAATTTAAGGAATTTTGTAAAATTATTCCTTTGTGTTCAAGATAAAGGATCCAGAATAAAAGAAGTTAATTAGAATGAGAGAGATGCTGACGATCCCGAGTGAGAGAAAACAACGTGAACCTTTGTAATACCTTGAGCGAGAGATACACTCACGCTCAAGTGTTCTAAGTTGTCATTGTGGCCACGATATTATCAGTGAGGCAGACGTCCACTCATCACTGCCACCCTCTCTCCCGCCCACCCTCCGTCCCGCCCACCCTCCGTCCCGCCCACCTCTCCCGCCCACCCTCTCTCCCGCCCACCATCCGTCCCGCCCACCCTCCGTCCCGCCCACCCTCCGTCCCGCCCACCTCTCCCGCCCACCCTCTCTCCCGCCCACCATCCGTCCCGCCCACCCTCTCGTCCCGCCCACTCCGTCCCGCCCACCTCTCCCGCCCACCCTCTCTCCCGCCCACCCTCTCTCTCCCGCCCCACCCCTCTCTCTCCCGCCCATTCTCCGTCCCTCCGCCCCGTCCGCCCCGCCCACCCTCCGTCTCTCCCGCCCATCCTCCGTCCCGCCCACCCTCTCTCCCGCCCACTCTCCGTCCCGCCCAACCTCTCTCCCGCCCAACCTCTCTCCCGCCCAGCCCACCTCTCTCTCCCGCCCACCCGTCCGTCCCGCCCACCCTCCGTCCCGCCCACCCTCTCTCCCGCCCACCCTCTCTCCCGCCCATCCTCCGTCCCGCCCACCTCTCCCGCCCCTCTCTCCCGCCCACCCTCTCTCCCGCCCACCCTCTCTCCCGCCCACCCGCTCTCCCGCCCACCCTCCGTCCCGCCCACCCTCTCTCCCGCCCACCCTCCGTCCCGCCCACCCTCTCTCCCGCCCACCCTCCGTCCCGCCCACCCTCTCTCCCGCCCATCCTCCGTCCCGCCCACCCTCTCCCGCCCACCCTCTCGTCCCGCCCCATCCTCTCTCCCACCCACCCTCTCTCCCGCCCATCCTCCGTCCCGCCCACCCTCTCTCCCGCCCACCCTCTCTCCCGCCCATCCTTCGTCCCGCCCACCTCTCCCGCTCATCCTTCGTCCCGCCCACCTTCTCCCGCCCACCCTCCGTCTAACATTCTCTTCTCGTAAGAAAACGTTAATTTAATCACGCTGTACAGAGCATGCGAGAAATATATTTACCAATGAAAACGTCGTCGTAAGCTTCTCTCTTTTATGTGCGGGTTATTTGTGTATGAAGACTGTGTTAGTTTCCCGAGGTTCTCCGGCGCTGGGCGTTTCTCGGTGTTGACCAAACTGTTACTACACCCAGATGACTTACTCCCTGATCCCACAATTATTTTTTTACACTGCTACAAACGCTTAATTTTGGCTTAACCTATAATAGCCTAATATAACCTAATTTACGTAGAGAAGTCTATAAGGAGAGTGTCTGGTGAGCCCTGGTGTGTTCTCTTTGAAAACTTCACTGTTTCCACTTTCCCCAACTATTTATAAACAGTTATGCTGTAGTGTGGTCGAATTAATAATGGAACGTCGCGGCCATGTTGGCTGTCTTGTTCACTGACTCCTCTGTAAACAGTCCAGTCTTCAACCTAAACATCTTAAGGAATATGACACACGTGTAACATTTATGCAAATGTTGTACATGTCTTATTCATTACCTTGTCAGTACTATATACCATTAATATATACTAAGGAGGGTGCGTGGGAATATCATAGTTGTAAGTTGTATTGATACGTCTCCCGCTGCGGGTTTTTAAGTCGCTCCTTGATGATTATATCATGATTTTCGTGCTGTTGCCGGTTAGGTTAATATCCGCTATCTTAACTTGGCCTACAATAAAAGAATATTAAATTTTCGTAGAGGCTTAAATGAGGAAAAGTCAACAAGCAATAATATGTGCATAATGACTGTCTTGCTCGGAGGAGAGGTTCCTCAAACTCAGCCGGACCCAAATTTTTATGTTTCATTTTTAACTTATCAGAAGTAATTATTTCAACATATAGGAAATGATAAGCAAAGAAAACGGACTTAAGTACAATGCGTACTTTTTTTTGCATTATAAGTGCAATTTTCGACATACTGTCTGCAGTTGCACTGGGCGAACTTAACCCCCAAAATAATTATCAAGAATTAATGATAATCTAGCCAACCAAAATTGACCAAACGCAATCTATTATTATAATAAAAATAATGTTTGTAGAGAATTCATGAGAAAAATTAGGTAGAAACCTAAATGAATTATTATATTATCTGATGATATATGTGACTTACTGTTTGTCTGATGATAAAGTTGTTATGCTACATTTTGACTTACAAGAATTTTGGAATCCTATCTGAGCAAATAAGTTGAATTACAAAGATAGTAACCCCAGGGCAGGTTGTGTAAAATGTTCCTCATTCTCTATCGTTCTTCTCTGTTACATTGGTCTACGCTTTCAAAGGTGCTGACCCATTCCTGGTCCATTTTTTGCTTTGACATTTGACTAAAAGTGGTCTTCAATTAAGCCCGAGCGCTCTAGCCCAAAGGTGTCAAGCTGTTTTAGAGGTTGGTTTGGCTTGATTAATGGAAGGGAAGCTGTCCAGGTCGCCGGGATGTCACTGTCTAGGTTCGACCCCCAACTCAACTTTGTGTGCTTGTTATGCACACAAGTGCACGTACGCACACACGCAAGGTCTGAGCTGATCTTTAAGATCAGCTCAGACCTTGCTGGTTTACTTCTTAAACCAGTCACATACAGTTGCTCTGGAAAGTCCAAGCGCTGCCGCAATTTCCTGCGGATTATTATTGTTATAATCAAGGGGGAGCGCTAAACCCATAGAATTATGCAGCGCTTGTGGGGAGGGGGATGTGGAAGGTATTCAGGCTTAATTCAGGGAACTTGAGCACAGATCCAATTCCCAAGATCAAGAGCTCCTCACCAACGTCAAGGAACCTTGAGGGGAATTTCCTGAGGTGGAACACCACTTTCACTCGTCCCTATAATTCTTCCCTGCTGAGCGATACTTTCCTTGCAACGTTCCATTTTTTGTCCTAGTTGATTCAAGGTTCCTATTGGAGTTAGAGCATCTGTGACCATGTGTTCCCTTCTCACCACCATTGTAAAAAAAAAATCACTCCATTGGAATTGGGAAAGAATTAATATCACGAGTAGATTTTTTAATATGTTCTCCAAGGTTTTAGTACTTCTCATTAACAGAATATTATTGTCTCTTTATGCCAATGAACCTGATTCATTGCTCCTCCAGGTTCAAGTTAGGTACTTGTTTAGTATTTATGTTTGTTGGTACTGATGAGTATAGAGTCCATCATACATTACAGGCTACCTGCTGATGGCTACAAAGTTTTGCAATTTAATTGCCCTGTACTTCAGAAGTAGATATAGGAAAATACTGATTCAGGAAATGAGTTGTCAATGATTGGAAGACTATAACAAATAGAGAGAGAGAGAGAGAGAGAGAGAGAGAGAGAGAGAGAGAGAGAGAGAATGAGAATATCACATTAAAATAATATAAACATCACACGCTAATCCAAGTTCTCAGGAATATAGATTTTATATTTTATATTCTTTGGGTTAAAGCCTATCGACCACTCAAGATTCATTAAGGCGGCAGGTAAACTCTTCACCTTCAGTCAAGAACACAGTCATCATTAAAATACGCAATAAAGTAAACTCTCGGTACATATACACTAAGAGACATACACCTTTCGATGTATGTCTCGGGGAACTAATGTTCTCCACAGTCATCAGCAACTCATCTACCATTCACTAATTGTGTGGGCTCGTGTTTTCACTGATAAACAAATACTGTTTACTAGGTCGAGGAGTCACCACATGTCTCCATCGGCATCAATTTGTCTCATCATTCATGCGGTCAACTGTACATATCCTTGGAGATCTCAGTAAGCTGAAGGCGGAACTAAAGGAGTTGAAGATAAGAAGCCGTGAGGTAGAGACATAACCAAATGGAACTGGTGAGAAGACAGAAGAATCGGCAGGGGCAGAAAATGAAAAGGGATCTTTGCAGAAATGTTCTCAGGCAACTGAGAGGTGAGGGGGATGACATGGGGAGCTGTAGAGGAACTGATAACTAAAGACAACAAACTCTGGAAGGAAAGGAAAGGGGGAGGAGGAAATGAAGAGGTTACCGAGTATCCCTGACCTTCAGAAGGCTGAAGGGAAGTCAGGTGATAAAATATAGACAGATAATCGAAGGAAGATTCGAAACATTACTGAACAGATAGGCGGTGAGGCTGAGGTGCACAAGGTAGAAAATTTTCAGATAATTGAAAAGTATGCAAGGGATATACAACCACTCATACTGATTCTAACAGCAGATATTATATGAGAAAAGATCTGAAATTGAGGGATATGCAAGGATATCATGTGTACCTTGATCAAGACAGAACAGTGCAGGAGAAGGAGCAGCTTAGGGAGGGAATAATAAGACATAAAAGAAAGGAAGAACCCCTACCAGTGCAGGACCCTCTCTCAAACTCCCCACTCTTATCCCAACCTACAACCCCAACATTCTTCTGTCCTGCACCCTCCTTGCCCTCTTTTACCCATATCCGTGGTCTCATCCCCTTCCAGTGCAAGAACCATCTCCCCCAACGAGCGTCACCCTTATCCCTAATCCCTTTATATGTTCCCTAACACATTGCCAAGGACCAGTAGAACAGAACGGAAACTGAAATGGTAGTATACAAAAGAAGATGGAATAGTAAATAAGAGTGATGAATGGAGAGAGTGAATAGTGGAGGCATCCCCAGATTTCACAGCACTAACAGAAACAAACCTCACAGAGGTGATAAGATATGCGATCTTCTCAGCAGAATATCAGACAATGAGAAAAAACAGAGGAAACAGAGGAGATGGGGAGTGATGTCGCTAATATAGAAAAGTGGATTATTTAAATGCGATGAATAAACAGAAATGGAGGACCCAAAGTGGTGATAACAGTGATGTACTACCATCCGTGGCAGGAATATAACGACAAGAAGACGATAGTGAGCAAGTTAGAAGAGTCAGCTAGAAGAGCCCACACAGGCAATGCGAAACTACGAATCATAGGACACTTTTACCATAACATGATCAACCAGAAGAATCTGGAGCCACAGAGAATGGCTCGAAATGTGAAGGCCTAGTGTACTGGAGGTTTCAGTGGAGAACTTTGAGTCAGCATGTCAGATACACAACTAAAGAGATAAGAGGAAAGAAGCCGGGCAGTGAATATCAAAACCCCTTGGTGTTAAAATATGAGATTAAGATATCTTATGCAAGTAATACTGGCGAAAACCACAGAGTGAGAGAATAGGGACGAACCTAACTTCAACAGAGGAATGTATGAAGGCATGAGCTAATTCCTAAATAGAATGACTTGAAAAACGAAGGTAGATGGAAAGACAACGACTGAAATAATGAAGTATGTAGTTTGAAAGTCCGGGAGGCAAGCTTGTTAGAGGAGAACAACCTGTCATCCTATGCCAGGAAAACAACCTGTTATCTTGTACCACGAGTGCAAGCTGTCATCCTGTGCCAGGACGACAAGCTGCAATCCCCTACCACAAGGGAAAGCTGTCATCCTGTGCCAGGAGGACAAGCTGTCATCCTGTACCACAAGAGCAAGCTGTCATCCTGTACCAGAAGGACAAGCTGTTATCCCGTACCACGAGGGCAAAGAGTCGTCCTGTGCCAGGAGGACAAGTTGTCATTCTGTACCACGACGGCAAGCTGTCATCCAGTGCCAGAATGACAAGTTGTCATCCTATGTCAGGAGAACAAGCTGTCATCCTATGCCAGGAGAACAAGCTATCATCCTGTGCCAGGAGAACAAGCTTTAATCCTGTGCCAGAAAAACAAACTTTCATTCTGAGCCAGGAGAACAAGCTGTCATCCTGTAGCAGGAGAACAAGCTGTCATCCTGTAGCAGGAGAACAAGCTGTCATCCTGTAGCAGGAGAACAAGCTGTCATCCTGTAGCAGGAGAACAAGCTGTCATTCTAGGCCAGGAGAACAACATGTCATCTTATGCCAGGAGAACAACCTGTCATCCTGTGCCAGGAGAAAAAGCTGTCATCCTATGCCAGGAGAACAAGCTGTCTTCCTGTGCCAGGAGAACAAGCTCTCATCCTATGCCAGGAGAACAAGCTATCATCCTGTGCCAGGAGAACAAGCTGTCATCCTATGCCAGGAGAACAAGCTATCATCCTGTGCCAGGAGAACAAGCTGTCATCCTGTGCCAGGAGAACAAGCTATCATCCTGTGCCAGGAGAACAAGCTATCATCCTGTGCCAGGAGAACAAGCTGTCATCCTGTGCCAGGAGAACAAGCTATCATCCTGTGCCAGGAGAACAAGCTGTCATCCTGTGCCAGGAGAACAAGCTGTCATCCTGTGCCAGGAGAACAAGCTGTCATTCTGTGCCAAGAGAACAATGTGTCATCTTGTGCCAGGAGAAAAAGCTGTTATCCTTTGCCAGGAGAACAAGCTGTCATCCTGTGCCAGGAGAACAAGCTGTCATCCTATGCCAGGAGAACAAGCTATCATCCTGTGCCAGGAGAACAAGCTGTCATCCTGTGCCAGGAGAACAAGCTGTCATCCTGTGCCAGGAGAACAAGCTGTCATCCTGTGCCAGGAGAACATGCTGTCATCTCGTGCCAGGAGAACAAGCTGTCATCCTGTGCCAGGAAAACAAGCTGTCATCTTGTGCCAGGAGAAAAAGCTGTTATCCTTTGCCAGGAGAACAAGCTGTCATCCCATGCCAGGAGGACAAGCTGACATCCCGTGCCAGGAGAACAAGCTGTCATCCAATGCCAGGAGAACAAGCTGACATCCTGAGCCAGGAGAACAAGCTGTCATCCCATGCCCGGAAAACAAGCTATCATCCTATGCCAAGAGAACAAGCTGTCATCCTGTACCAGGAGAACAAGCTGTCATCCTATGCAAGGAGAACAAGCTGTCATCCCATGCCAGGAGAACAAGCTGTCATTCCATGCCAGGAGAACAAGCTGACATCCTGTGCCAGGAGAACAAGCTGACATCCTGTGCCAGGAGAACAAGCTGTCATCCTGTGCCAAGAGAACAAACTGTCATCCTGTGCCAGGAGAACAAGCTGTCATCCTATGCCAGGAGAACAAGCTGTCATCCTGTGCCAGGAGAACAAGCTGTCATCCTGTGCCAGGAGAACAAGCTGACATCCTGTGCCAGGAGAACAAGGTGTCATCCTGTGCCAGGAGAACAAGCTGTCATCCTGTGCCAAGAGAACAAACTGTCATCCTGTGCCAGGAGAACAAGCTGTCATCCTATGCCAGGAGAACAAGCTGTCTTCCTGTGCCAGGAGAACAAGCTCTCATCCAATGCCAATAGAACAAGCTATCATCTTGTGCCAGGAGAACAAGCTGTCAACCTGTGCCAGGAAAACAAGCTGTCATCCTGTGCCAGGAGAACAAGCTGTCATCCTGTGCCAGGAGAACAAGCTGTCATTCTGTGCCAGGAGAACAAGTTGTCATCCTATGCCAGGAGAACAAGCTGTCATCCTATGCCAGGAGAACAAGCTGTCGTCCTATGCCAGGAGAACAAGCTGTCATCCCATTCCAGGAGAATAAGCTGTCATCCTATGCCAGGAGAACAAGCTGTCGTCCTATGCCAGGAGAACAAGCTGTCATCCCATTCCAGGAGAATAAGCTGTCATCCTGTACCAGGAGAACAAGCTGTCATCCCATGCCAGTAGAACAAGCTGTCTTCCTGTGTCAGGAGAAAAAGCTGTCATCCTGTGCTAGGAGAACAAGCTGTCATCCTGTGCCAGGAGAACAAGCTATCATCCTGTGCCAGAAGAACAAGCTGTCATCCTGTACCAGGAGAACAAGCTGTCATCCTGTGCCAGGAGAACAAGCTGTCATCCTGTGCCAGGAGAACAAGCTGTCATCCTGTGCCATGAGAACAAGCTATCATCCTGTGCCAGGAGAACAAGCTGTCATCCTGTGCCATGAGAACAAGCTATCATCCTGTGCCAGGAGAACAAGCTGTCATCCTGTGCTAGGAGAACAAGCTGTCATCCTGTGCCAGGAGAACAAGCTATCATCCTGTGCCAGAAGAACAAGCTGTCATCCTGTACCAGGAGAACAAGCTGTCATCCTATGCCAGGAGAACAAGCTGTCATCCTGTGCCAGGAGAACAAGCTGTCATCCTGTGCCATGAGAACAAGCTATCATCCTGTGCCAGGAGAACAAGCTGTCATTCTGTGCCAAGAGAACATGCTGTCATCCTGTGAAAGGAGAACAAGCTGTCATCCTATGCCAGGAGAACAAGCTGTCATCCCATGCCAGGAGAACAAGCTGTCATCCCATGCCAGGAGGACAAGCTGACATCCCGTGCCAGGAGAACAAGCTGTCATCCAATGCCAGGAGAACAAGCTGACATCCTGTGCCAGGAAAACAAGCTGTCATCCCATGCCCGGAAAACAAGCTATCATCCTATGCCAAGAAAACAAGCTGTCATCCTGTACCAGGAGAACAAGCTGTTATCCTATGCAAGGAGAACAAGCTGTCATCCCATGCCAGGAGAACAAGCTCTCATTCCATGCCAGGAGAACAAGCTGACATCCTGTGCCAGGAGAACAAGCTGTCATCCTGTGCCAGGAGAACAAGCTGTCATCCTGTGCCAAGAGAACAAGCTGTCATCCTGTGCCAGGAGAACAAGCTGTCATCCTATGCCAGGAGAACAAGCTGTCATCCTGTGCCAGGAGAACAAGCTGTCATCCTGTGCCAGGAGAACAAGCTGTTATCCTATGCCAGGAGAACAAGCTGTCATCCTGTGCCAGGAGAACAAGCTGTCATCCTATGCCAGGAGAACAAGCTGTCATCCTGTGCCAGGAGATCAACATGTCATCTTATGCCAGGAGAACAACCTGTCATCTTATGCCAGGAGAACAACCTGTCATCCTATGCCAGGAGAACAAGCTGTCTTCCTGTGCCAGGAGAACAAGCTCTCATCCTATGCCAATAGAACAAGCTATCATCTTGTGCCAGGAGAACAAGCTGTCAACCTGTGCCAGGAAAACAAGCTGTCATCCTGTGCCAGGAGAACAAGCTGTCATCCTGTGCCAGGAGAACAAGCTGTCATCCTGTGCCAGGAGAACAAGTTGTCATCCTATGCCAGGAGAACAAGCTGTCATCCTATGCCAGGAGAACAAGCTGTCGTCCTATGCCAGGAGAACAAGCTGTCATCCCATTCCAGGAGAATAAGCTGTCATCCTGTACCAGGAGAACAACCTGTCATCCTGTACCAGGAGAACAAGCTGTCATCCCATGCCAGGAGAACAAGCCGTCATATTATGCCAGAAGAACAAACTGTCATCCTGTGCCAGGAGAACAAGCTGTCATCTTATGCAAGGAGAACAAGCTGTCATCCTGTGCCAGGAGAGCAAGCTGTCATCCCATGCCAGTAGAACAAGCTGTCTTCCTGTGTCAGGAGAAAAAGCTGTCATCCTGTGCTAGGAGAACAAGCTGTCATCCTGTGCCAGGAGAACAAGCTATCATCCTGTGCCAGAAGAACAAGCTGCCATCCTGTACCAGGAGAACAAGCTGTCATCCTGTGCCAGGAGAACAAGCTGTCATCCTGTGCCAGGAGAACAAGCTGTCATCCTGTGCCATGAGAACAAGCTATCATCCTGTGCCAGGAGAACAAGCTGTCATCCTGTGCCAGGAGAACAAGCTGTCATCCTGTACCAGGAGAGCAAGCTGTCATCTTGTAATATAAGAACGAGCTGTCATCCTGTACCAGGAGAAAAAGCTGTCATCCTGTACCAGGAGAACAAGCTGTCATCCTATGCCAGGAGACCAAGCTGTCATCCTGTACCAGGAGAACAAGCTGTCATCCTGTACCAGGAGAACAAGCTGTCATCCTGTACCAGGAGAACAAGCTGTCATCCTGTACCAGGAGAACAAGCTGTCATCCTGTACCAGGAGAACAAGCTGTCATCCTGTGCCAGGAGAACAAGCTATCATCCTGTGCCAGGAGAACAAGCTGTCATCCTGTACCAGGAGGACAAGCTATCATCCTGTGCCAGGAGAACAAGCTATCATCCTGTGCCAGGAGAACAAGCTATCATCCTGTGCCAGGAGAACAAGCTGTCATCCTGTACCAGGAGAACAAGCTGTCATCCTGTGCCAGGAGAACAAGCTATCATCCTGTGCCAGGAGAACAAGCTGTCATCCTGTACCAGGAGGACAAGCTATCATCCTGTGCCAGGAGATCAAGCTATCATCCTGTGCCCGGAGAACAAGCTATCATCCTGTGCCAGGAGAACAAGCTATCATCCTGTACCAGGAGAACAAGCTGTCATCCTGTACCAGGAGAACAAGCTGTCATCCTGTGCCAGGAGAACAAGCTGTCATCCTGTGCAAGGAGAACAAGCTGTCATCCTGAGCCAGGAGAACAAGCTGTCATCCTGTGCCAGGAGAACAAGCTGTCATCCTGTGCCAGAAGAACAATCTGTCATCCTGTGCCAGAAGAACAAGCTGTCATCCTGTACCAGGAGAACAAGCTGTCATCCTGTGCCAGGAGAACAAGCTGTCATCCTGTGCCAGGAGAACAAGCTGTCATCCTGTACCAGGAGAACAAGCTGTCATCCTGTACCAGGAGAACAAGCTGTCATCCTGTACCAGGAGAACAAGCTGTCATTCCATGCCAGGAGAACAAGCTATCCTGTGCCAGGAGAAGTTATCATCCTGTTCCAGAAGAACAAGCTATCCTGTGCCAGGAGAAGCTATCATCCTGTTCCAGGAGAACAAGCTGTCATCCTGTACAAGGAGGACAAGCTGTCATCCTGTGCCAGGAGAACAAGCTATCATCCTGTGCCAGGAGAACAAGCTATCATCCTGTGCCAGGAGAACAAGCTATCGTCCTGTGCCAGGAGAACAAGCTGTCATCCTGTACCAGGAGGACAAGCTATCATCCTCTGCCAGGAGAACAAGCTATCATCCTGTGCCAGGAGAACAAGCTATCATCCTGTGCCAAGAGAATAAGCTATCATGCTGTGCCAGGAGAACAAGCTGTCATCCTGTACCAGGAGAACAAGCTGTCATCCTCTTCCAGGAGAACAAGCTATCATCCTGTGCCAGGAGAACAAGCTGTCATCGTGTACCAGGAGGACAAGCTATCATCCTGTGCCAGGAGAACAAGTTATCATCCTGTGGCCGGAGAACAAGCTATCATCCTGTGCCAGGAGAACAAGCTATCATCCTGTGCCAGGAGAACAAGCTCTCATCCTATACCAGGAGAACAAGCTGTCATCCTGTGCCAGGAGAACAAGCTGTCATCCTGTGCAAGGAGAACAAGCTGTCATCCTGAGCCAGGAGAACAAGCTGTCATCCTGTGCCAGGAGAACAAGCTGTCATCCTGTGCCAGAAGAACAATCTGTCATCCTGTGCCAGAAGAACAAGCTGTCATCCTGTACCAGGAGAACAAGCTGTCATCCTGTCCAAGGAGAACAAGCTGTCATCCTGTGCCAGGAGAACAAGCTGTCATCCTGTACCAGGAGAACAAGCTGTCATCCTGTACCAGGAGAACAAGCTGTCATCCTGTACCAGGAGAACAAGCTGTCATTCCATGCCAGGAGAACAAGCTATCCTGTGCCAGGAGAAGTTATCATCCTGTTCCAGGAGAACAAGCTATCCTGTGCCAGGAGAAGCTATCATCCTGTTCCAGGAGAACAAGCTGTCATCCTGTACCAGGAGGACAAGCTGTCATCCTGTGCCAGGAGAACAAGCTATCATCCTGTGCCAGGAGAACAAGCTATCATCCTGTGCCAGGAGAACAAGCTGTCATCCTGTTCCAGGAGGACAAGCTATCATCCTGTGCCAGGAGAACAAGCTATCATCCTGTGCCAGGAGAACAAGCTATCATCCTGTGCCAGGAGAATAAGCTATCATCCTGTGCCAGGAGAACAAGCTGTCATCCTGTACCAGGAGAACAAGCTGTCATCCTCTTCCAGGAGAACAAGCTATCATCCTGTGCCAGGAGAACAAGCTGTCATCGTGTACCAGGAGGACAAGCTATCATCCTGTGCCAGGAGAACAAGCTATCATCCTGTGCCCGGAGAACAAGCTATCATCCTTTGCCAGGAGAACAAGCTATCATCCTGTGCCAGGAGAACAAGCTCTCATCCTGTACCAGGAGAACAAGCTGTCATCCTGTGCCAGGAGAACAAGCTGTCATTCTGTACCAGGAGAACAAGCTGTCATCCTGTACCAGGAGGACAAGCTGTCATCCTGTACCAGGAGGACAAGCTGTCATCCTGTACCAGGAGGACAAGCTGTCATCCTGTACCAGGAGGACAAGCTGTCATCCTGTGCCAGGAGGACAAGCTGTCATCCTGTGCCAGGAGGACAAGCTGTCATCCTGTACCAGGACAAACTCATGCTTCTCGCCTGTATGCAGTTCACCAACAACAGGAAAGTACTTACCTTTATATTTTTCTCTGACATTTCTTACCGTCTTCTTGATTTACAGCCCAATTAGCTTGCCTGCATTTGTTCATATTTATCACCTCAGTATACTTATCCTGAAGCACAGTGAAGAAACTAATGTTTTGTTCTTTTCATTCTAACACCTTTACTTCGCCTCATCTCCTGTTTATTCTCTATACACCACCGACCACCTATTTCCTTTAGTCTCTGCCGTGTTTTCGATAAGGTGGCGTTGAACCTACTAATAGCCTTCTCTGAGAGACTACAGCTACATCCTGGGCTATTTTACCTTTTTTTTTTAACTAAAGAGAGCACTGCCGTGCTCTTCAGGTTTTGTGTCTATATTTTAAACCAGAATTTTGATATCAAGAATTGGTTAGTTTTTCTTGACAAATAATCTCGATATAATATGTAAGTTCTCTCTGTCTCCTCGTGCGTTTTTTTTTTTTTGTCAGCTTTCCCCCTCTAGATCTTCCTCCTCGTCTTACTCATCTCATTTTCCCTTCTCTTGATTTTGTTCTTCATCCTTCGTCCCACCTATTCCTATTTCTCCGCCTCCTCCTCGCCAGGACTGAGGGACCTTCCGTAGCCTGGGGGCGCCGGCTGATGGCTCTTGCCCTGACGTTCCACCTGACGCCCCGTGGTTAAAGTAATTCATTCATGGCGGGTGTAAACAAGACTCGCAGGAGGAAGGGAAAAACATCCTTCAGGAAGATTTATGGCTCACCATGACCTGCCGACGGAAGGACAATTTTGTGTGATCGTTAAATTATCCTGCCATATTTCCCGGATCTCTTCCTGGCCACTTATTATTTTTTTTATCCAAAGTTTTGTTGCTTCTCTCTTGGTAATGTTGCTTTATAGCTAATCATTTCTTAGCGTTAATAATTTTTTTTAGTTTGCCTCCTGACTCCACAAATGCCGCTATTGTCTTGTCTGTATTGCTAGGCTTTTTTTTTTCTTGGTAAGAAAGAGAGTAATAAGAGTGGTTTGGTTACCTGTATATATGGCAGGCTGGTATAACAACTCCAAAGAAATTGAGCTGGAGACCAGGACAAACACTCTTCATCAGCTTTACCTTTGATATACCTTTGATGAGTTCCATGAGTTTTTTCTAATCCCAGAGCCCGGCCTTGGGTCAGGTTCGTCCGGTCCTTGCCTAGTCAACCAGGCTATTGTTGCTGTTGGTCTGCTGACCTACATATCCATCACAGTCTGGTTGTTCTGGCACCTGGTGAAGATACTTGTGTAGTTTCCTCCTGAAGACTTCTGCAGTAGTCCCAGCAGTGTTTCTGATATCTTCTGGTAAGATGTTAAATAGTCTGGGACCCAGGATGTTGATACAGTGTTCCATTATTGTGCCCACGGTGCCCCTCTTGCCACTTGGTTTATTTTGCACTTCCACATCTCTCACCCCAGTATCTCTTGTTAGAGCAACTGCTCAAGAAGAAATTTTTCGCCTAGCTGGTAGTAATAAGTTATCACAAGTTATATACACTGATGGATCTAAACAGGAGTCTTCTGGCAGGGCTGCATCTGCTCTTGTTGCCACCTCCCTAGTTAAGAACCATAATAAATTTGTTGAGTTAGGCATATGAATTAACAACTGGGCGTCTACACTGCAAACTGAATTGTTTGCAATCCTAATGGCGCTAAAGCTAACCTATGACACTGAGCTTGACTCTTTCATCATTACTGATTCTATGTCATCATTGAAGGCTCTTGGCTCATATAATGACTCCAACAACATGCTCATTGGGGAAGCCAGGTATAGATACTCAAAAATTAGGGACAAAGGAATTAATGTACAATTGCTATGGATCCCATCACACATTGGATTACTCCTTCATGATAAAGTTGATATGTTAGCCAAGAAGAGTATCCAGAAGGAGAACGTAGAATATAACTTTGGTATAACTGTGTCTAGCATTAGGAATAATATTAGGAGAGAAGTAAATAATGAAAATGATTGTTATAGGAACGCAGTTAGAAGCCTGAGTAGATCTATAACCCACTATGATAACATGAACGTAGATAAGTATGTTTATGGAGCAACTTACAATGTGAACAAACTGACTGATGTTGTAGTGGCCAGGCTTAGGCTTGGTTACAAGTACTTCTGGCAGTTTGGGAGACACACAGATGATGATCAAACTAAATGTAAATTATGTGATCAGGCATATGGTCACTCTCTTGAACAGTATGTGCTTAATTGTCCACTTATTGAGGAATACAGAGACAGACAGTATAATAACCTATGTGACATGTCAAGATATCTTATTAATGAAAATAAGATACCAGATATACTAAGCAAATTTCCTAAATTTGCTTGTAACAGATAAGTGAACTATAGATATGTAGATATAAATCCATATGTATTCCTGTTAACCCTTTGGGGCGTAGTTCCAAGGCCTTTTGTGTATCCACATGCTCTTGCGCTACCGTCCACAGGATGGATATGGGGTGCACAATAAACTAGCCACTTCGGTGGCAAAATCTAAAATCACCCCAGTATATTGTGGTAGTGTGCAGATTTGGTACAAGGCTCTCAAGTACTTTCCAGACATATATAATCATGTATCTGTCTTTCCTCCGGTCCAGTGATAGTTGAATGATGCCGCAGACAGTGATGAAACTGATATCGTTATTACAGTGATAACTATTTGAGCTGAAATATACTGTAATTATGACGGTGATCACACACAGGATGAGTGACACTGTCCTCACGGCCCACAGGATGAGTGACATTGTCCCTCAGGGCCCACAGAATGAGTGACATTGTCCCTCAGGGCCCACAGGATGAGTGACACTGTCAAAGATCACCCAGGATGAGTGACGCTGCCCCTCAGAGTCACACAGGACGAGTGACCCTGTCAAGGGTCACCCAAGATGAGGGACATTGTCCCTTAGGGTTATACAGGACGAGTGACACTGTCCCTCGAGGGTCACACAGAATGAGTGACACTGTCCATCAAGGGTCACACAGGATGAGTGACATTGCCTGTCAAGGGTCACACGGAACGAGTGACACTGTCCCTCAAGTGTCACACAGGATGGCTGACACTGTCCCTCAAGGTCACAAAGAATGAGTGACACTGTCTTATGCTCTTCTTGGGAAAATCCTGTAATCTCGTATACATAATTTTTAAAGCCGGCAGAGGTGGCCGGAGGGAGATTAGGATAGGGAGAAGAACCTTCTGATATATTATCCTAACCTCAACTATTTAGAGAAGAGTAGAGAGATAGACTGAGTCCTGATAAAATTTCTGCTCTCCTTTCCACGTAACCCTTCCTTACTCTTGACTCCATTAAACAACCCTCTCCACCGCCTCCCTGTACTAAACCTGTTTGTCTGCCACCTTTTTCAATCTCTCTTTTCTTTACTCCGTCTCCACTTTCACTTCTCTCATCCTTTCCTCCATTAAATCCTCCTAGTCCTTAATGTCACTCTACCAACATGGAGTCAGGTCCGGGCGTGTGGCCACTTACTAACAAGCCTCGAGTCAGGTCATGGAAAAATGTCACCTTAGTCCAGAGGGAAGGAACCTTTATTAAGAATGGCATGTTTGCTCCCACTGTAATTAACAGTTAACATGAACTCCCAAATAAAATTGGATCGATGTACACCAAAATGATTTCTCGCCTTGGAAAATAAACAGATTTACTGTTCAGTATTTTGGACGATGGGTCTTCTCTCCTGGAAAACTCACACGTTGCTTTAATGTTTCAATATATTAATTTAAGAGAGAGAGAGAGAGAGAGAGAGAGAGAGAGAGAGAGAGAGAAAGAAAGATATTGTAGAAAATCTCTTTGAAAACGACTACAACAACAGATGCAGCCCTGCCAGCAGGATCCTACTTATGTACACCAGCATACATAATTTGTGATATATTATTAATAATACTGAAGCGATAGGTTTCTTCTTGAGCAGTTGCCTTTGCAAGAGATTTAATGAAGAGAGCGCTAGTGATGAACTTCTTGGGAAAAACTTTTGCATATTCAACATTAGATGAATAAAACTTCCATGAAGGAGTGAAACACCCTTGTTGTATACAGATATATAGTTCATATAGGTTCTAAAACTTAATATATATGTGCATTTACATCTTGATTTTTATTAATATTTCTAGTGACAGTGTTTGGTTTACTTTTTAACATCCTAATACCAAGTACAGTGTTAATATCAATTATCCTATCACTAATACTAAGAATACCAAGCTCCTTCCTCGTATTAAAATGGTAGATTTAGGACAGCCAAGAAAAATTCTGAGAGCTTCCTTCTGCATTAACTCCAAAGGACGGAGATAAGTTTCTTTATCTAATATTAACATGGCTGAAGCATAAACGTTAAGGATCTAGTCTGGGTTATGGAGATTCTTACTAATCTTACATTAGCATCATACTTGGGGTTGTAACCAGCAACAACTTTGAGATCATTTAGCTGATGTTTTCACTCAGCAAATAAAGGGTGCGGGACATGTCTTTTAAGATAAGATAAGATTTCGTTCGGATTTTTAACCCCGGAGGGTTAGCCACCCAGGATAACCCAAGAAAGTCAGTGCGTCATCGAGGACTGTCTAACTTATTTCCATTGGGGTCCTTAATCTTGTCCCCCAGGATGCGACCCACACCAGTCGACTAACACCCAGGTACCTATTTGCTGCTAGGTGAATAGGACAACAGGTGTTAGGAAACGCGTCGAAATGTTTCCACCCGCCGGGAATCGAACCCGGGCCCTCCGTGTGTAAAGCGGGAGCTTTAGCCACCAGGCCACCGGGCCAATATCTTAGTCATAGGTGCTGATATGAGGAGGCCTAGATGATTACACATTATTTGAATCTCATTAAGAATAATACTCATTTTGTTATTCCCTGTTGTATTGATCATCAAGTCATCAGCATAGCAGAAGAGTGTGTAAACCACTAATAAAGTGAAGCACAGGTGATTTTTCTAATCCCCTCCTCCTTCTTACACTTCTTCGTTCTTCCACCCCCACTCCTTCCCTTTACCTTTCCCCCATCTTTTCCTTCTCCCTCTTTATCCCCTTCCCCTCTTCATGTCCTCCTCCCCATCCTTGTCCACTTTTCCCACTTCTCTTCCTCTCCTCCCTCCTGGCTGGATCCGTCACTACAAGAACACCTTCATGTAAACAACTTCCATGAGGAGACGCTTAGATGTTTATTTACAAGTCGTGTGTGGCCTCCAGTCTATGTCCCCGCCGGCTGTAATCTCCCTCTCCATGATCTTCCAAGATTATCGGCTCTGATCTTCCCAATAATCTCGTCAATAATCGGCTTTGTAATACATGTTTGTCTACCAGGGTGGCCGCCACGACTGAGCCAGCGACACCAGGCTACTGATAAGTACTAGGCTGTGTGGGCCGGTGCGTTGTGGTCACACAAAGGCTTCCCAAAGATGTACATCTTTGCTATTGTATGTGTATTTGCATGTTTAATTTGTCACTTGAAAATAATTTGAAATTTTTTTTATGAATGTCGATCATTAGTGATTGACAGGTATTCATGTACCCGGGAGTAAAGTTAAATGTTATCAGGTACACCTCAAAGTGGATATCTGTAACGGTTGTCAGATGTTTCTTCCTTCAGGGTTCCCTTGCGATAGCTTGATAACTCCTCTTCTGATTAGCATCATATCTTCTGTAACTCACCTAGAGGAAGGTTAAGACTGTATTGGGACAAATGTCTCAATTTTACTCGTGAAAATATAGAGTGGAACCTCAAATATCGAACTTAATCCATTCCAGGAGCTAGTTCTAAATTCGAAATTCTGAAAATCGAAGCAATATTTCCCATAAGAAATAATGGAAATACAATTAATCCGTTCCAGAAACCCAAAAATATTCACAAAAAATACATTTTATAGAGATTAATTACAGTTTTATATACAACAAATACTATAGTGTTCAATTATGTATATAAATATAAAATAACATTTTTACTTACCTTTTTTGAAGATTGGTGATGGCATCTGGAAGATAGGGAGAAGGAGAGAGGGAGTTGGGGTTAGTGTATGGAGGGAGAATCCCCCTCCATGAGGACTTCAGGTATCAAAGCCCTCTCTTGGGTTACTTCCCTTCTCTGTCTTTTAATGCCACTAGGACCAGCTTGAGTCACTGGACCCCTGTCTCACAAGTCCTCTGTTTCTGGCGCCTCTTTAACATTTCCCAAAAATGGGACATGGTTCTGTCACTGAACTGGTTCCAGGAGTTTTCTGTGCCAGATCGGCATGCAACTTCCTTGCCTTTTCGCAAATATTCGTCTCTGAAACACTATCACCTGTCATCTCTTTATCCTTGATCCACACCAGCAACAACTTCTCAACCTCTTCAGCTATTTGTGGTCTTTTTTTGGTTAGCATATTAACACCTTTCGCAACATCAGCTTCCTTGATTTGTTCTTTCTTTGCCAGGATAGAACCGATGGTCGACTTGTTTTTCCCATACATCCTGGCAAGCTCAGCAAGTCTCAAACCACTTTCATACTTCTGTATTATTTCCTTCTTCACATCTATGGTGTTTCTCACTTTCTTTACCACAGGGGTACCACTAGCAAGCTTCTTTGGGCCCATGGTAGCTTGTTTCACAGTCCCACAAGCACTAAACACAATGAAATAATATTAAAATGTTTGAATGAGAGAGCAGGTTAGTGTTCACTCAATCATCAACAAAGCCAGACTGGCTCACGGCGCCTGCACGGGGATGCGAACAGAGCAGGCTGGCGGACAGGTCCGGTACCCGGCGGTCCGAAAATAGGGGCGAGTTCGATAATAAGGACAAAGTTGGTTCGAGAAAAGGGTTCTATTTCTGAAACGTTCGATAAGTGATACGTTCAAAATTTAAGGTTCCACTGTAACAGTAGTTTCCGTGAATTAGCCTGGGAATAACCTCCTTTAATTTAGAGGTATATTCCCTATAGATTTAGGCTGCAACGTTGAAACTATGCAAATTTTCTAACAGTGAGGATTACTGGTTTCTGTGTTATAACTGGAGAATGCCAATTCTGATAGGCTTCAAACTTTTATCACTGGAATATTTTGCCTGAAGAAATGTTTGCATTGTTAGTGGGTTGCAGAAGTGTCAATTTATCAAGTTTATTAGACAAACTGAGACATCAGTTTCCACACATCAAGTGGAGGTTTCTTCTGATTATATCTAAACCGTCTTTAAAAAAATGATATATTAATTTATGTGCGATAACTTAATTCCTTTTCTGATTGGCTTAAAAATTTTAACAATGATAAATAAAGGAAAGTTCGAATTGTACCTGGACAGTGTAGGTACCAGTTTGTCCACTATAATTTAAACTCGTATGTTGTGCATATATGGAAACTCTACCAGGCCAACTCCTCTCATGTTTTATCATAAGAATTAAAAAGTTTTTCTTGCAGGAGTGCGTAACATTAAATATCGAAAAAATAAGCAAAATAAAGCTGAGAATAATTAATATTTACCTTTTCATGAGGTGTTGAAGTTTAACAAATTTAGTATAGAGTCCTCTGTGGTGAAAATTCACAAAACAGCCCTGTTCTGGGCAGTATTTTTTTTAAATAAATTATTTTAAGTTATCCCCCAAATGGGATACCTATAGTGATTTTCTGAATTCCTATTTCTTTTATTTTTTCTTTTTTTTTTGTCATTTATTTCGCTTTTATTCCCCCACAAGGTTTCCGTCCACAATTTGAGAATATCTCTTTTGACCGGCTGCAAACTTCCAATTCAAATTTTACGAGAACCTAGATGAAGGTTCATACTGAGCTATGCAGGTGTCTGCATGTTAATTTTAAAGGCTAAAATATGATGCTAGTTTCTGTGCAATACCTTAAGACTTTCTTAACTAGCTTCAAACTTTCCAAGATGTGTATTGCACCTAGAAAATGGACAGCATTGTTTCTGGGCTGTCTAGGTGACAACTCGCAATTTTTTAACTGTATGGTATTTTTTCTCAGGTAATAACATAAGAATTCCTCTTTGAAAGTGCGCAATACTTGAAATAACGATGCGTCTAAGACACACTGACAATATATAACAATGACTGGAGAATATCTCTCTTATGTAACTGATCGAAAGGTTCGGACTGGTTTTTTGGAAAAATTGTATATTCCAATTTCCCAATTTTATTTAATTATTTGATATTTTTGTATCGAAGCTATTATTGATGAATGCTTCTTCATATTGACTTTAAACTTTTGACACCTGTGTTTACTTCTTAGAGAAAGATTTATAGCCAATAATGTTCCTATTTTTATCTATAAAAACTAACAAATTGATGTATGAAACTGATAAGGCAGAGATTGTTTTGTACCATCTTAAGTCCACACTCAAGATCACATCTAATGACTGATTTATTATCTGAGGGTAGTACCCAGCACCATGGGCTCCGTGCCCTGTCTTCACATAACGCTTCCAGTCTCCAAACACAAAAGTTTTAGGTAACAAATTTCGTAGAAAATACACTAATTCATCCCTTGTGAACGTATTTCTAGCCTTCACATTTTTTTTAGCTTCATAAACATTCTGTTATACCACTGATTACTGTTCTGATATCAAGGTGCTCTATTCCGGTCACACGCAGCCTCAATGACCCTCGCGTAGCGATAGGGTTTAAGCCAAATTTACAAACTGGGTGTACAGAATTCACAAAATGCTGAGAAAAAAACCATTTAGTTGCCTGGTATTTTCCTGGTCAAACTCCAATCTCTTCTCCTTTCACAACTATTTAACTTCATTAATTATACAAGTATGCTTTATATAATTAGAAATAGAATGCTACCCATTCATCAGTTTAATTCAGTAGTATAAATATAAGGCGCGAATATACCCGATGTTTACTTTAGTTTGGGTAGTTGTACCGGCTACCAGGAGGTACTGTAAGTGTATGTTAGGTCCAGAGAACTACGCTATTCTCTGCTCGACCGTGATTACAGTTCACCAGATAAGTTCTCAACAGTATATAGCATAGTGGACTTCCTTTGGACTTTCCTTCCGTTTGCTGTTTTGGTTATACAACTTGTGTTATCGCTGCCGTGTGTGTGTGTGTGTGTGTGTGTGTGTGTGTGTGTGTGTGTGTGTGTGTGTGTGTGTGTGTGTGTGTCATGTTGATGCAGGTCTTCTTACCACTGGGTGCCTGGCCCCTCAAGGAAGGTTCCTTGATGTTGGTGAGGGGCTCTTGATTTAGGGAATTGGATCTGTGCTTAAGTTCCCCGAATTAAGCCTGAATGCCTTCCACATCCCCCCCCCCAGGCGCTGTATAATCCTCCGGGTTTAGCGCTTCCCCCTTGATTATAATAATAATGGGTGCCTGGCCACATATTATAAATAATGAATTCCTGGTGGTGGTGGTAGGATGAGTGATGTGGTGGTGGTGGTAGTAGTAGTAGTAGTAGTAGTACAGGTGTAGACGGAGGTGAGGGGAGTGGCGGAGGTTGAGGTAGTGGTGGTAGTGGTAGTCGCATAGATGTTAGTGACGATAGTAATGGCAGTGAAGATTGTCGTTGTAGGGGAGGTGGTGGTGACTGTGGCTGTAGTGATTTTGGTGGTGAGGGAAGGGGCGAAAAGTGACAGTGAAGTAGTGATGATGGTAATAGTGGTAAGGATACTAGTGACGGTAGCAAGGGTAGTATTGGTGGTAGTGGTGATGATGATCATGGTATCAGGGTAGTGGTGGTGGTGGGGATGATCGTGGTGGTTGTGGTCGTAGGGGTGGTGTTGATTGAGGGCATGGTATTGGCAGTGGCGAAGGTAGTGGGGGTGATGACTGGGGAGGGAATGGTTGTAGTAGTGGTAATAGTGGTGATGGTAGTGGTGATAGTGGTGGTGTTGGTAGTGGCAGTGGTAATGGTGATGGTGGTGATGGTAGTGGTGGTTGTTGGGGAAGAACAGTCCCCTCAGTCTTCAGATTGGTTCTTGAGTGCGCGTTAAAATCTCCATTTATTACGGGATGGTGGTCAACACATAAATTGTGCTCGCTCCCTCTGGTCACCCTGTGTGTGTGTGTGTGTGTGTGTGTGTGTGTATGTGTGTGTGTGTGTGTGTGTGTGTGTGTGTGTGTGTGTGTGTGTGTGTGTGTGTGTGTGTGTGTGTTCAATTGTAATATTGAATCCTATTTAGTTTTTCTAAAATACAGTCATTATATTTTACCCTTTCTTTAATACAGTAATCAAGTCGTTCCTTCACATGTTTCCTTGACAATTCCTAATAAAACACGATCACTCTCCAGGTGGATTCAAATCATTTACGCAAGAATAAAGAAAACGCTGAGGCATGAAGAGCTTCTGTTACATTTACGTGTTCTACTGACCATTATTCATTTACGATAACTTGCTCCTATTCACTGTCATTTATCAATAATTCTCATAATGTATAATGTAATCGTAATTCCTGGTGTGTGTCTTATCAAACTCTTCTCTCTCTCAAGTATTATTCAACACTGGTTCTATTTATTCACCATTATGAGTTCCTCATTTATGCTTTCGAGTTTAATCCCCGAAATATTTATTTATATCAGTTTCCTCGTATAGTTTCTTTTCACAACATTTTTACTGCCACTTAGGTCTTCCCTACTTGTATTTTCTCCACACTCAATATTTTCCATCGAATACAGCTTAATTTAAAATATGTTTAATAGTTTAGTTTGTTACAATATATCAGGTTTCTTATTTATAATGCATTTATTGAAAATTTTCTGTCTACATTAGTATTCAGAATATTAACAATGGTGTTTATCTCACTAATTATTTGTCAATTTGTTTTGCTTTGGTTGTTCTCTATCGTGTGTTCGTTTTTTTTTTTTTTTGAGAAGTCATTTGATCGTTCAGCTTGGTCTTGTTACTCAGCAAACTCTTTCAGTATATCCTCGCTTAATGTCTTAGCAGTGTTTATGAAGTGTTTTATTTTCACTCTGTACTCCCTGGAAGGCTCTTGTCTAATCTTTGTATCCTTATAGGCGCCCAATTTTTTTATATTCCAAGCTCTACTTAACAAATCTTCTTAATGCGTAATCAGTGTGAATGTTATTCTTAGAGTCCTGTTCGTATCTTTCTGGTATTTTCTAACTTTTTTTATATCCCACTATAGGTTCTTTAATGCTAAAATCCATTCATTATTTACTCATCCCATTCACGTGTCTTTCTTTTTCCAAGTTTCCTTCTGATCTTGATTTTATTTTTCTATCAACAGTCTCTGTCAGCAATGTTGAACTCTTTGCAATCTTTTTTTTTTTATGTCATGAATGATTATTCTAGTATTAATTTCCTCAGTCATTACCACTTACTGCTCTTCTTTCTTTTCATTATTGATTTTGTTCTGTCTTCTATTATAGCTTTATAGTCTATCGATTTCATCTCCACAAATTATTATTATAATCAAAAAGAAGCGCTAAGCCACAAGGGCTATACAGCGCTGCTCATCTCCACAAAACTTTTGTTAATATGTGAGATATTCTGACCTAGCTGCAACTGTTATCCTTGTTATACCAGCATAATTATGTCCTGTTTTAGTTTTGTACTCTGGCTGTTTTGGGTAGCTTGCCATTTCAGTGTTTTCTACCTTTGTTGTATTGAAACTTTTATTATTTCTTTATCAGATTTCAAAGTTACATTTTACTTATTTAATTTTTCTATCAATCCTTTCTGCCTTACCTGATTTTGTTTTGGTTTTGTCATCTTGTCCATCCATCAGGTAGATTTCATTTTTGCTGATGTAAAATCATGGGTACTACATATTTGATCTAGTTCATTCTGCAATTTATAAACAAGGAGATAAAGTTTTCAATCATTTATCTTAAGATACATTAAACTTTTCCTTAAGCAACGAACTTCTACATAATATTTTCTTTCGCCTATTTTAGGACTTCACTCACACAACCTATACTACCTTCAAACCGCGGTGCGGGTGAGGTTAGAACTCATGGCAAGTGAGTCGTACAACTCCAGTCCAGTGCGTAAGCCACTGGGCCAGCTGGTTACAGTAACATTCATCAATCTGGGTATATACACCACAAGAAGGGCCACCAGTGTGACCATAATTACAAGTTTTTACAGATGAATCTCCCGCCAGCGTGGCCGCGACGAACTCTAGCTCAGGTCCCCTCAAAGTTGTCATCATGACTTATCTACTCCCTTCACTTTAAACAGGTGTGTGTGTATATGTGCGTGTCTCAAATTACTCTTTACCTATTATGCTTCCCATCCCCCTCACCCCTCACCATTCCCTCATCCCTTCACCATCCCTTGCCCCCTCTTCATCCCTGATCACCCTCACCATCCAACCCCCCTTCACCATCCAACCCCCCCCCCCTCACCATCCTTCACCCCCCCCCCAAGCCCGCTGTCAGCCGCTCTCACGAACAAACAAAATATTTATTGTGGGTTCTGCCCACCTTGACATTTCCAATTTCCAGCGGCGCATTATCCAATTCCCAGTACAAAGACACCAAATGCTTAAGTCACATTTGTCTGTCGTACACAAGTGTCGGGTCCAAAGGTCTAACACCAACCACATTCTACAGGAAATTATTTAAAAGAAATTAAAAGTTTACAATTTTGTGGAGGATGTGGGCGTTGTTGTGGAGGATGTGGGCGTTGTTGTGGAGGATGTGGGCGTTGTTGTGGAGGATGTGGGCGTTGTTGTGGAGGATGTGGGCGTTGTTGTGGAGGATGTGGGCGTTGTTGTGGAGGATGTAAGCGTTGTTGTGGAGAATGTGGGCGTTGTTGTGGAGGATGTGGGCGCTCCTGTGGAGGATGTGGGCGTTGTTGTGGAGGATGTAAGCGTTGTTGTGGAGAATGTGGGCGTTGTTGTGGACGATGTGGGTGCTCCTGTGGAGGATGTGGGCGTTGTTGTGGAGGATGTAAGCGTTGTTGTGGAGAATGTGGGCGTTCTTGTGGAGGATGTGGGCGTTGTTGTGGAGAATGTGGGCGTTGTTGTGGAGAATGTGGGCGTTGTTGTGGAGGATGTGGGCGCTCCTGTGGAGGATGTGGGCGCTCCCGTGGAGGATGTGGGCGTTGTTGTGGAGGACGTGGGCATTGTTGTGGAGGATGTGGGCGTTGTTGTGGAGAATGTGGGCGTTGTTGTGGAGAATGTGGGCGTTGTTGTGGAGGATGTGGGCGCTCCTGTGGAGGATGTGGGCGCTCCCGTGGAGGATGTGGGCGTTGTTGTGGAGGACGTGGGCGTTGTTGTGGAGGATGTGGGCGTTGTTGTGGACGATGTGGGCTTTCCTGTGGTGGATGTGGGCGTTGTTGTGGAGAAGGTGGGCGTTCCTGTGGAGGATGTGGGCGTTGTTGTGGAGGATGTGGGCGTTGTTGTGGAGGATGTGGGCGTTGTTGTGGAGGATGTGGGCGTTGTTGTGGACGATGTGGGCTTTCCTGTGGTGGATGTGGGCGTTGTTGTGGAGAAGGTGGGCGTTCCTGTGGAGGATGTGGGCGTTGTTGTGGAGGATGTGGGCGTTGTTGTGGATGATGTGGGCGCTCCTGTGGAGGATGTGGGCGTTGTTGTGGAGGATGTGGGCGTTGTTGTGGAAGATGTGGGCGTTGTTGTGGAAGATGTGGGCGCTCCTGTGGAGGATGTGGGCGTTGTTGTGGAGGACGTGGGCGTTGTTGTGGAGGATGTGGGCGTTGTTGTGGAGGATGTGGGCGCTCCTGTGGAGGATGTGGGCGTTGTTGTGGAGGACGTGGGCGTTGTTGTGGAGGATGTGGGCGTTGTTGTGGAGGATGTGGGCGCTCCTGTGGAGGATGTGGGCGTTGTTGTGGAGGACGTGAGCGTTGTTGTTCAGGATGTGGGCGTTGTTGTGGAGGATGTGGGCGCTCCTGTGGAGGATGTGGGCGTTGTTGTGGAGGATGTGGGCGTTGTTGTGGAGGACGTGGGCGTTGTTATGGAGGATGTGGGCGTTGTTGTGGAGGATGTGGGCGCTCCTGTGGAGGATGTGGGCGTTGTTGTGGAGGATGTGGGCGTTGTTGTGGACGATGTGGGCGCTCCTGTGGAGGATGTGGGCGTTGTTGTGGAGGATGTGGGCGCTCCTGTGGAGGATGTGGGCGTTGTTGTGGAGAATGTGGGCGTTGTTGTGGAGGACGTGGGCGTTGTTGTGGAGGATGTGGGCGATGTTGTGGAGGATGTGGGCGCTCCTGTGGTGGATGTGGGCGTTGTTGTGGAGAAGATGGGCGTTCCTGTGGAGGATGTGGGCGTTATTGTAGAGGATGTGGGCGTTGTTGTGAAGGACGTGGGCGTTGTTGTGGAAGATATGGGCGTTCCTGTGGAGGATATGGGCGTTGTTGTGGAGGATGTGGGCGTTGTTGTGGATGGTGTGAGCGTTGTTGTGAAGGATGTGGGCGTTGTTGTGGAGGATGTGGGCGTTGTTGTGGAGGATGTGGGTGTTGTTGTGGAGGGTGTGGGCATTATTGTGGAGGATGTGGGCGTTCTTGTGGAGGATGTGGGCGTTCCTGTGGAGGATGTGGGCGTTCCCGTGTAGGGTGTGGGCGTTCCTGTGGAGGATGTAGGCATTTCTGTGGAGGCTGTGGGCGTTGTTGTGGAGGATGTGGGCGTTGTTGTGGAGGATGTGGGTGTTGTGGAGGATGTGGGCGTTCCCGTGTAGGGTGTGGGCGTTCCTGTGGAGGATGTAGGCATTCCTGTGGAGGATGTGGGCGTTGTTGTGGAGGATGTGGGCGTTGTTGTGGAGGATGTGGGCGTTCCTGTGGAGGATGTGGGCGTTGTTGTGGAGGGTGTGGGCGTTTTTGTGGGGGATGTGGGTGTTGTTGTGGTGGGTGTGGGCGTTGGTGTGGAGGATGTGGGCGTTGTTGTGGAGGATGCGGGCGTTCCTGTGGAGGATGTGGGGGTTGTGGAGGATGTGGGCGTTGTTGTGGAGGATGTGGGCGTTGTTGTGGAGGATGTGAGCGTTCCTGTGGAGGATGTGGGTGTTCCTGTGGAGGATGTGGGCGCTGTTGTGGAGAATGTGGGCGTTGTTGTGGATGGTGTGGGCGTTGTTGTGAAGGATGTGGGCGCTGTTGTGGAGGGTGTGGGCGTTGTTGTGGATAGTGTGGGCGTTGTTGTGAGCGATGTGGGCGTTGTTGTGGAGGGTGTGGGCGTTGTTATGAAGGATGTGGGCGTTGTGGAGGATGTGGGCGTTGTTGTGGAGGATGTGGGCGTTGTTGTGGAGGGTGTGGGCGTTGTTGTGGAGGATGTGGGCGTTGTTGTGGAGGATGTGGGCGTTCCTGTGGAGGATGTGGGCGTTCCTGTGGAGGGTGTGGGCGTTCCTGTGGAGGGTGTGGGCGTTCCTGTGGAGGATGTGGGCATTGTTGCGGAGAGTGTGGGCGTTGTGGAAGATGTGGGAGTTGTTCTGGAGGGTGTGGGCGTTCCTGTGTAGGATGTGGGCGTTAATGTGGAAGATGTAGGCGTTCCTGTGGAGAATGTGGGCGTTCCTGTGGAGGATGTGGGTGTTCCTGTGAAAGTTGTGGGCGTTCATGTGGAGGATGTAGGTGTTCCTGTAGAGGATGTAGGCGTTACTGTGGAGGATGGGGGCATTATTGTGGAGGATGTGAGCGATAATGTGGAGGATGTAGGCGTTCCTGTGGAGAATGCGGGCGTTCCTATGGAGGATGGGGGCATTATTGTGGAGGATGTGGGCGTTAATGTGGAATATGTAGGCGTTCCTGTGGAGGATGTAGGCGTTCCTGTGGAGGATGTGGACATTAATGTGGAGGATGTAGGCGTTCCTGGGGAGAATGTGGGCGTTCCTGTGGAGGATGTGGGCGTTTCTGTGGAGGATGTGGGTGTTCCTGTGAAAGATGTGGGCGTTCATGTGGAGGATGTAGGTGTTCCTGTAGAGGATGTAGGTGTTACTGTGGAGGATGGGGGCATTATTGTGGAGGATATGAGCGTTAATGTGGAGGATGTAGGCGTTCCTGTGGAGAATGCGGGCGTTCCTATGGAGGATGGGGGCATTATTGTGGAGGATGTGGGCGTTAATGTGGAATATGTAGGCGTTCCTGTGGAGGATGTGGGCGTTCCTGTTGAGAATGTGGGCGTTCCTGTGGAGGATGTGGGCGTTCCTATGGAGGATGTGGGTGTTCCTGTGAAAGATGTGGGCGTTCCTGTGGAGGATGTAGGCGTTCCTGTGGAGGATGTGAGCGTTCCTGTGGAGGATGGGGGCATTATTGTGGAGGATGTAGGCGTTCCTGTGGAGATTGTGGGCTTTCCTGTGGAGGATGTGAGCGTTCCTGTGGAGGATATGGGCGTTACTGTGGAGGATGTGGGTGTTCCTGTGAAAGATGTGGGCATTTCTGTGGAGGATGTGGGCGTTCCTGTGGAGGATGTGGGCGTTCCTATGGAGGATGTGGGTGTTCCTGTGAAAGATGTGGGCGTTCCTGTGGAGGATGTAGGCTTTCCTGTGGAGGATGTGAGCGTTCTTGTAGAAGATGTGGGCGTTCCTGTGGAGGATGTGGGCGTTCCTGTGGAGGATGTGGACGTTCCTGTGGAGGATGTGTGCGTTAATGTGGAGGATGTAGGCGTTCCTGTGGAGAAAGTGGGTGTTCCTGTGAAAGATGTGGGGGCTCCTGTGGAGTATGAGGGCGTTCCTGTCTAGGGTGTGGGCGTTCCTGTGGAGGATGTGGGCGTTCCTGTGAGAGATGTGGGCATTCCTGTGGAGGATGTGGGCGGTCCTGTGGAGGATGTGAGCGTTCGTGTGGAGTATGAGGGCGTTCCTATGAAAGATGTGGGCATTCCTGTGGAGGATGTGGGCGTTCCTATGAAAGATGTGGGCATTCCTGTGGAGGATGTGGGCGTTCCTATGAACGATGTGGGCATTCTTTTGGAGGATGTGGGCGTTCCTGTTTAGAATGTGGGTGTTCCTGTGGAGGATGTGGGCGTTAATGTGAAGGATGTCGGCGTTCCTGTGGAGAAAGTGGGCGTTCTTGTGGAGAATGTCGGGGTTCCTGTGAAGGATGTGGGCGTTCGTGTGGAGTATGAGGACGTTCCTGTTGAAGATGTGGGCGTTCCTATGGAGGATGTGGGTGTTCTTGTTGGAGTTGTGGGTGTTCCTGTGAAGGCCGTTCCTGTGACGGATGTGGTCATTCCTGTGTAGGATGCAGGCGTTACTGTGAATAATGTAGACGTTCCTGTGAAGGATGTGGGCTTTCCTGTGAAAGATGAGGACCTTCCTGTGGAGGGTGTGAGCTTTACTGTTAAGGGTTCTGGAGGGTGTGGGCGTTCCTGTAGAGAGTGTTGGCGTTGCGTCCCTTGCATGGGACTCAAGGTGTATTTGTTATTATATGCATATATTTTTATTTTTATTTTCACTTATTATATTGTCTATATCTTCATTAATAACTAAAATGAAGTTATCTTTCTTTATAATATTATCTAACCTTATATTATTTAGCTGTGTATATAGGTAGGATGTGTTTTACTGAATTTAGTCGGGAACTGCTGTGCTAACTACTGTAAGATAGTCAATCGGTCTCTCGGGTAGGTGTCCCATCGACCGAGGTGACAGGCTTAGAGGCGTTGCCTGAGTACCAGCCTACCTCTAGCCTTTTAAACATCTTCTTGAAGTTTAATTAGACTTGAGTTCTGGGTAACAGACGGTTCCGTTGGTGAGTATGTATTTCTTGTCATGAACCCGAGTAAATTTTTCATTGTGAGAGACTGCATCATACTGTGTTACTGCGCTACTTACGGCTTTTGTTTTAATCCAATTATCGAGTTTATAGTTACGTTCAGTACTAACAGGGTGGCATCATGTTGGTCAGTGAAGGACAGAGTTAGTTCTGGACTTAGAGATTTTGATATTAATTAAGGTTGCGAGTTTTTTGACGTTATAAAGTCAATCAGTGGATTTAACTGTGACCTCAATGTATTAACGTAGTCTTGACTTGAATTGAGCCAAACTTATATTCGGTAAGAGGGGAGTATTAGGTCTCCTCTCTCCTATAGAGATTCTGTTGAAGACCTCAGCTGTGTTTTGTTCCTGCTTCGTTAAGATCCCTTAAGTTTTGATAAATGTGTGTATCTCTAGGTTAGCTTCTTGGTGGATTATCGTACTCAAAACCAGTGATTATTCGAGGACGAATGTACAATTTGGCTTTGTATGTATATAGAGTCGGCCTATAGTGAGACATTTCCGTCAATGATTGAAACCCCTGGGTATATGTGTATATATGTTTAATTACGACTCATAACACTGGAAATGTCACTTTAACTAATTGTTCATAAATTGTATTATAAACTTATGGCCTCTACTATTATTGTTCTCATAAGTACCATTCTGTATTCAACAAGAGAGAGTATATTTGTTACTTTTAAGACACGTTAAAATTAACGATATTAAATTATTTTGTCGGATTGTTGTCTCCTGGTAATAATTTACAAAAAGTCTATTAAAATGGTCTTTTATATTAAAGACAGCCAGTCCTGACCGCGATCCAACACCTTGTTACGAAAGAGAAAACTTTCACAGGCTACATACGGAAGCAGATTTATCCCTAAACTCCCTTAGCGCTTTATTTGATTACAATTATCCCAAACTCCCCTGAGTTCTCCACTCGCTTCTGTTGTGTAACTCAGCGAGATACATAACTTCTCTTTTTGTAAAAGTGCGTGTTCCTGTGGAGGTTTGTGAAGGGTGTGGGCGTTCCTTTACAGGGTTGTGGAATGAGTCGGCGTTCCTCTATAGGGTTGTGGAGGTGGCCGGACAGGTGACCGACGGACACGTGGCAGTCAGACATTTGACCGAAGGACAATAGACCGAACGAATAATTAGGTTAAGTTAGGTAAAGTGATAGATGCCAGTTTGGCCATATGTCCGTCGGCGAAGTGTTCATCAGCCAAATGTCCGGGGTTGTGGAGGGTACTGGCGTTCCTCTATTGGGTTGTGGAGGGTTTTGGCGTTTCTCTACAGGGTTGTGGAGGGAATGGGCATTTCTTTGGAGGATCAGGAAGAGTGGGGAAGTTCCTTCAACTAGAGGGTTTGGGAGAGTGTAGGATTTCCTTTTTAGGGTTAGGGAGGGTGTGGCGTTCCTCTTAAGGGTTCGGGAGGGGTGTTGCCCTTCCTCTGCAAGGAGAGTGTAGAGACCTTTCTCTATAGGTTGTGGAGGGTGTGGACGTTCGTCTTGATGGTTGGAGAGGGTGTGGACGTTCGTCTTGAGGGTTGGGGAGGGTATGGACGTTCGTCTGGAGGGTTGGGAGGGTGTGGACGTTCGTCTTGGGGGTTAGGGAGAGTTAGGGCGCTCTTCTTGAGGGTAGGGAACGGTGTGGACGTTGATCTTGAGAGTTGGGAACGGTGTGGACATTGGTCTTGGGGGTTTGGAACGGTGTGGACGTTGGTCTTGAGGGTTGGGAACGGTGTGGACGTTGGTCTTGAGGGTTAGGAACGTGTGGACGTTGGTCTTGAGGGTTGGGGAGTGTGTGGGAGTTACTTTTGAGGCTTTAAGAGTGTGGGAGCGTTCCTCTTCACTGATGGGGATGATGGGTACGTTCCTTTTGAACGTGGGGACTGGGGAGTTCCTCTTAATAGAGAAGGTTGTATATCAGTGGTGTAACAAGACTGACAAGATGATGAATAAGTCACATGTGTAACATCTGAGAATCTTTATTATGTAGATGTTTCTCCAACCAGTGGCTTTATCAATACAGTACAGCGACATAGGCAAAATACTGTAGTAGAGGAGGTAATTTGTCCTTCAGCTTCTCAGAATTATACCCAGAAGACTTGGACGTGCCTAATATGAGCCAATAGGCCTGCTACAGTGCTCCTTATGCTCCTTAGGTGCTCAAGATCTGCTCAGACAGAGAAAACCTAACTATTTTACTGTCAATAACAAAACTGCCGAAGCATAATTATTGAGCCTCAGCCTTCAACTTCCTAATATATAAACTCTTGTAGATCAATGGTTCAGAGAACCGACATGTTGATAAATTAGACACATGTGCAACTCTTGGGTATCTTTATTGAGGAAACGTTTCGCCACACAGTGGCTTCATCAGTACATACGTAGGAGAATCTTGAAGAACAGGAGGAGAATGAGGTAATCAGTCCCTCAACCTTGAGTCGATGTGTTCAGTCCATCAATCTTGAATAGAATACGGTATATCAGCGGAGAAGCAGCTTATAATCCGTATGGTAGGAGAGGTGTAGCAGTCATAGGTGGTGTCACATATAAACTCTTAAATCTTAAATCTCAGTTATCCCGCGCTCTTCTGATAATATCTTTAGTGCTTGGTAAATGATCTTTAGTTTTGGAATGTAGTCTTACAGCTGAAAAGGTGAATTTATCTAGCTTAGCAAAGGTCCTGTATGATTCACCTCTGTGCTCATACATTCTAATTTAGAAACTTCTTATTGAGCTTCTAAGAAATGAGCTTCAGTAAACGAAATGAATGTATTCATCCCATCAGATCTAACCATAAGCATTTTTCCAGAATCTCGCAGACGTGATGAATGGTTTTGAAAACCGACAAGTTGAAGATTGAGACAGTTATGCAGCATGTGAGAATCTTTATTGAGGAAACGTTTCTCCACACAGTGGCTTCATCAGTCCAATACAAAGTAGAAAGGTGTAAGGAGAGGAGGAGTTTGAGGTAATCAGTCCCTCAACCTGGAGTCGATGTGTTCAGTCCATCAGTCTTGTATTGACTGATGGACTGAAGACATCGACTCCAGGCTGAGAGACTGATTACGTCAAACCTCTCCTCTCCTTACACCTTTCTACTTTGCACTGGACTGATGAAGCCACTGTGTGGCGAAACGTTTCCACAATAAAGATTCCCATATGTTGCATAAGTGTCTCAATCTTCATCTCGCAGACGACTATTTCACTTCCAAGATTACTTCAAGTAACTATAAGTCATCAATAATACGTATGTATTTCTTGTCTTCAGCCCGAGTAAATTTCTCATTGTGAGAGACTGCACCATACTGTGTTTCTGCGCTACTTACGACTTTTTTTAATCCAATTATTGATTCTTATTGAGTTTATAATTACGTTCAGTACTAACAGGGTAGCATCATGTTGGTTTAGATCAATATAACTATTCATTATTAACAAAAATTTAGTGTAATGCAATTTCAAGGTTTAGCCAAAAGTAATCATATTTCCTCACGACTACCAGTGATGACATCCTTGGTGACATGACACTTCTCAGCGTCTGACACCCAGACGACGGTGAGTCACGTTGTGGGAAGTCTTGGAATGGAGAGTAGTGCTACTATATTCAGTTTCCGGATACATTCACTTTTTGAGTCACGTGGAAAATCTATGTAAAGTGATTCACGATGAATGTGGGAAGAGGTGGCACTACCTTAAACACAGGAAACTCACGAATCTGAAAGATAAAAGTACTTAAGGGTTAATATTACATTGAGTCCCTCATCTTACCCACAACAAAACCATAATATAAGCGGCAAAGGGACTGGTTTTGTTTTAATCTAAGTATCTGAGAGCCATCTTGTAAGTTCGATTCTGACTAATTTCTTTTTCTCGAGGTTCACTATCATTACTAGTTTAAGGGATTTCATTTGTATCATTTTTGGAGAAAGTACTGGTTTATAATGTAACACATTCCTTGGTTATTATCAATATACTAACTTGATTTGTACACAGACTAGTCTGTCCCCAAAATCTTCTTCATATATACCTGGAAGAAATCTTTTTGAGGAGTCTAATAATCTTGAAGTTCTAATTTTACATTAAACTCTGGCTTTCTATCGTCAAGCACCTTTACTGAGAGATACTTTAGTCTCTTGAAGAGCCATTTAATTATTTTTATTTAATATGATTTCCTCGTAGAGCTTGAACAGCATTACAGTAATGGTTGTTACGTCTTTACTTGCGATACGTCCCTCTTATTTTATTCCAGGCCTGGTCACAGACCGGGCCGCGGGGGCGCTGACCCCCGGAACTCTCTCCAGGTTTCCAGGTAAACCAGCTATGCTTTTTTATTTGCTCACCATAAATTCAAAACGACTTATTTTTTTAATTTAATTTACTAGTTGCTCTGGACAGCATTAATAGACTACGTCTTAGAAGTCAAAAGAGACTAAATTCCCAGTCATAACTGTCTAGTATATTTGAAACTAAAATTCTCTCTGACGGAGACATTTTTCAGTCTTGAAATCTTAAATTCTTTCCAAAAATTCTATAATCTGGGAGTTTGAATACCACACCTAAGATTAGCTGACCTATACTTCAAGATGCTGCAACCAAACAATTTCTGCATTTTGTAACCCTTCCTTCACTTTTCACTCCTCGTCCACTTATCCCTACCACCTCTACACACTTCTGCACCCCAACACCTCTACGCCCTCTGCAACACCTGTATGCCCTCTCCAACACCTCTACGCCCTCTGCAACACCTGTATGCCCTCTCCAACACCTCTACGCCCTCTGCAACACCTGTATGCCCTCTCCAACACCTCTACGCCCTCTCCAACACCTGTATGCCCTCTCCAACACCTCTACGCCCTCTCCAACACCTCTACGCCCTCTCCAACACCTGTATGCCCTCTCCAACACCTCTACGCCCTCTCCAACACCTCTACGCCCTCTCCAACACCTGTATGCCCTCTCCAACACCTCTACGCCCTCTCCAACACCTCTACGCCCTCCCCAAAATCTGTCTCAAACCTTTATCACCCCTCCATCCCTTCATCCCTCCCCACACCACACCACACCACACCACACCACACCACAGTAGTGAGTGCTGCATGGGAGAGCCAGCAGTACATATGATGGCAGACACTGCTCACCAGTCAGGCACTGCATTACCCACTTTCCATTTCATAACCCACCCTAGGTATCTAAGGTATCCCTTCGGGGCTACCTAAGAAACATTTCCGGTAAGCTAATGAGTTAGACACAAGTGCAGCACTGAAGCATTTTTACCGTTAAAGAGTTTCCACGGAGCAGATGGCCTCAACAGTCGTATACAAAGAATTCTATACTAGATATACTAGATGCAGAGAGGCAGTTAGAAGGAATCAGTCACATTAGCGACTGATTGATATTACCTACTTCTAATAGTGATCCTCGGTCACCAGTGACGTTTTGTTAAGCTGCTACACATTATAACCAATCCCAGTATATTAAGTCTCTGGTCTCAAGTCTCTGCTGAAGTACGAGACTGATCAGCTTTAAAGGTGAGATACTAATCATTTGCGACCAGCAAGGCTAGCAGAAAACTATATTTAAAGCTAGAAATTTCGAACACAGAACAACCCGACTGAATACTACCTCTATTACACTTATTAGTCTGCGTCTTTAATATATTGTCCAAATTTGGTCTTAGAAATATATGAAAGTCAAGAATATGATCTAGAGAGGATCGAGAAGAGTTAACAAGCTCGTTCCCTCTTTAGAAGACTTACTGCACTGTTTTTCTCTGTTAGGAAACAATGACTGCAAGGTCAGTGTCCACATAGACAGATACAAGTGTCATAGGTATTTCGACCTTCAACTGAGATCCTCCTCAGAAGAGAGTGAAGAAAATACATATATAGAAAAAAAGAGGAAGGTGGGCTACGATAGAGAGAGAGAGAGAGAGAGAGAAAGAGAGAGAGAGAGAGAGATAGGGGAGAGAGAGAGAGATGCATCCTTAATTAAGGTGATCTGATCTGAAGGAACTAAGATATTTGCACTTGCTCCTTCCCATACGACAGAGCCGATGCGATAAGGAGAATTAGGCACTTTTAATAGTGACTTTATGCTAATGTGGTGATCACAGGCCCAGGAGATGACCTGAGTCAATGGAATGATATCACTTCTCTCACTAATAACACGCCGCCTCTCCTACCAGACGTTCAGCCAAGGTTTAAAACTATCAGCAAGAAGACGTTAAACTGTGGGAGTGAGAGAGAGAGAGAGAATGAAGAGAAATGAGAGAAAGATGTGGAGGTAAGAGAATGGGAAGAGGTTGAAGGGGGTATCATCAACAACGGCTGAGGGTCGGAAGCATTTCATCTCTGCTTGAGGTGAGTTCTACGTCCATCTCCCTGTTCCTTCATCCGTCCTTCCCTCTCTCCCTCCTTCCACACGCTCTTCCATCCTTCCCTCCGTCCCTACGTCTGACGTTGCATATACCCATCCTGGTGTGTTGATCCGCAGCTCTGGAAGCCTCCACTTTCACATACATACTTCTTCACCTTCCAGCTACACAATTCTATCTTATGTCATTGCTATCTCATCTATAATTAATTTATACATCCTCCTCCTTCGCCCCCATTCTCTCCCTTCTTGTTTGCACTCACCCTGTAGAGTTTGCAGGTCTTCTGGCCCTCTTAAATGCTAATCTTGTCTGGTTCGTGGCCTTTAAACTAACTTTTCGTCTATATAGTCATCCCTGAACTGAAGACTCACAGGTAAGACCCACAGGGTGTGAGGGGAAGTGGGGACAGACGACGAATAGCTCTGGAGAGGAATGTCTTGAGTTGTAGAAAAGGAGGCAGGACTAAACCCAGTCGTAGGCAGATGTAGAAGAGCAGGAAGATACTTGCTGAGCTTGCTGACAATTGTCTTGAGTGTATCTTGATAATGCAGAATTGGGCGGCAGGCAGGCACGAGGATCAAAGGAAAAAGGCAGCTTCAAGATGATAGATGTGACTAGTTACGACAGTTTTTTTTATTTTCTTGAAGGTTGATTTAGAGATATGGGCTAGTTTAACCTTGTTAGTGGATGCATTTAGGTATTGAGTTGTACATAGTTCTTCAGGAATGCTGGTAAACTTGACAGTTTCTTTTGAAGTCGAGAGTACAGTTCTTTGCAAAACATCGCATCGTTGTATGGTTTATTCGTGTAGAAAGTTATGTCTTGCCAACCTCTTCCATTTGCGTAGGTAGGAAATTCTTCCTCTTCTTCCATTTCTTCTGCTTCCTCTTCCTCTGATAGTTATGTATCCTTAGTAGGTTGGTAGACTTGAGACGAAGGTTGTGATTAGTCAGGAGCAGTGGTGAAAATCGTTGGCGGCATGTCGGCATTGTTGAGAATAGTAGGAGTCTCGTCAGTAGCTGGAGATGCTTTTGGAACGGTGCTGAGGGCCTAAGGAGGAGTCAGGTCTGTAGATGCTGTAAAGTTGATGGGTTTTGGAATAATCTTGAGTATATCTTGAGTGTAGAATCAGGCGTAATGCTGAGTCTGAAGAGCTCATTGGTAGTTGTGCTGAACGATCCAGGTTGTGCTACATTTGGCAGATGAGCATACATCATGCAACAGAAAATTTTTGTAGGAGCGCCGTCAGGTAGTGGATTATTATCAAAAAGAAGCGCTAAACCACAAGGGTTATACAGTTCAGGTAGTGGAGAGAGTAAGTTGCTAGTGGAGAGCGTCGTCGGTTGAGTGGCTTTGAGAATTTTTATGATGTCAGTTTGAAGTTGTGTGATGGCAACATACGCTGGAGATGTGACAGATATTTATTTCATTTTATTTTTCCTTGGCTTTTCTTGATAATTTCTTTTCTCATAGGGCATTTGGCAGCAAGAGTGCGATGTTCGCTCTTACAGTTCAGGCATCTTGGAGGAGAGGTGGTGGTGCAAGCCTTGAAATCATGCCCTTTACAACCACAAGCCGAGCAGAATTTCTTACCCTTGATAGAACAGTCCTTGGTTATATGCAGGTAGGAGTAGCAGCTCAGACAAGGTGTGATGTGCTGAAATCGCTCAGGTTCAATATGGCTAGGATTTATGTAGTAATAGAAGATAGCCATTCCATCAGCAATAGCTTGGGAGGCCATGGTAACGTCAATGACGGTAATCTTAAGCACTGAAGGGGCATTTGGAATTTTTCTGACGAAGTCTACAGTGGCCCAAGAATTTTGATTCTCTGTTGTTGCCTTGATTTCGTCCATATATTGGGTCGTTTTAAGTTTGTCCAGTGCTGGAAAAACAGAACTTGGAAACCATGTTCGTTGAGAGTAGATGCATTAGTAGTCGAGATGAGTTTTTCAGCTTCAAAATCGTCATTACAGACGATAATGAAAGCTTCCTTAAGCAAGTGAATGACATTAAATTTGACCTGCAACCTACTCTTCACAGTAGCTGTAAGTGCTAGTTTGGAAGAGTCATTTACAGCTCCACTTTTGAGCTTAATCTTTACATGACGTGAATACATCGGGGAAGAGCACAGATGACGATTGCAGAAGGTAAAAGTTCCCCTCCCCAACAGGAAGGGGAGCTTGTCGGGTCATTGAATGTTGTGTTGGGTCATAATATGTTGAGTTAAGCCAAAGTGTATTGTCTTTCTTGTGTGGTGTCATATTGTGTTGTTTTGTTGGGTCAGTTTGTCTTGTGGTTTGTTGGGTCGTATTGAGTTTTTCTGTCTCACATTAGACTATTGTTATAGTCTAATGTGTTTTTTGGGTCACGGTATATTATGTTGTCACATTGTGCATTGTGTTGTCATAGTGTATTGGGCCATCATAGTATGTTGCGTTGTCATAGTTTATTAGGTCATGGTTAGCTGTGAAATGTTGAGTCATGGTGTGTTGTGTTGTTGGGTAATAGTGTGTTGTGTAGTGCTGGATCATGGTGTGTTGTGATGTTATAGGCGATGGTGTGTTATGTTTTACAAGATGGTGTGTTGTGTTACTTTAGGTGGCGGTGGTGTGGTATTTTGAGTGGTGCGTTGCGGTGTTATGTATGATAGTGTGCTGCGTTGTCTTCCGTGACTGTGTATTGCGTAGTTGTCGGTGATGGTTTGTTGTGTTGTTTTGCATGATGGTGTGTTTTGTTGCTTTGGGTGACTGTGTGTGGTGTTGCGTCAGTGTGTTTTGTTCTATAATGATGTATTGTGCAGGATGATGTGGTGTGGATGATGATGTGCTTTATCGGGTCATGGTGTGTTGTGCAGGATAATGTGTTGTCAAACTATGCTGTGTTGTTCTGGTTCATATGTCATAATGTGTGGTTTTGGTTGATAGTGCGTTGTGTTTTGCATGATGGTGTGTTGTGTTTTGCATGATGGTGTGTTGTCATGGTGTGTTGTGTTGTCATAGTGTACTGTCGTGTCATGGTGTGTAGTGTTGTGGTATGGTATATTGTGATCATGATATGTTGTCTCATGGATTGTTGAGTTGGGGTATGATGTGTTGTGTCATGGAGTGTTGAGTTGGGGTATGTGTTGTCATGGAGTGTTGAGTTGGGGTATGATGTGCTGTGTCATGGTTTGTTTTGTGTTATGGTGCGTTGTGTTATGGGTTGTTGTGTTGGGTTAGGGTGTGTTATGGTTTTTGTGTTGTCATGGTATGTTGTGTTTGGTTATGGTATGTTGAGTTGTTTTGTCCCAGTGTGTTGTGTCATAGTTTTGGTGTGTTGTTATCTTCGATCATTGTGCATTATGTTATGGCATAGTGCATTATACTTTGTGTTGTTTCGCACTGGGTCGTGGTGTATTGTGCTGTGTTGTGTTGGGTTATGGTCTGTTGCTCTGGGTCTTTGTGTATTGAGTTTTGTTGGAGCACAGTGTATTATGTTGTGTCATGGTGTTGGGTCATGGTGTGTTAAGTTGAATAATGTGTTTTGTGTTACTTTGGGTCATGGTGTGTTAAGTTGAATAATGTGTTTTGTGTTGCTTTGGGTCATGGTGTGCTGTGTAGGATAATGATGCATTGTGTCGAGTCATGCTGTGTTGGGTCGTGTGTTTTTTTGGGTAATATGTTGTGTTGTTTTGTGTGATTGTGTGTGGTGTTTTGGGTGATGGTGTGTTGTGTTGCTTTGGGTGATGTGTTGTTTTTGGTGGTGTTGTGTTTCAGGTGGTGGTACGTTGTGTTGGATCATAGTGTTTTGTCTTTAATGTTATCTTAATTCACTCTCAATTTCTTTTCATAATGCAAAGAAACTCTGTGGGAGATTAACTTAGTCGAATTCTTCTCTAAGTTACTGAGGCTTTTTATGGTTTGTATTTCATTTGTTTCTGACAAGTCATAGCTTTCTACAGAGTTGTCATTTAACTGGCATGATGCTCAGGACAATATGAAATTTCAACGATTGTGTTTTAATTAGTGGTAGATCGGATTGTTAATGGGTTTCATAGCTGCCAATTTGCCAATTTTATACATGCAATAGGGTAGTGGTTAACGTGTGATAACGTAAGAGCGCCGCTTCCGAATAGATTATAGCTTTTAGCACAGGTGTATTCTACTGAGAAGAAAGTTTGGTTTGTTATTGGAGTGTGTAGGTGTGATCAGCTTCAGACTTTTAGTGATATACATATTCTTCAAAGGGAGTGATGATAAGCAGTATGAGTAAGCAGTGCATATCTCAATTTGCCATTTTTTAAACAGTTTAGTGTATTGGTTTCCGTGTGATAACTGGAGAAGGCCCCTACTGATTGGCTTTAAAAATTCAGCGTTGATGTATATTACTAGACTGAGGAAGATTCGAATATTACAGTTCCTGGCCCTCTTATGAGGGCTCATTCACACCTAAGCTTTTTAGAAATGTTAAGCCGCATGTGCTAGGCTTTCCTGTATTGATCTATAATTCCTGGTCCTCTTCAAAGGGATATTTTTTATATTATTATTATTCATGAGGAGTACTAAACTCGTAGGGGTCATACAGCGTTGGAGGAGTGAAAGTAATCACATTCTGTCGAAGGAGAGCGAAGACAGGTTCAGTTCTTTGTATCATAAGCCCATCACCGGCATCAAGAATTCCCGTTCCCCCTGGAGTTTACCTGGAGAGAGTTCCGGGGGTCAACGCCCCCGCGGCCCGGTCTGTGACCAGGCCTCATGGGGGATCAGCGCCTGATCAACCAGGCTGTTACTACTGGCTGCACGCAATCCAACGTACGAGCCAAAGCCCGGCTGGTCAGGTACCGACTTTAGGTGCTTGTCCAGCGCCTGCTTGAAGACAGCCAGGGATCTATTGGTAATCCCCCTTATGTATGCTGGGAGGCAGTTGAACAGTCTCGGGCCCCTGACACTTATTGTATTGTCTCTGGTGACATTCAAGGCACTAATCTCCATCTAGACCTCTTGGGAAGGTTTTAGCTGCTCTTTACCTCTTGAAGGTTTGTAGGTTCAGTTTGCTGTGCCTCTGGCGGGGGTTGAGTTGAAAGTTGGGGTTATGGGACATGTTGATACCTTTCCCAGATCGCACAGCGACCAATTTACATGTACATAGTGAGCAATAGCACTCGAAGGTCATAGTTCTATATACACTTTCTCTCATAGCAAATGGAACGGAAGGAAAGCAGGAGTAGCAGGTGAGGGAAGGAGGCCCACCAAACTGCACGTACCCATCCATCGTCGGCAGCACTTCACCTGTCACCTGAAATTCCTACTATCATCACCCAATTCATTATCAAACGCTTGGTAAAGGTCGCCAGCCAATTGTAACATGTACCACACTGCTCTTAGCCAATGGAGGCGGCGAGTTCATCCCCTGGCTGGAGGCTAGGCGGGAGAGGCCAATGATGGGACGTGGCGTAGGGCGGCCCCGCCCACGGTGCGCATCAGGACCTGTAGCAGGGCGGGACGCACACATGTTCACTTCATCACCTCAGCATCCACAAAATCATTTTCGCCCGCGGGATTACGAGAATTTGTTGCTAGGGTTGAGTAATTGTTAACTTGGCGGGTGAAGAAGGCGCTCGTCCGCACTAGTTGGGTACGACTTTCAGAAATATGTAAATCAATGAACTTGTACATGCAAAATTATAACCAGTTAATTTATAGGAGAATACATAAATGTTCTTTATGTATTACAATAGAAGGATAACTTATAATTTTGTGCTAATGGTTTCTTTCGCTGTTTCGTTTCTGAACATCATATCAATTCTTCTTCCCGTTGACTAGATACATCACCTACGCAGGTCCATGATACGAAATTTCTCACTGAAATTAGCCCCTGGCTGGTCGTTTTGGGAAACAGTTCGTCTTTTATTGAGAAGTGGGCGTGGTTGGTATCTGTCAGTTGGGGCAACAGTATACAACAGAACTGTTGATACTGTTTGTGTTGCTGTTGTTTTTTTATATACGGTTTATGGCTGACACAATGCTGTTGATGTTTATATAGTGGTTGACGTCATTTTTCGTTACTGTTAATGTACTTTGAGTAGCTGTTGGTCCTTCCAAAGAGATGCTGTTGTAAAATCTGTGATTTAAAGAGTTGTAGTTACCATCCTCTTCATCAAATCAAGTCTGATTGCGGGTTTAGCATCTCCCCATGAATATAATAACCACAACAACTATAACAACAACAATAATAATAATAATAATAATAATAATAATAATAATAATAATAATAATAATAATAATAATGTATAACTTTCGATGGCTGTATTGTCTTTGATGATATTGTTTATATTCTTGCTGCTAGGTAAAAGGACACATGTGCAACTAATGAGACATTTTTGTGGCAACGTTTCGCTCTCCAGGAGCTTTGTCAAGCCGTTACAAACAACACAAGGACATAGAGGGTATATATAGGTATTGAGTGAGGTGCAAGGCATAATATAATCGCTGTAAGTAGTAGTAGTTGTAGTAGCACTTGTGGTGGTAGTTGTAGTAGCAGTTACGTGACGGCAGTGGTTGTTGTTTTGAGGTGCAGAGATATTTTTTGTATTACTGAAGACGCGTTGTGGTGGTTGTTTATATTGTTTTTAATGTTGTTTGGTGGTTGATGTTCTCTTGATGCTTTGTGGTGAGGTTGGTATTGCTGTTGATGCGATTGTTCAGTGACTAATGTTTGTGTTTTTGATGTTTTGTAATTGATGTTGATATTGTTGATGTGACTTTCATTATTATTGACTTTTGTATTAATGTTGATGTTTGTTTTGATCGTTTTTATTAATGCAATAGAGATATGTAAATAAGTAAGACACATGTGCAACATTGGGTATCTTTAATGGCGAAACATTTCGCCTATACAGCAGACTTCCTCAGTTGATTACGAAGGCGATTAACATACAGAAGACAGTTGACGCGTGATCAACTCTATGGAACTGAACAACTGTCAAGGCGGTTGAGGGACTGACCATCTCAAGATTATATCTTCACTTATATCAAGACTGATCGACTGAACACCTTAAAATCTCCTCTTCTTCGATGTACAAAAAGATGCCTGTGAACATCTCTCCACATATAAGGAAACGTGTTGCTAAGAATAGCTTCTTCGATCCTCTCCTGAACTGTACATCTCTCTCTCCTTCCACATCTTGTCGGTACCTTCCACCCCAGATAGATCTGTTTGTGACTTGAAAAAGCCCACTGTGTGGGCAAAACGTTGTCAATAAAGGATCACATTATACTGCATATGTGTTTACATTTCCACTGTCGGTATCACCATACCACTTGACTCTTGTCTCCAGTATGTTAATCATTTTTGTATTGGACTGGGGAAGCCTTCTGTGCAGACGATACTTTTCAGAAATAATTATACCCAAGTGTTGCCCATGTGTCTCATTCATCTGTCTGTTGGTATTAATGCTGATATTTGTCTTTTTTAAATTTGAATATCTGTGACTATTGATGCTGTTGTTACTGATGCAGTTTTTTGTACTGCTGCCATTTTCCAAAAATGACATTGATGTTACTCCCAATACTGTTGCTGCAACATTCATGTTACAAAGTTGATGTACTACATTGATGGTACTCATTACCTAGAAGTTACAACATTATCAATCACAACGTTGACGATACAACACTGATGTTATGTTATTCACAACACTGATGTTACTCACACCATGACGTTACGTTGATGTTATTCACAGTTGTTGCGTCCCTTGTATGGGACCAAAGGTGTATTTATTGTATGCATATATTTTTATTTTCACTTAATATTATATTGTCTGTATATTCATTAATAGCTAAAATGAAGTTATCTTGCTTTATAATATTATCTGACCTTATATAGGTAGGATGTGTTTTATTTAATTAAGTCGGAAACTGCTGTGCTAACTACCGTTAGAGAGTTAAGAGTCAATCGGTCTCTCGGGTAGATGTCCCATGGACCGAGGTGACAGGCTTAGAGGCGTTGCCTCAGTGAGTACCAGCCTACCTCTAGCCTTGCAAACATCATCTCCTCGAAGTTTGATTAGACTCAAGTTTTTTGGGTAGCAGACGGTTCCGTTAGTGAGACGGAACCTCTTTCTCGTTAGAGTATCAGTGAAGGACAGAGTTAGTGCTGGACTTACAGATTTTGACATCTGATAAGTGTGTGAGTTTTTTTTTTACGTTATGAAGTCAATCAGTGGATTTAACTGTGACCTCAATGTATTAACGTAGTCTTGATTTGAAGTGAGGCGAATTTATATTTGGTAAGACGGGAGTATCAGGTCTCCTATAGAGATTCTATTGAAGACCTCAGCTGTGTTTTGTTCCTACTTCGTTAAGATCCCTTGTTACGTTTTGATAAATGTCTCTATCTCTAGGTTAGCTTCTTGGTGGATTATCGTACTCGAAGCCAGTGATTATTCGAGGACGGATGTACAATTTAGCTTTGTATGTATATAGTCGACCTATAGTGAGACATTTCCGTAAATGATTGAAATTCTTGGTTATATGTGTATATATATGATTAATTAAGACTCGTGACAATGGAAATGTCACTTTAACTAAATGTTCATAAATTGCACTATAAACTCATGGCCTTTAAAAAGTATTATTGTGCTCAAAAGCACCAGTCTGTATTTTTCAACAAAAGACTATTTGTTACTTCTTTTAAGACACGTTAATATTAGATATTAAATTATTATTTTGTCGGATTATTGTCTCCTGGATACAGTTTATAAAAAGTCTATTAAGATGATCTTTTATACTAAAGACAGCCAGTCCTGACTGTGATCCAACATCTTGTTACAAAAGACAAGACTTTCACATTCTACATACGTAGATTTATCCCAAACTCCCCGGAGTTCTCCACTCTAATATTGTGTAACCCAGCGAGACACACAACTTGTCCTTTTGTAACAAGAGCACTTATGTTTATCACAATATTGATGTTACTCACGAAACTGATGTAACAACATTCTTGCAAGTTTTTAATTTTTTTATTCTCTGTAAGGTGTTAATGTTGATGTAGTGGTCCTTGTATACCCGTTCTACCCATCTATGGTTAGATTCTAGATTCTGACGCCAAAGCGGCTAGTGTTTTGTGCACCCCATATTTATCCTGTGATTGGTCGAGTAAGGGCATACAGATACACGGAAGGTCTAGGAACTAGCGGCTGAAAGGGTTAAGAAGAGCTCATCTGGGTATAGTTACAATTTATATTCCATTTGTTACAAGCAAATTTATTATACTTGTTCAAAATGTTTTTCTCTCATAAGATAGGTTAATGTGGTTATTTCTATATTTCCTCAATAGGTAGACAGTCGAGTACAAACTGTTGGATATACAGAGTTGATGCAGAACAAATCTTTATTACAGACCTTTCACGTATAATCGAACTCCACCCAGAGCGAAACCTCGCCTATTATAATTGTTGGCATTACATATCATCCAACACACACACACACACACACACACACGCATACAATTACCTCTGGTGACCAGAGGACTGACCACGTATTTGGTATGTAACCTAATGATCGTCTGTGCATTTCCAAAAGTGTCAGAAGTACTTGCAATCAAGCCTAAGCCTGGCTCGTACAGCCGTCAATCTGGTTTCATTGCAAACTGCTCAGTAAATATTCACGTTATTGTAATATTCAGATTGACTATAACCGAGGTTATAGTCAACTATTTCTTTCAAAGCACTTTCTTTGGCTAATTTATCAGCTTCGTCGTGTAGGGATTGAGATGAATTCTATACGAAATGAACATTAAGTCATTTTTCCATTGATTTTGTTAATATCTATATCTGGCTTCAATTAGCATATTTTTACAGTCATCACGTAAGTCAGGTCCATTTAGTTAAGAGATTTTTATTTACATTTACCGTTATCTTTCCTATGTTGAGGTTATATTCTTGATTGATTTTCTATCTCATACTTTTCTTCTATTTCTATTCATTATATCTTGGGGTCTTTTGCTCTATCTTGTACCTCAAGTACTGTTTTTTTTTCACCTTCATTTTTTTTCTACGTCTTTTTGTTTTTAATTTATTTCTCATAGACTTTTTCACTTGCTCTTTTCCTGTGTCTTTTTCCGTTTCTCTCATTACCCTTCTGCTTTTTTCTTGGCTTACCTTTTTTACTGTATGTCTTCACGTATTTATCTAAGCCTTCTTTCATCTCTATTATATTCTTTTTTATTATTCTTTCCTAAATTTGTTTATCTAGTAACTTTCCAGTGTCATGGTTTCATAGTGTCTTTTCAACAGTCTCTCTTTCTATCCAGTATATTTTCAAGAGTATTTCTTTGCAAGGTTATATTTTTACAGTACCAACGGCATCTGCTATAATTCATTGTGTATTCAACAGTATTTGTCTAGTGTCTCGCTAAATGCTTCACTCATCTTTTATCTTCTTTCAGAACCAATATTACTCTAGAGTTTATTTTTTTCGTTTCACTCGTTATGTTTTTTTTTTCATTCTTCTTTCGTTTTTTCACTTGTCTTTATTTCTTGTTCTAACTTTCTGAGCTCACCTTCTTTTATTTATTTTGCCTATTCTTGTTTTCGTCCCCTTCCAACGTTCTTATTTCTTATATTCCATCATGCTATTCATTCCGGCTTCGTTTTAAAAAAACGTTGCCTTATTCTTTTCTAATTTCTCTATTTCGTCCCAATTTCATCTTAAGGTTCTCACTCCACTTCCTTGATGCCGGTGAAAGGCTTCTCATCAAAGGAAGTGGATCTCTCATTCCTTTGGAAAAAAAAAGTGTTTAGTTCTCATTTCCCCATGCTCTGTATAACCCTCACGGGTTTGGTGCTTAACACTGATAATTATAGTCTTTCCTCTCTACGCGAGCAGAGGAAGTCTTCCTCTCCCTGTCAGCAGCTGTAGCACCGTTGTACTTATATTATATTCAACAATATTATTACTGTCTGTACAGTCTCTCTCACTATTTCTCTCTCTCCCAATCTCAGTTGAAACTATAGTTATATATAAATATAAATCAATAATACATGCTCAAACATTGCACATATATATATTCTCGTGCCGAATATTTCAACTTGTGATTTTGGCTTAAACAGCAACACACTTCTTGCCGAATAGAACAAGCGAAAATTTGTGCATGCATTCATTAAACAAAAATCAGAATCTAATGAAAAAATTTTCATTGTTTATTATTAAACTATTGTAAACTTACATAAAATTTATTTAATTGGAGTAGGCTAAATTAAATTGTGCTTGTTGTAACAGGTAAGTTTCCTAACGTTCTTTTGGTACAAAATTATTAATTTTTATATTAATATAAATGAAAAAATATATCTTTAAATGTATAAGAGAATTTTTTTTTTAGAAGACTTAATTTTAAATGAGTTCTTGCTAAGTGACCAACTTTACTAATTCGACACTATATATATATATATATATATATATATATATATATATATATATATATATATATATATATATATATATATATATATATATATATATATATATATATATATATATATATATATATATGTCGTGCCGAATAGGCAGAACTTGCGATCTTGGCTTAAATAGCAACGCTCATCTTGCCATATAGGACAAGTGAAAATTTGTGTATGCAATAATTTCGCCAAAATCATTCTGAACCTAACGAAAAAATATATATTTGATTGTGTTTGTTTAGTATTAAATTATTGTAAACGTATTTAAAATATATTTAGTTGGGTTAGGCTAAAATAAATTGCGCTTGTTATAATAAGGTTAGGTAAGTTTTCTAAGATTCTTTTGGTGCAAAATTAAATTTTTTTACATTAACATTAATGAAACAAATATATCTTTAAACGTATAAGAGAAAAAATTAGAAAGAACTTAATTTTAAATGAGTTTTTGCTAATTGACCAGTTTTACATATTCGGCACGACATTAACATTATATATATATATATATATATATATATATATATATATATATATAGAGATATATATATATATATATAATATATATATATATATTAATCTAGGTAGTAGGTTGGTAGACAGCAACCACCCAGGGAGGTACTACCGTCTTGCCAAACGAGTGTAAGATGGATGGTAGCCTGTAATTGTTTTACATGATGGTAGGATTGCTGCTTTTTTCTCTCTCTCTCTCAAAAACATACAAGATTTCAGGTACGTCTTGCTACTTCTACCTACTCTTAGGTCACACTGCACTTGCATGTAAAAACCTGTATATACACAACCCTCTGGGCTTCTATTTTTCTTAATATTTCTTGCTCTTGTTTATTTCGTCTTATCTAAATGGGGAAGTGGAAAAAAATTCTTCCTCCGTAAGCCATGCGTGTCATAGGGGCGACTAACATGCCTGGAGCAAGAGGCTAGTAACCCCTACCTTGAGGGTACTCTGGGGATTAACGCTCCTGTGCCCCGGTCCACGACCAGGCTTCCGGGTGATCAGGGCCTGATCAACCAGGCTGTTACTGCTGGCCGCACATAGTCCAACATACGAACCACAGCCCGGCTGATCCGGCACAGACTAAGTATCTGTCCAGCTCCCTCTTGAAAGCAGCCGGGGGCCTATTGGTAATTTCCCTTATGCATGATGGGAGGCTGTTGAACAGTCTTGGGCCCCAGAAACTTATGGTGTTTTAGTGTAGCAATGGTGCCCCTACTTTTCATTGGGGGTGTTTTGCAGCTCCTGTCCAGTCTTTGACTTTCGTAGAAAGTGATTTCTGTGTGCAGATTCGGGACCATTCCTTCTAGGATTTTCCAAATGTAGATTCTGATATCTCTCTCGCCTGCGTTCCAGCGAGTACAGGTCAAGTGCTTCCAAGCGTTCCCAGTAGTTGAGATGTTTGATAAGATAAGATAAGATTTCGTTCGGATTTTTAACCCCGGAGAGTTAGCCACCCAGGATAACCCAAGAAAGTCAGTGCGTCATCGAGGACTGTCTAACTTATTTCCATTGGGGTCCTTAATCTTGTCCCCCAGGATGCGACCCACACCAGTCGACTAACACCCAGGTACCTATTTGCTGCTAGGTGAACAGGACAACAGGTGTAAGGAAACGTGTCGAAATGTTTCCACCCACCGGGAATCGAACCCGGGCCCTCCGTGTGTGAAGCGGGAGCTTTAGCCACCAGGCCACCGGGCCACCTAGATAGAACTTATACGTGCAGTAAAGTTTCTCTGTAAACTCTCTAGATCTGCAATTTCACCTGCTTTGAACGGAGATGTTAATGTACAGCAGTATTCCAGCCTAGAGAGAACAAGTGATTTGAAAAGGATCATCACTGGCCTTGCATCTCTTAGTTTTGAACGTTCTCATTATCCATCTTGTTTGCTTTGCAGTTGTGATCGTGGCACTATTGTGATCCTTGAAAGTGAGATCCTCAGTCATTACCACTCCCAGGTCCCTCGCATTATTTTTCCGCTCTATTGTATGATCAGTTTGAAGTATACTCGGTTCTAGTTATTATCTCCTCCAGTTTTCCACAAAAGAGTAGCTGGAATTTGTCTTCATTGAATATCATAGTTTTCCGTTGCCTACTGGAAACTTCGTTTATATCTTCTTGGAGGTTAACAGTCTCCTCAATAGAAATGTCTCGTGCAGATCCTAGTATCGTCTACCAAGGATGACACGGTGCTGTGGATTTCATCTTTGTCTATGTCTGTTATCAAAAATTTTAAGAAACTTACGTTTTTCTTTTTGGGCCACCCTGATTCGGTGATATACTTCCTGTTAAATTGAAAGAAGGTGTATATATATATAATACACACACACACACACACACACACACACACATACATTATATATATATATATATATATATATATATATATATATATATATATATATATATATATATATATATATATATATATATTATATATTATATATTATTTTATTATTTTATTAACAAACTGGCCGATTCCCACCAAGGCAGGGTGGCCCGAAAAAGAAAAACTTTCACCATCATTCACTCCATCACTGTCTTGCCAGAAGGGTGCTTTACACTATAGTTTTTAAACTGCAACATTAACACCCCTCCTTCAGAGTGCAAGCACTGTACTTCCCATCTCCAGGACTCAAGTCCGGCCTGCCGGTTTCCCTGAATCCCTTCATAAATGTTACTTTGCTCACACTCCAACAACACGTCAAGTATTAAAAACCATTTGTCTCCATTCACTCCTATCAAACACGCTCACGCATGCCCGCTGGAAGTCCAAGCCCCTCGCACACAAAACCTCCTTTACCCCCTCCCTCCAATCTTTCCTAGGCCGACCCCTACCCCGCCTTCCTTCCACTACAGACTGATGCACTCTTGAAGTCATTCTGTTTCGCTCCATTCTCTCTACATGTCCGAACCACCTCAGCAACCCTTCCTCAGCCCTCTGGACAACAGTTTTGGTAATCCCGCACCTCTTCCTAACTTCCAAACAACGAATTCTCTGCATTATATTCACACCGCACATTGCCCTCAGACATGACATCTCCACTGCCTCCAGCCTTCTCCTCGCTGCAACATTCATCACCCATCCTTCACACCCACATAAGAGCGTTGGTAAAACTATACTCTCATACATTCCCCTTTTTGCCTCCAAGGACAAAGTTCTTTGTCTCCACAGACTCCTAAGTGCACCACTCACTCTTTTCCCCTCATCAATTCTTTGATTCACCTCATCCTTCATAGACCCATCCGCTGACACGTCCACTCCCAAATATCTGAATACATTCACCTCCTCCATAATCTCTCCCTCCAATCTGATATCCAATCTTTCATCACCTAATCTTTTTGTTATCCTCATAACCTTACTCTTTCCTGTATTCACTTTTAATTTTCTTCTTTTGCATACCCTACCAAATTCATCCACCAACCTCTGCAACTTCTCTTCAGAATCTCCCAAGAGCACAGTGTCATCAGCAAAGAGCAACTGTGACAACTCCCACTTTGTGTGATTTTTTTTTTTTAACTCCACGCCTCTTGCCAAGAACCTCGCATTTACTTCTCTTACAACCCCATCTATAAATATATTAAACAGCCATGGTGACATCACACATCCTTGTGTAAGGCCTACTTTTACTGGAAAATAATCTCTTTCCTACATACTCTAACTTGAGCCTCACTATCCTCGTAAAAACTCTTCATTGCTTTCAGTAACCTACCTCCTACACCATACACCTTCAACATCTGCCACATTGCCCCCCTATCCACCCTGTCATACGCCTTTTCCAAATCCATAAATGACACAAAAACGTCTTTAGCCTTATCTAAATACTGTTCACTTGTATGTTTCACTGTAAACACCTGGTCCACACACCCCCTACCTTTCCTAAAGCCTCCTTGTTCATCTGCTATCCTTTTCTCTTACTCTTAATTCTTTCAATAATAACTCTACCATACACTTTACCAGGTATATTCAACAGATTTATCCCCCTATAATTTTTGCACCCTCTTTTGTCCCCTTTGCCTTTATACAAAGGAACTATGCATGCTCTCTGCCAATCCCTAGGTACCTTGCCCTCTTCCATACATTTATTAAATAATTGCACCAACCACTCCAAAACTATATCCCCACCTGCTTTTAACATTTCTATCTTTATCCCATCAATCCCGGCTGCCTTACCCCCTTTCATTTTACCTACTGCCTCACGAACTTCCCCCACACTCACAACTGGCTCTTCCTCACTCCTACAAGATGTTATTCCTCCTTGCCCTATACACGAAATCACAGCTTCCCTATCTTCATCAACATTTAACAATTCCTCAAAATATTCCTTCCATCTTCCCAATACCTCTAACTCTCCATTTAATAACTCTCCTCTCCTATTTTTTAACTGACAAATCCATTTGTTCTCTAGGCTTCCTTAACTTGTTAATCTCACTCCAAAACTATTTCTTATTTTCAACAAAATTTGTTGATAACATTTCACCCACTCTCTCATTTGCTCTCTTATTACATTGCTCCACCACACTTAACCTCTCTTTTTCTCCATATACTCTTCCCTCCTTGCATCACTTCTACTTTGTAAAAACTTCTCATATGCTAACTTTTTCTCCCTTACTACTCTCTTTACATCATCATTCCACCAATCGCTCCTCTTCCCTCCCGCATCCACTTTACTGTAACCACAAAGTTCTGCTGAACACTTTAACACTACATTTTTAAACCTACCCCATACCTCTTCGACCCCATTGCCTATGCTCTCATTGGCCCATCTATCCTCCAATAGCTGTTTATATCTTACCCTAACTGCCTCCTCTTTTAGTTTATAAACCTTCACCTCTCTCTTCCCTGATGCTTCTATTCTCCTTGTATCCCATCTACCTTTTACTCTCAGTGTAGCTACAACTAAAAAGCGATCTGATATATCTGTGGCCCCTCTATAAACATGTACATCCTGAAGTCTACTCAACAGTCTTTTATCTACCAATACATAATCCAACAAACTACTGTCATTTCGCCCTACATCATATCTTGTATACTTATTTATCCTCTTTTTCTTAAAATATGTATTACCTATAACTAAACCCCTTTCTATACAAAGTTCAATCAAAGGGCTCCCATTATCATTTACACCTGGCACCCCAAACTTACCTACCACACCCTCTCTAAAAGTTTCTCCTACTTTAGCATTCAGGTCCCCTACCACAATTACTCTCTCACTTGGTTCAAAGGCTCCTATACATTCACTTAACATCTCCCAAAATCTCTCTCTCTCCTCCACATTCTTCTCTTCTCCAGGTGCATACACGCTTATTATGACCCACTTTTCGCATCCAACCTTTACTTTAATCCACATAATCCTTGAATTTACACATTCATATTCTCTTTTCTCCTTCCATAACTGATCCTTCAACATTACTGCTACCCCTTCCTTAGCTCTAACTCTGATACTCCAGATTTAATCCCAGATTTAATCCCATATATATATATATATATATATATATATATATATATATATATATATATATATATATATATATATATATATATATATATATATATATATATATATATTATATATATATATATATCGTGCCGAATAGGCAGAACTTGCGATCTTGGCTTAAATAGCAACGCTCATCTTGCCATATAGGACAAGCGAAAATTTGTGTATGCAATAATTTCGCCAAAATCATCCTGAACCTAACGAAAAAATATATTTCACTGTGTTTGTTTAGTACTAAATTACTGTAAACAAATCTGAAATATATTTAGTTGGGTTAGGCTAAAATAAATTGTTCTTGTTATAATAAGGTTAGGTAAGTTTTCTAAGATTCTTTTGGTGCAAAATTATAAATTTTTACATTAACATTAAGGAAAAAAATATATCTTTAAACGTATAAGAGAAAATTTTAGAAAGGACTTGATTTTAAATGAGTTCTTGCTAATTGACCAGTTTTACATATTCGGCACGACATTATATATATATATATATATATATATATATATATATATATATATATATATATATATATATATATATATATATATATATATATATATATATATATACATGTTGATAACCTATTAGGTGACGCACAGTAGCCATTGTCTCTGTACAGGAGGTTAATTGTTTTTTGTTTTCGATGTCTACAGACAGACAAAGGGGGGGGGGGGAGCTGGAAAGCGAGAGTAAGTACAGGCAGTATATTAAAAGCTCGTCTTCCCTAGTGATGGCCACCAGGCTATTCAGTCTCTCATCCTGTCCCTGACTCTCTCTCCGTGCCTGATTACTGTTATCAAAATATTCTCGCCTGCTACTCTGTTATCACTGGGTCATGGGAGAACCGTTTCAATCAACTGCAGCTCATTGGGTCGACTCTCACATTGCCCGAGGGTTGTATGAGGGCTCTAGTGCCTCAGCGGTGGAGACCTTTTTCACCCTTCCAGCTAGCGTGCAGTCACGCCTATCCCAGTTTAGGGCGGCACTCCCCTTCGATAACCAGTGGATATTAGCACTTAGAGGCAAGTCTACCCCTCCATTACACAGCCTCTGGCAATAGTCCTTCCATATGCATCAAATGAATCCCTGATGACTCCCATAACAGCAGTAAATATCACTCGGAACAAGCATCGTCCCATACCATATTGACTCTTCGGCTAGAGTACCAAAAGGACCATAGTGGTCCTTAGACCCCTCGTGGACTGCGTCCCAGAGTGTCGAGTCTTTTGTTACGCGGAATCAATTGTTGGGTTTGTCAGAAATCCCTTGTTTGGGAGGACACGCACTCACTGCCCAATAAGGGGAATAATTCGTGTCAGCTTGTTGGGGCTGTTGGGCGGTGGGAATAGCCGGGAATGAAAGGTGTTGGTGGCGATGTTGGCTTCCTGGGAATATGGTGGGAATAGACCTGAAAGGCGTTGTTGGTGGAGATATGGGAAGAATGTGACAGAATGTATGTTGTTGGTATTGCCTTGGTGGGAAAGCAACCAGGATGACCTGTTCATGAGAGAGAACATACTTCCGGCAGTGAGGTATGAATATTTACCGTCACTGAGGTCTTATTAATATTTAGTCATTGAGGTCTTCCCAGTGATAGTCACTCTGGTGTTAACTCTGATAGACGAACAATGTGGTCTTAACACTTTTTGACACAGTCACTGAGATGTTAACAATGATAGACACGGTCACTGTGGTCTTAACACCGATAAACCTGCACAGCAACTTTAACACTGAAAAACACACACAATCACTGATATTTTAACATTGACAGGGGGCAACTATGAAATTGGCCACAACTATAACAATCACAGCATGTAGAGTATACACAGAAGATCTCAGAGTATTTAACAATATCATCGTAATAAAAACAAATACGACCTGAGAGTGTTCAGCAGACGTGTAGTTTAAATGTTCCTGCTCTGAAACATTACATGAATTACCATGCAAGTCGTTCACCTGAAACCTAACTCAGTCATAAATAATCAGAATCCAGCCCAATGCCGTGATAACATCTACCATCAGTAACCTCCCCTGGACAGGCACCTGATCAGCCGGGCTGTGGTTAGTACGTCGGTTTACGTGTTCCCAGCAGTAACAGCCTGGTTGATCAGGTAAGGGATAAGTAAGTTCATTTAGGTACAGGTACACACAAATACACAAATTATTATGCATAATAATGTGTATGTAAATTACCCAGGATAACTCCGAAAAGTAAAACAGTGTCTTATTTCTATTAAGGAGGTTCTAAAAAAGGCTAGCCAAAAAAATCCTTTAAATGTACTATACAAACAGCCAGAGTGCAAGAAATAAAACAATGAGCAATGATTAATTGCATGTGCAAGAAACAGACATTATTGCAATAACCGAAATCTGGTTCAATATGAAACATGGGGACGTGCCTGCTGAATGCCACATACAGGGATAGATATTCCACACTGATAAGAGTTAATAAGAAAGGGGGGCGGAGTTACTATGTATGTTAGGGAAAATTTAAACTTGCATCAGAAACGATATAAGTTTAAGGGACAGACACGAAATCTGTTTGGCGGCGCATGTCTGTCATTTGATAACTCGCCACTGGAGCTTTTGGTCATCTGACAGGGGCCTTCCGCTGGCTTACCGATCCGCCCCTTAAAAAATTAGTTATAACAAGTTATTCTAAAGATATCAAAGAACATGAAACATATTCATTGGTTTAATATAATGAATTATACTAATGTAACTTATTGGACCCCTAATCCAGGATTTGAACTTCCCATTCTTAGATCAAATTTGTTTGCTTCCTATTTTCCAGGAGCTGTATATGACCTACAGTTTTAGCTCTTCCTCATGCATATGGCTACAGAAAGGGGAAAGAGGGATTTCTTGTATGAAAATAACGAATTTCACCTCCCCTCCAGTATATCTTTTACATAGTTAAGATACATATCTGTTTTTACTTTTAAATACAAATAATGTATGGGTGTGAGGCATGGGTGGTGAGTTGTAACAAGGAGAAGGCTGGAGGCAGTGGAGATGTCATGTCTGAGGGCAATGTGTGGTGTGAATATAATGCAGAGAATCCGTAGTTTGGAGATTAGGAGGAAGTGCGGGATTACCAAAACTATTATCCAGAGGGCTGAGGACGGGTTATTGTCATGGTTTGGGACATGTAGAGAGGTTGGAACAAAATAGAATGACTTCGTGAGTGTATAAACCTGTAGTGGAGTGAAGGCGGGGTAGGGGTCGGCCGAGAAAAGGTTGGAGGGAGGGGGTAAAGAAAGTTTTGTGTGCTAGGGGCTTAGACTTCCAATAAGCGTGCGTGAGCGTGTTAGGTAGGAGTAAATGGAGACAAATGTTTTTTAGGACTTGACGTGCTGTTGGAGTGTATGAAGGGATTCGGGGAAACTGGCAGGCCGGACTTGATTCCTGGAGATGGGAAGTACAGTGTCTGTACTCTGAAGGAGGGGTGTTAATGTTGCAGTTTTATAACTGTAGTGTAAGCGCGCCACTGGCAAGACAGTGGTGGAGTGAATGTTGAAAGTTTTTCTTTTTTCGGGCCACCCTGCCTTGGTAAGAAACGACCGATGTGTTGATAAAATAAAAAAAAAATATCACAAGGACCCTAATGGAAATAAGTCGCTGACTTTTTTGTGTTATCCTAGGTTCCCTACACATATGCTGCTATGTATGATAATCAGTGTAACTGTATTTGTGTATACCTGAATAAACTTGCTTAATATGACATAAATTTTCATTGTCTAGTATTTAAGTTATCCAAGTTAGTTCATTTTCTTTGATAATCTATTCTTCATAGAAAACGATCAAGACAATTTAGGAATAACTTAAATATTATTATTAATGTTGATTAAGTAAATGAATAAGTTTATTTATGTATACACAAATACCGTTACATAGATTATCATACATAGCAGCATATGTGTAAATTACCTAGGATAACCCAAAAAAGTCAGTGACTTATTTCCACTGGGGGGTCTTGTGGTGTCCCCTGTAAGAATCGTAGAAAAAGAAGCCTGTATTTGGATTATTTCTCCTGACTTAATAACTGATAATAAGCCAATAAAGTCAAGCAGTATGATTTATTAAGTATCCCCAAAGGAAAACTCTAAGTGGTTACCCTTTTTTGTTTTCCTTGGGTCTCAAGTTGCGTTTTTATTTCGCTCATATTACAAGAAGGCCTCATCCAATTGGTTCCAATTTTTTCAACTCCTACGTATAGTAACTAAGGAGAACAAACAGTCTTGGAACATCTGGCATGTACAAGTGTCCTATGATCAAAGTTGTAGAACCCATTTCAGGATTCCTGCCAGGCTTCAAACGTTCAAAAAGGTACCTCGTATAAACTTTCTATTCTTTGTTAATAATATTTATTTGGATTTTTAACCAGGCAGGTTAACCACCCAGGATAACCCAAGAAAATCAGAGCATCATCGAGGACTGTCTTGTTCCCGTGGGTTGATTCCCAGTACGGGTGGAAACATTAGGACGTGTTTTCTTAAGGCACCTGCTGTCCTTGTTTACCTCTGTGAAATAGGTACCTGGGTGTTAGTGGATTGGTGTGGGTCGTATCCTGGGACAAAATTGACCTAATTTGCCCGAAATGCTCTGCATAACAAGTTTTCTATATAGCAGTATGTCATTGATGTCACCTAGGCCTGTATACATTGTACGATTATTATTGGGGTTATTCAGTCTTGTCCCCAGGATGCGACCCACACTAGTTGACTAACACCCAGGTACCTACTTACTGCTAGGTGAACAGGGACAAGAAGTGTCAGGAAACATGCCCAACATTTCCACTTGTGCCGGATATTGAACCACGGACACTCAGTATTTGAGGCGAGTGTATTGCCAAACGAGCCACGGGATACAGTTGAAAAATTGCATCACTTAGGAAAAGATTTCCTGACCCTCGCTATAAAGAAGAAACTATTGAAACCATTGATTTTGTATTTCTACAAAAGTGCAGAGTCCATTTTAGATCGACTAATGTCAGTCTGTCTCAATCGTATTATTGTTCTCAAACTGCTGACTGACAGCTCAAGACATATGACCTTGCCCTATTGTTGTGATAGAAACACAGGCCTTATCTCTAGGCTTTATTGAACATAGAATCTTCATAGTACTTCTGCAACAACAAAATATAATGACTAGTACATCTAATAATGGCTTCTACAGGGATGGTGATGTCTTGCATATGTCAAGAGAAAAGTTATAACTACAGGCCACATATTTAAACTCACCATGTAATCTGCATCGCAGATAAATGGATAAAGTATAAGAGAATCACACACCATGTGTTGGTGCCCATGACCACACCAAACTGTTGTTGTTGTTGTTAAGGGCCCCTAGAGGTGGTGCAGTATTATCCTGCTGCTGCTCCTCACAGGACCAGTATCACTACAATCTCCCCCTTCTAAAATATCAGAGACAGTAATCTCCCAAACTGTTAGGTGGGCGACGTACACGTCCCGACCTTCGTAGCCCTTGAGCCTCTTCACCAGGTTCGATATTTTCCAGCGGGGTTTGATTAACTGCTGGAGCAGAATCCTCTATTTCCATAGGGGTAGTCTCAAGGGGCTTTCCAGGAGAAAACGAAGCATCTTTCACATCTATTGGTGTATCTTGAGATTCCACACTAATAGGGATTTCAACTGGGGCTAAATGTCTTGTAGATACTGTAGTCTCTTCACCATTTTGGTAGCGAATGTGGGCGTAATGTGGATTAGCTTGCAGGAGCTCTACCTCTTCCACTAAAGGATCCGTCTTGTTCATCCTACGGTGACTCTTCAGGAGAACAGGTCCAGGATGACATAACCAAGTGGGCACGGAGGCTCCCGTAGAGGAACGACGTGAATAGTTGAGGAGTCTTTCATGAGGGGTTGCATTAGTAGCTGTGCACAGCAGTGATCTAATAGAGTGAAGAGCATCCGGTAGGACAGTTTGCCAGTGTTGAACAGGTAGATTGCGCGACTTTAATGTCATTGTAACTGCCTTCCATATAGTACCATTGAACCGCTCCACTTGACCATTGCCTTGAGGGTTGTAGCTTGTTGTTCTGCTGCAGGCAATACCTTTGCTAGCCAAAAACTCCTGAAGTTCGTTACTCATGAACGAGGATCCCCTGTCTGAATGGATATAAGCTGGCATACCAAAAATAGAGAACAACTGTGAAAGACAACTAATAACAGTTGAAGCAGCCATATTTGCACAGGGGAATACAAAGGGAAACCTTGAATATTCATCTACTATGTTAAGGAAATACCTATTCTGATTTGTGCTTGGTAGAGGTCCTTTGAAATCTATATTCAATCTTTCGAAAGGCTGGGTGGATTTTATGAGATGAGTCTTCTCTGGCTGATGAAAGTTTGGCTTGCACTCTGCACATACTCTGCATGCTCTGATCACTTGTCGCACATCTTCCACTGAGTAGGGCATGTTCTTTGATTTGACAAAATGGTACAGGCGTGTAACTCCTGGGTGACACAAAGCCTTGTGGAGAGATGAGAGTGATTGCAAATCATGACATGCTGCTCCACAGTGGGACCTAGAGAATGCATCAGGTGAGATGTTCTCTTGACCCGGTCGGTACAGGATATCAAAGTCATAACACGATAGTTCCATCCTCCAGCGTAATATCTTGTCATTCTTTATCCTACTTTTGTGCCTCTTGTCGAACATATACATCACGGACCGTTGGTCAGTCCTTATGGTGAAATGTCTACCAGTTAAATAATGCCTCCAGTGGCGAACTGCTTCTATGATGGCCTGGGCTTCCTTTTCTACAGCAGCATAACATTTCTCTGATCCTTGAAAAGTTCTCGAAAAGAAGGCTACTGGTCGTCCTGCCTGAGATAAGACTGCAGCAATGGCAATGTCAGATGCATCCGTTTCCACTTCGAATGGTAGGGACTCATCAATGGCTTGAACTACTGAGTTTTCAATGTCCTGTTTGAGAGTATGGAAAGCGGCTTCTGCTTCCTTTGTCACAGGAAATGTGGTAGCACTCAATGGGCGGACTTTACTTGAATAGTTGTAGATCCATTGTGAGTAATAAGCAAAGAGACCAAGAGTTCTTCGGAGTGACTTTTTGTCTTGAGGCATTGGAAGTTCCCGTAGAGGTCGTAGTCGTTCAGGGTCTGGGAATATTGAACCTCCTTCCACTACATAACCAAGGATGCTAAGCCTTTTAGTTGAAAAAGTGCACTTTTCCTCATTGTAACTGATATTTTTCTTCTTGGCGGCTTCCAAAAACTTATCAAGGTTTGCATCATGTTCCTCCTGGGTCTTGCCACAAATGGTAACATTATCTAAATACGCGTAAGTTCCCATGAGTTGCTCTTCCTGAATGAGTGAATCCATAATTCGTTGGAAGCAGGCTACCCCATTGGTGACTCCAAAAGGGACTCTGGTAAACTGATACAGGCCATCACTAGCCTGAAACGCTGTGTATGGTTTATCTTCATTCCTTATAGGGACTTGATGATAGGCACTCTGCAGATCAATTGTGCTAAACACGTAGTACTGAGCAATTTTGTTCACTGTATCGTCAATTCGAGGTAGAGGGTACCCATCAAGAAGTGTAAATTTGTTGATTGTCTCAGAGTAATCGATAGCCAGTCTCCGTTTCCTATAACCATCCTTAACAACAACAACCTGTGCACGCCAAGGAGAATCACTCGGTTCTATAATACCCTCCTTCAGCAGCCTCTGAGTTTCTTTCTCAATGAACATCCGATCCTCATAAGAATAGCGGCGTGACTTAGCTGATATAGGATGGCAATCCGCGGTAAGATTTGCAAACAGCTTTGGTGGGTCTACCCTTAAAGTGCTAAGTCCACAGACAACAAGAGGAGGCAGTTCACCTCCATATGTTAAGGTGACACTACCATGCAGCTTCTGAAAGTCCTGACCAAGGATAACATCAGAGCACAGTTGTGGCAGAATAGCTAAATGTACATCTTGATAATCCTTTCCATTAACTCTGAGATTTACCTTACAAAACCCTAAGGTCTGAATAGAGAGAGATGTTGATGCCATGGAAACGGTACCTGATGAGTGATGTAGAGTCAAGGAGAGCCGTTTAACTAAGTCAAGGTTGATGAAACTCTCTGAGCTGCCACTATCAATAAGACCATCTACTTCTGTTCCTTTGATGAATACTTTCACAACTGCCTTTGACAGTGAATTTGGAGTAGCCGCAGAAGTCACTGTTGCTAGAGTCGCATGATCACTGGAATGTGTGGAGGCACTAGCTCTTGTTGATGCATTAGCACGACATACTTTCGCAAAGTGACCTTTCTTGTGGCATTTATGGCACATTGCTTCACGAGCAGGACACTTTGGACGTGGATGTCTTGAAAAACCACAAAAGAAACACACCGTACCTGCTGCTGCTGTCACTGAGGCAGGTTCCACAGTAACTTCATTGCAAGAGTCTTGGTCAGGAATTGCAGCACTTACCACTCGAGAAGGCTGAGCGGTACTGTATACTTCAGAATTCTTCTGGGCTGAATCTAGAGCTCTTGCCTGGTCAAAGGCAGCAGCTAAGTCGAGAGTTTTATTCTCCAATAAACGCTGCCTTATTATTGGTGATTGCAGGCCACTGATAAAAGCATCCCTGATGGACTCTTCACAATACTGAGCAGCTGTCACTGCTTGGAAGTGACAGTCCTTACCTAAGATTTTCAGTGCTTGAAAGTATTCCTCTAAGGACTCATCAATCTGCTGGCGGCGAGTTGCAAGGCGATAGCGTGCAAAGATTTCATTTGTAGGTTTAATATACTGAGACTTGAGGGTTTTGATAGCATCTTCGTAGGTATTACACTCAGAAATAGCCTCATATATCTTAGGTGACACAAAATTGATGAGCAGACTTAGTTTATCTAGATCTTCTTTAGGAAGGGCTCCCAAGAAGTTTTCGAAAGTCTTAAACCAGTGCTTCCATTCCTGAGCAGCCGTTGATAAGCTGGGGTCACAGTCTAGCCTCTCAGGTTTCAGTAAACGCTCCATGTTGTGATGTAGTCTAGCGCAGGATCACCACCAGGTAGCCCAGGATTCTATGTTCAATAAATTGTTGTGATAGAAACACAGGCCTTATCTCTAGGCTTTATTGAACATAGAATCTTCATAGTACTTCTGCAACAACAAAATATAATGACTAGTACATCTAATAATGGCTTCTACAGGGATGGTGATGTCTTGCATATGTCAAGAGAAAAGTTATAACTACAGGCCACATATTTAAACTCACCATGTAATCTGCATCGCAGATAAATGGATAAAGTATAAGAGAATCACACACCATATGTTGGTGCCCATGACCACACCAAACTGTTGTTGTTGTTGTTAAGGGCCCCTAGAGGTGGTGCAGTATTATCCTGCTGCTGCTCCTCACAGGACCAGTATCACTACACCTTTCATGAGTTTTATAATGCATCTGAAGACCAATGAGCGATGGAATCCACAGGTGTACTGACTCCACTGTCTACAACCTGTGTCTGGCTCCTGGCACAAGCAAGCCACAATTGATACTGAAGTTAAGAGCATTTATGGATAAGAAAGAATCAGTTACAGTTAAACTGTCAGCCTTTGATACGTGAATGCATTTGAGCGCGAGGAGTATGGGACACAGTTCACTTTGAATGATAGAGAATAGAGGCCCAGTTACTGATACGTGCTCCAATATCTATATGGGATCCTTCACACTGTGTAACAACAACAACACTACAAGCTCCACCAGTGGATTGTTGAACAGAACCATCTTCATACATAATATGCGAATGTACTGTGTTGACTAAGGCATCAATACACCTAAAGGTATTCTGTTTGGCTTCAAGGCTTTGGTTGTAATTTAAGATTTTTTTTTTTTTTGGGTGGGGGGAGTAAGGATGGATAGAGATTTAGAATTGGGTTATTTCCCATGGAGCGGAAAGTGTAATTGTTATTATTATTAATGTTTAGAATTTTGGCAGAACGTGGGCCTCCTAGGATGATCCTCATTGCTTGGCTGTGGAATTCTTCCAGCCCTCCAAGCAGGAGCAAGTAGTGGCGGTGTAATCAAGCACTGATTTAATGTAAGCAAAATACATCGTTTTTACAGTATTAACATTAGCACCATAGAGGCAATTCACTCAGAAATGTCAAGGTATTTTTTTCCTCAGTAGCATATTATCAACATTTCTGAAAAAAATACCCAGACTTCTTCTGTAAATAATGCATAACTACCTATGAATATATACCAATATTGAATATATACCAAAGGTTTTAGATTGTTCTTCCAAACAGTGCTAAGGTTTTTGAGACCTTTTATCCAGACGGTCTCGAAAATGTTGGTTTTCCTGATTATTTTTTTTTTTTCAAACTTGAAAATGTCATAGGTTTTCCAGACTGAAAAAAAAACGATCTTTTTCAAAAATGTTTATAAATGTCGATAATGCCCTGGCGGTTGTTGAAAAAATTTTCTCAGACGGTCTTGAAAATATAGAGGTTTTCGAAACTTTTGTTTTGAAAAGGCTGTTTTTTGAGACAAACGTGGTAAAAATGTTCTATAAAATGTAGTGGATATCTTTTCTTTCTCCTCATCATCAGCAGTATCTTGAGTTTTCTTTCTCTTTGCTTCCTCTTTCTTCTTCAACTTACTTTTTTCTTTCTCATAATCTTCTTCCTCATCACAATCTTATAATTTTCTTCCCCCATCATGGTCATCAAAAACAAATAGCTCGATCGCTAGCGCACTCAACTCACACACGGAGGTCCGGGGGTCGATCTCCCAGTACGGGTGAAAACCGGATATGTTTCCTTAAGACGCCTGCTGTCTCTGTTCAGCCATTAGTAAAATAGGTACCTGGGTGAACCTTTTATCCATTGTTGACAGGAATATAGTTGAATCATTGTTTTCACAAAAGCATTTTAGAATATAAATATATTGTATTATACAAATTTTGATTCATTTATAATTAATATTCTATTGTACAACTATGAAATAATTACTATCCTACTGTACAACTATGATATATTACTCCTTAGTGTTAAGTAGTCTGTAAGCCAATAATGTTAAGTTGGCCCATAATGCCTAGGCATAATAGAGGCTCTTTGCATTGCAACCCATTATTGTAAATACAAAATCTCAATGTACTGTTCGCAAAGTTTTAGTTTAATATGTTTATTATGCACCCCATACCCATCCAAAGACAATAAATAAATAAATAATTTTGCGCGAAATACTCAGCCATAACAAGCGGCTTTCTATATAGTAGTATGTCATTGATGTCAGCTAGGCTTGTATACCTTGTACATATACTTGTAGAAATAAAGATTTATTATTATTATTATTAATTATTATTATTATTATTTTATACATAAGAGTATCAGTCGGTGGCAGTGACGCTCGCTGACACACGTTAAGCTACTCACTCACTCACAGACCTCTATATATCAACCCTCAGAGCTTACTTTACTCGTTATCTTACATAATAAAGTATCCTTGATGTTAGTGCTCAGGAGGATTACCAGGTTAATGACCTCTGTGTTAAGGATGAGCTTAAAAACAAAGCCAAAAAACAAGGTTAACTGAGTGATCGCTGAGTGTGTTGTGTGAGGGAGGCGGTGCTGCTGCTGCTGCTGCTGCTGCTGACACTTGTGCTGACACTCACACATTATTGCTCTCACAGGGATTATCATGTGTTAACAGGTGTGTATAGCCCCTTTCATGCATGTTGTTGGTAACACAGATAGTTAAGGTGCACAGGGAAGGATGTTTAGCCAGGTGTGTCATGTTGGTGCTGCTCGTGTAAATATGTCAGTGATTAATTTTGCTTCAGGTATTTTGACTAATTGCTGCCTTCCTCTTGTGTGTTGCTATATGTACACTGATTACCTTTAATTTTAGTGGTATTGTGAGGCTGTTACTGCGTTTTTAAATGTTTTTGAGTGAAGAATGACTTGTTCCTAATGACCGAGAGAGAAATGTTTTTGGTAATTGTGATAAAAAAGAGGTAGGCCCTACACTACACTAAATTAATAATAGTAACAGCAACGTAATGCAAAGATGGATTAATTATATGATAAAGGTGGAAAAGATATATATCACTGTAATGATTGATCTTCAATAGGAATGATTTTGTTAGAGGTTTGCACAAATACCTTGAAATTAGATCATGTAAACAGGTGTCTCACAGGTGGTTCTGGTGTGAGATGTCACCTGCACATAAGAACATAAGAACATAAGAAAGGAGGAACACTGCAGCAGGCCTATTGGCCCATACTAGGCAGGTCCTTTACAATCCTTCCCACTAACAAAATATTTGCCCAACCCAATTTGTAATGCTACCCAAGAAATAAGTTTTGATGATTCTATTTATTCATTATGCAAGTCTCACTCAAATCCAACCCCTCTCACTCATGTATTTATCCAACCTAAATTTGAAACTACCCAACATTTTAGCTTCAATAATCCTAGTAGGAAGACTGTTCCACTCATCAACTACCCTATTTCCAAACCAATACTTTCCTATATCCTTTCGAAATCTAAACTTATCTAATTTGAATCCATTATTGCAAGTTCTCTCTTGGAAAGATATCCTCAAGATCTTATTTATATCCCCTTTGTTAATACCCATCTTCCACTTGTACACTTCGATCATGTCTCCCCTCATTCTTCGTCTTACAAGTGAATGTAGTTTAACCCTTTGACTGTCGCAACCCCAAATCCTGAGGTGTCTCCTGGTGTCACAAAATTCCCCCCCCCAAAAAAAAACTATTTTTTTCTTATGAAATTAAAGAGAATTTTTTCCCAATTGTAATGACACCAAAAGAACGAAATTTGATGGAAAACTGACGGAATTACGCTCTCGCGAATTAGCGACCTTGGCGATATTTACGAGTCGGCGATTTCGCCCACTTTGAGCCCTATTTTCGGCTAATTCCATTGCTCCAATCGACCAAACTCATAGCTATTTCTTTAGAACTCCATTTTTTCTATCGATTGAGTACAAGAAACTGCCCCTTTACCGATTTCAACTACCCAATAACGTGGTCAGAAATTTGCAATTTGGCCAATTTCACGAAAATTAAAAAATATGACAATTTCAAAATAGGGTCCAGAATGAACAATGCAGACATTCCTGGCTCTAAAATAACATTTTCTTTGTTAATAAGTCATGTCTCCAGGCCCCTCTAATATTACTCTTGCCTTCTAATTTGAATTTTTATTCAAACAAAAAATAGACGATTTACTGTTATGCAGACTACTGCAATATTGTAATAATTGTATAAATAATGTCAACCCATTCATGACTGCATATCAGAATGGCTACTTGGACATTTATTGGAAAATGACATTATTTGTTTACTTTTGAACATCGGCAAAAATCAAACATTTCCCCTACTTTGAGCTCCATTTCAAGGTTCATTTCATAGTAAAACCATTCAAAATCACCTCTATTTCTATAATATGTTTTCCATTCTATCAAATCAGACCAAGAAAACAAGAATACAACCATAAATACTATACAAAAATAGACCACAAAGTCAGCTTGATTTGAAGCCGCTAGAATTTATGAGTATATATACACGTCAAAAACGGAGGCTCGTAAGATGTATATATACTACCAAAACAGTCAAAGGGTTAAGAGTCTTCAATCGTTCTTCGTACGGAAGATTTCTAATGCTATGTGTTAATTTAGATTTCTTCGTTAAATGTTTTCTAAAGAATTTATATCCATTCTGTAATATGGAGACCAGAACTGAGCTGCATAATCTAGGTGAGGCCTTACTAAGGATGTATAAAGATGCAGTATAACCTCTGGACTTCTGTTGCTTACACTTCTTGATATAAATCCCAATAATCTATTTGCCTTATTACATACGCTTAGGCATTGCTGTCTTGGTTTAAGGTTGCTGCTTACCATAACCCCCAAGTCCTTTTTGCAATCTGTATGACTAAGTTTTACATTATTTAACTTATAAGTGCTAGGGTTATGGACACTCCTGAGCTTCAGAACCTTGCATTTATCTACACTGAACTGCATCTGCCACTTTTCTGACCAACAACTGAGTTTCTCTAAATCCTCCTGAAGTTCCCTGACATCTACGTTTGAATCAATTATCCTACCTATCTTTGTGTCATTGGCGAATTTGCTCATATCACTAGTAATACCCTCATCAAGGTCGTTGATATATAGTATTATAAACAACAACGGGCCTAAGACTGATCCCTGTGGTACGCCACAGGGATCCCCACTTGGATTTAACCCCATTTAAGCATACTCTCTGCTTCCTATTAGTGAGCCATGACTCAATCCATGAGAGCACTTTTTCCCCAATCTCATGAGCTGCCACTTTCTTTAACAGTCTCTGGTGTGGTACTCCATCAAAAGCCTTACTAAAATCTAAATAAACAATACTGAATTCTTTACCACGATCAATGGCCTCAAAAGCTTTACTGAAGAAAGTTAATAAATTAGTTAGGCAGGAACGGCCCCTCGTGAATCCATGCTGAGTATCATTAATCAAGCTGTGCTTATCCAGATGGCTTCTTATAATATCAGCTATAACTGACTAGTAATTTGCCTACAATTGAGGTCAGGCTTATTGGGCGGTAATTTGACGATAATGACTTGTCCCCTGCTTTAAAAATAGGAATTACATTAGCCATCTTCCACATATCAGACACTACACCTGTTTGAAGAGAATATTAAAAATATTAGTCAATGGTTCACAAAGTTCCATTTTACACTCTTTAAGAACCCTTGAAAAAAGTTCATCAGGGCCTGGGGATTTACAGTGGACCCCCGCATAGCGAACTTAATCCGTGCAAGAGGGCTGGTCGTTATGCGAAATGTTCGCTATGCGAATTAATTTTCCCCATAAGAAATAATGGAAATAAAATTAATCTGTGCAAGACACCCAAAAGTATGAAAAAAAATTTTTTTTACCACAAAAAAATGTTAATTTTAGTACACACAAACTGAAAAAGGCATGCACAATTACATGACACTTACTTTTATTGAAGATCTGGTGATGATTGATGGGAATTTTAGTACACACAAACTGAAAAAGGCATGCACAATTACATGACACTTACTTTTATTGAAGATCTGGTGATGATTGATGGGATGACATGATAGATGTCAGACATTGCTCGGGGTCACTGTATTCTTTAGGTAAAGTTAGTTGTGCCTCACTTCACTTGAAGCAGCAAGGGAAGGCAGTCTTAGACCAGGTAACTGAAGGGTACCTGGAGGATATTTTTGGGGGTAAACGCCCCCCAAATCTCAGTTCCAGGCTAGGTTTCCTGGTGGATCAAGGCCTGATCAACTAGGATTTTACTGGCTGCACATGGTTCAACACACAAACCACAGCCTGGCTGGGTAGGCACTCCAGTTCCATTTTGAAAACAGCCAGAAGGATTTGTAGGTAATCTTCCTTGTGGTTTGTGTCATGGGCGCCAACACTTGGTGTGTGATTCTCTTCTCTTCTACTATCCCTATATTAGTGATGCAGATTACATGGTGAGTTTAAATATGTGGCCTGTAGTTATAACTTTTCTCTTGAAGGATTTGTAGGTAATCTTCCTTGTGCAGTAAGGGGGAAGGGGGCATTGTAAAGTCAGGGACCTCTGACAGTCATGGAGTTCTTCATATATTCATGTCCCAGCGATTTATTAGAGGTACTTTGCATCATCTGCTAAGTCTTTATCTTTTTCATACTGAGTGATTTTAGTGTGCAGGTTTGGGACCAGTCCCTCCATGATTTTCCAGGTGTAAATTAGGATGTACCTTTCTCACCTACGATCCAACGAGTGCTGTTCCAGAAACTTCGAACATTCCCATCTGTTCAGATGTTTGATTAAATGTACGTGGGCAGTGAAGATTTTCTAGCTCAGCAGTCTCACCTGACATGAAGAATATCATCATTGGCATCTCGTTTTGAACGTTCTAGTTGTCCAGCTTAGCCTTTTCCTTGAATGTGAGATCTGACAATCATTCCCAAGTCTTGCACATGGATTTGTCATATATTTTATGATTTGAGTATATACAGTGATACCTTGCATATCCGGCCTGCCACTATCCGAACCTTGCCAATATCCAAACAGGTCCTGGGAAAGGGCAAAATTCTAAAATTATTACTGAAATATCCAAACAGCCGTTCAGATATGGCAGAAGGCTGAATCAAACTTGGCATGCACTTTAGTGGATCGGTTGGGGAAGCCTTGACCCTGGACAACCTTAAAAAGCACAGCCTGTGCACCGTCATTCATAACCTCGCCTGGGCCTGTAATGATGTCCCTCCATCAACCCTCGCCAATGGCTGGAATCAGCTCCTTTATGGGATCTATCCAGTTATTGATCTCAATGGATTTGAGGCAAATGATTTCCATCACCAGTTGCTGAAGGCTGGGGAGAAAAGTACAGAAGACAACGTGCAGGACTGGCTAGCGTGTGACGAAGACGACCCTGGTGTGCAGTCTCTGGCGGATGCAGAGAATGCAGAATCAGTGTTGCACCTGCAACATTCTGAAAGTGATGATGATGATGACCCAGTGCCTAAAAGACCAAAAACTTCAGCAGCAAAGGCAGGTGTCGAAATACTGTTGGAGTATTTGGAGCGTCCACTGTTCACAGCCCATTTGAAAAGTTATGGTGCTGTGGTCCATGAAATCCAGAAGGCCGTTATTCGAGCCCAGTGTCTGGTCCCACCACCAGACGACGTTGGACTCATTTTTTAAACCTACAGTGCCGTTGCCAATGGCGATATGACTGGGTACAGATGGTGATATGATGGTATGGATGCTCATTTTTCCCCCTCATGTATCCGGAAACTCTGTTTCAGAACCGGTCTCAGTCCATATAGTTCGGATGTGAGAGGTATCACTGTATAAACTAAGCATATATAAACTAAAACAGATGGTACAGATTCTGTGATTCCAATGTTGACATGGCTTCTCCATATAAACCATTGCCATGGTATTAGTGAATCAACTGTTGTCACAGTTAATGTGGATCTGCCACTCTTGTTGCTGCTGTGGTTTTGAGATTGTCATGGATTGCTTAATTCCACTGTTGACACAACTTTTTGATGCTGTTGCTGACAGGTTTTTTGGCTATAAGCTTCACATTTTTTTTAATTCCTGAATGTTCCTAAGGAACCTTGAATCATAAACTTAATGCTTTCTGTATGGTAGTAGAGGTAAGTCATAGGCTGAATGTATTTCGTGGAACCTTATTCTTTACATAAATAACATGCACATAGGAGAGAAAAGCTTACGGCAATGTTTTGGTCTTATAAATGGTCTTAAATCGGGCCGAAACATCATTGAAAGCTTTTCTCTCCTATGTGTGGGTTATTTATGTTTTTGTTCCAGCCACAGCAATGTGCCTTTTTTTCTATATTCTTTGCTTCTATACTTTGCATATTATATCTCTACATGAACCAACTTTTTCCTTTAATATATCTTTAATTACACTTTCAGCATTTTAAAGACTGTCTTGTGTATTCTTATTCTCATATACAGTGGACCCTTGAATTTAGTAGTGCCTTTTCTGTATGCAGAACTATTTTTATTATCTATGAAATATATGTTTTGTTAATATTTCCCATAGGAAATAATGTAAATCCAATTAAACCATCCCAGACACCCAAAAATATTAACAAACAATACATTTTATAGATATTAAAAATAGTTTTGCATACAGAAACGGCACTAAATTCGAGGGTCCACTGTATTTGTAATCTTAATTTAATTTTAAGGCTGCCTGAAATGTTTTACATAACAAGGGGCTTTATAGAAAGCAGTAACAAATGCCAATCACCCTAATTATATAATACAGTGGACCCTCGACTAATGCTATTAATCCGTTCCTTAGAGCTCATCGTTAGTCAAAATTATCGTTAGTCAAGTTAATTTTCCCCATAAGAAATAATGGAAATCAAATTAATCCATGTAGGACACCCCAAAGTATGAAAAAAAAATTGTTTTTACCACATGAAATATTAATTTTAATACAAACTGAAGAAGACATGCACAGTTACATGACACTTACCTTTATTGAAGATCTGGCGATGATTGATGGGATGGGAGGAGGGGAGAGTGTTGATGGTCTTAGTGTTTAGAAGGGGAATCCCCTTCCATTAGGACTTGAGGTGGCAAGTCCTTTTCTGGGGTTACTTCCCTTCCCTTTAAATCTCTCAAACCAACCTTTGCTGGCCTTAAATTCACTCACATCACCAATAGTTGCTGGCATTTTTTTTAATTAAATCGTCATGCAACTTCCTAGCCTTTTCACATATGATCGCTTGAGAGATGCTATCTCCTGCTATCTGTTTTTCGTTTATCCACACCAATAACAGTCTCTCAACATCTTCGAGTACTTGCAATCTCAGTTTCGAAAACATAGTTGCACCTTTGGCAAGAACAGCTTCCTTGATTGCCGTTTTCTTGCCCACAATAGTAGCGATGGTTGATTGGGGTTTTGTGTACAACCTGGCCAGCTCGGAGACACGCACTCCACTTTCATACTTAGCAATGATCTCTTTCTTCATATCCATAGTAATTCTCACCCTTTTTGCTGTAGGGTCGGTGACTTATTTTGCAGGTGCAATCACTAAAAAGGCTGTGATAATACGAAATGTTCCGATTATATGCTTGGAAGCGACTGCGATGGCTGGCTGGCTTGTAAACACTGGCCAGAAGTGGACGCGTCTCAGACGGGACGAATAGTGTTGGTCGAGTTTTTTAGCGCTAGTCGAGGCAAAATTTTTGCGTTAAAATGTATCGCTAGTCGGATTTATCGTTAATCGATGCCATCGTTGGTCGAGGGTCCACTGTATACTGTATTCCTGTTATAGAAATAGTTTGTTCATTTATTTAGGAATATATCAACTATAAAAATATTTGATCTGTTTCATCTGATGCCACAATTGGTAGTGGCCTTGGCCTGGTGTTTGGTACCTAGATGAGTAGATATGTTGGATATTCTGGAGAGCTGCAACAGAACACATAGACACAATTGAAGGAGCGAGTATCTTAGATATTCCACATGTATGGCTCGACGTGTTCAGTAGTGCCATGCAAATAAAAAGGCCCAAAAATATGGAACTAGCTTCCTGAAAATACCAGAAGTTCTCAATCTACCAAACTCTTAAATATTCCACCTATGTGACTTGACCTGTTCAAAAACTCAATGCAAATAAAAGGCCCAAAAATGTGGAGATTGCTGCCTGAAAATGCTAAAGTTCCCCATCTGCCCAGCACCTTTTCTAATACATATTGTTAAGAAAACACACATTAAATCTCGCTTAAATGTTTTACCCATAAACTGTAAATTCACATGCTTTGATTTCAGCTCTTTAATTTAACCACGCTATAAAATACAGATCATTGAACTGATGTAAATCCATTGTAATTTGCTTGTAATTGTCTAGTTTGTGCCTCCTGTCTCATTGTACTTGTAGTTGTATTGAATTACTCAAGCTTTACTGACAAGTGACTAAAATTATATGCTAGGTATAGATTTAAGTAGTACACCTACCATCCGACTTACGACCGAGTTCGGTTCCGAGAAACCGGTCGTAAGTCGAAATGGTTGTAAGTCGAACTTTACTACTGAATATCAACATAACATTTTTGTAATGACTTTATTTTATTGTTTTATTTTGGTATTTCATGTTTTACTTTACTTTTTATGTTGTTAGTACTGTATTTTATACTGTAAGGTTTAGGATAAACACTGTGTACAACACAAATAGTTGTTTATTTCCCAGAAATTTGGCATAAAAAACATGGTCGTAAGTCGAGTCGCCGTAAGTCGAGCAGTTCGTAAGTCGGATGGTAGGTGTATTTAAATTTAATGGTTAGTTTGCCAGAAATGCATTGCATTGTTAGTGACTTTCTTTGGAGCTTGCAGTTGTATCAAATTATATTTGTACAGTAAGGCCTCTCATTAATGCGCGAGTGGCGATGGTGGCCTATGGCTCAGGAAACGGTGAAAACTGGCAGGTCCTGGACATAGCCATTTTGGCCTGTACTAGAAAAATGTTGGAGCTAGTGGATTTGGTCTGATACCTTAGAAGACAACTGAACAATATTGCTAGAGATAGAATAAAGAATTACAAACTTTTGTCCATTTATTAGAGCATTTGCTGGTGAGTTTTTTTTTTTCTCTAAAATTGCCAAAATTTGTTTTTTAGAGGTACTGTATTATATCAGGAAAAAAGGTGATCAAATTGCATGTAAAACTAGCTACTGAAACACTTTTATGGCTCATAAGAAATAATTTTTTAATTTATTTATTGTATAATAATCATGACTGGTTAATTACCCTTGTATCACAGATGCCATTTAGGTAGCTACTAAATCATTCTTAGACTTGTATTGTTTTATGCCACCACAACTTAGGTGTAAGAAATTATTATTGTGCACTGCAGAATTGTTTATTGCTCAAGTGGTGATGCTACATCTTAGAGTGGTATTGACATGTTGGTGACATTACTTTAAGTTGGGTGTCCTTGATTGTTCAGGGTATCATCAGCCTCGCAAGAGGGTCAACCCCTTGGTAACCCCCCTCCCCCCCAAAAAAAAGGTTTTCTTAGGATTTTTAACCCCGGAGGGTTAGCCACCCAGGATAACCCAAGAAAGTCAGTGCATTATCAAGGACTGTCTAACTTATTTCCATTGGGGTCCTTAATCTTGTCCCCCAGGATGTGACCCACACCAGTTGACTAGCACCCAGGTACCTATTTGCTGCTAGGTGAACAGGACAACAGGTGTAAGGAAACGTGTCGAAATGTTTCCACCCGGAGGGAATCGAGCCCGGGCCCTCCGTGTGTGAAGTGGGAGCTTTAACCACCGGGCGACCTGGGCACCAGGACATCTGCATCATGTCTAATTTTCATCTTGTCGGTATTGCATATCATTCATGTACAACAATAATCATTCTTGGTATAAAATTTGGTAGTTGATACAGACATATATAAGTAAGTACTAGGATTATTTATTAGAAATTGTTTGTGCAGGGACATTGATTACTTATTCTAGTGTTCTAGTGGCCCTCTGTAATTAGTATTTTAAAACATGTAAACCACACAATATCCAAATTCTGTAAACTCAGCATTGTAATCCTTATAGAGAATAAACTTGATTTGATTTATAACATGCAAGGGTCAAGAATGACCGTACAGTGTAGTATTAGCATAAAAATGTGAGAGGCATCAGTATTAGGAGACAGAGGCTCACCGACAACCACAACTTACCATTACCTCTCCAGATCTTCATCTTTCTAGTGGATCTGTGTGTCAACTTTCAATATCAAGATAAGTGCTGCAAACAAAGCTTTTCAGATAACAATGGGCATCACTCCTCCCTTTGTGCTGTGATTGTCAACTTCTTGGAGAACCTGGAAACCATGTAATTCGGCACCTTATTCCCAGGCTAAGATACATACATTGATGATAGCTAAGTGTTCTGTCCCAGACGATTTGCTGTCCAGAGCTATCCGTGAAGTTCACTTTGGAACTAAAAGAAGAGGGCAGACTCCCTTTCCTCAGAATCCTACTCTTCAGGTCTCCAAATAGCCTGAGCCTTCTCTTTGTAGTGTATAGGAAATCCATCAACAAGGATGATCTCGTACACTTCAATTCACACCATGACACTCGCACTAAAAGAAGTGTCCATATTAGTTTCTTCTTAAGGGCTGCCTGCATCTCCAGCCTATAATATCATGAAGTGGAATGTGCCTACATAACACAAGCTTTCACATGTAATATGGGACTGCAAACTCAGTAGAGGATGTGTAGATCAAGTGTTTACATTGAAGCATATATGTGAACAGTATTTAGATAAAGGTAGGGAAGTTTTTATTGCATTTATGGATTTAGAAAAGGCATATGATAGAGTGGATAGAGGAGCAATGTGGCAGATGTTGCAAGTTTATGGAATAGGTGGTAAGTTACTAAATGCTGTAAAGAGCTTTTATGAGGATAGTGAGGCTCAGGTTAGGGTGTGTAGAAGAGAGGGAGAATACTTCCCGGTAAAAGTAGGTCTTAGACAGGGATGTGTAATGTCACCATGGTTGTTTAATATATTTATAGATGGGGTTGTAAAAGAAGTAAATGCTAGGGTGTTCGGGAGAGGGGTGGGATTAAATTATGGGGAATCAAATTCAAAATGGGAATTGACAGTTACTTTTTGCTGATGATACTGTGCTTATGGGAGATTCTAAAGAAAAATTGCAAAGGTTAGTGGATGAGTTTGAGAATGTGTGTAAAGGTAGAAAGTTGAAAGTGAACATAGAAAAGAGTAAGGTGATGAGGGTATCAAATGATTTAGATAAAGAAAAAATGGATATCAAATTGGGGAGGAGGAGTATGGAAGAAGTGAATGTTTTCAGATACTTGGGAGTTGACGTGTCGGCGGATGGATTTATGAAGGATGAGGTTAATCATAGAATTGATGAGGGAAAAAAGGTGAGTGGTGCGTTGAGGTATATGTGGAGTCAAAAAACGTTATCTATGGAGGTAAAGAAGGGAATGTATGAAAGTATAGTAGTACCAACACTCTTATATGGATGTGAAGCTTGGGTGGTAAATGCAGCAGCGAGGAGACGGTTGGAGGCAGTGGAGATGTCCTGTCTAAGGGCAATGTGTGGTGTAAATATTATGCAGAAAATTCGGAGTGTGGAAATTAGGAGAAGGTGTGGAGTTAATAAAAGCATTAGTCAGAGGGCACAAGAGGGGTTGTTGAGGTGGTTTGGTCATTTAGAGAGAATGGATCAAAGTAGAATGACATGGAAAGCATATAAATCTATAGGGGAAGGAAAGAGGGGTAGGGGTCGTCCTCGAAAGGGTTGGAAAGAGGGGGTAAAGGAGGTTTTGTGGGCGAGGGGCTTGGACTTCCAGCAAGCGTGCATGAGCGTGTTAGATAGGAGTGAATGGAGACGAATGATACTTGGGACCTGACGATCTGTTGGAGTGTGAGCAGGGTAATATTTAGTGAAGGGATTCAGGGAAACCGGTTATTTTCATATAGTCGGACTTGAGTCCTGGAAATGGGAAGTACAATGCCTGCACTTTAACCCTTTGAGGGTTTTCGTCGTACTAGTACGTCTTACGCGTAGGGGTTTTTGACGTACTAGTACGCATAAATTCTAGCGGCCTCAAATCTCGCGCGAAAAGGCTGATAGGCCTAGGTGTGAGAGAATGGGTCTGCGTGGTCAATGTGCGCGGTAGAAAAAAAATCTGGGACCCAGTGGTGCATTGTGGGAATGCCCTCTTAGTAAACAATGTCCACCATGCCTCGCGGTAAGAAGCTCCTCACTCCTCGGCGAATTGGGACACTTTTGTTCCCCAGTGACAGTTCTAATAGTGATGGAAGTGCCAGTGAAGATGAGTTTCGTGGTTTTAGTGAGGTTTTGACCGAAACTAATGACCATAATATCGGTAATAGTGAAGAAAACACAGACGACCCTCAGCCTTCCACCTCTGGTGCTGGGCCCTCGTGTTCACGTTCAGTTGTTCCAGACCCCAAGAGGAAACTTCTATTTTCCCAAATCCCAGACTCAGATGAGAGCATGGGTGATGATAGTGATAGTGAATATGAACTACAAGCTCTTCAAACTAGTTCCAGTAGTGATAGTGAAGTGCAATATTCCCCAGTGAAGCGTCAGTATATACGACGATATATGCGCTCTGGAAGTGTGCCATATGCTATTCCAAGGGGAAGGAGTGTATCTCGGAGTACATCCCGTGGCTGTACAACAGGAACAGACAGTGAAAATGACGAAGATACTGTTGCAATTGGGATGGAAAATGTGCGTGGTGGTAGTGGTGCCGGCGGTGAGGCACCAGCAGTGGGCCATGCTGCCACCCACGCTGCCACCCACGCCGCTGCCTCAGCTGATCTAGAACAAAGGCCACCATCCCCCACTCCCCCACCACACCAGCCTCCACAACCACAACCTCCACAACCACAACCTCCACAACCACAACCACCTGTCATTGTCCAGTACCCACCAGCAGACCGCACCTGGGATTGGCAGGAAGCTGTCAATTTTGTTCCAAATCCCCACCAGTTTGATGGCAGCCAAAGTGGAATACGGCCATCTTGTGCACTTGGGAACAATGCCACTGAACTGGAATGTTTCGAGTTATTCTTTGACGAACCACTGATGAAAAGTATTGTCATGGAAAGCAACACATACTACGAGTACACCATGGCAAACACAATACTTTCACCAAAATCACGTCTACACCAATGGAAGGAGGCAACTGTGGCTGAGCTGTATCTTTTCTTTGCCACAATAATGCTTATGCCACATGTGTATAAGCACAAAGTGAAATCATACTGGTCAACAGACCCCCTGATTGCAACACCAGGTTTCAGTGATATAATGCCAGTGAATCGATTTGTGCTAATGTTACGTATGCTTCACTTCTCAGATAAAACCAGGCCTGTCAGAACTGACAGGTTATATAAGATTAGGAATGTGTTTGTGTATCTGAAACAGAAATTCAGTACTCATTTTTATCCCTTCAGGAAGCTTGTAATTGACGAGTCTTTGATTCTGTTCAAAGGAAGACTCTCTTTCAAGCAGTACATACCAAGCAAGAGGAAACGCTTTGGTATAAAGTTGTTTGTGCTTTGTGATTGTTACAGTGGTCTGGTATTGGATATTATTGTGTACACTGGAAGTTATACATTGCAAAATACCAGGAAGTTATTGGGCATCTCAGGTGATGTGGTTCGAACAATGATAGAACCATACCTTGGTAAGGGGCATATATTATATACAGATAACTGGTACACAAGCCCCTCACTCAGTGATTTTTTGCGAGTGAACATGACAGATGTGTGTGGCACAGTGCGTGCAAATCGAAAACATATGCCCAGGTTTGATGCTGGCACTCGCAGAGGTGAGGTGCAGGCGTTTGCTGCCAATGACATCATGGCATTTCGGTGGCATGACAAACGAGATGTCACACTGTTGTCATCAATTCACCCTAATGAAATGGCAGACAGTGGCAGGCAGCATAGAGAGAGAAATGAACCCATTCTAAAACCTGCAGCTGTGATTGATTACACCTTCAACATGCGTTCAGTGGACAAATGTGACATGCAGATTGGGTTTGCTGATTGTGTTCGCAAGAGTTATAAGTGGTACATCAAACTGTTTTTCCATCTTCTGGACATTTCCATGCTCAATGCTTATAATATGTATAAGATGAGCACCAGAAACAAACCACAGTACGGCGAATTCTGTTTGTCTGTCATCAGACAAATAGTATTCAAGTACCAAGGAAATGCACCTGCAATTGACCGCCCACCAAATTATCAACAACTACCTGCTCGTCTGAAGCATGGTGATCACTTCCTGGTAAAACTGCCTGCTACTGCTTTGAAGAAAAAGGCTCAGAAGAGGTGTTACGTCTGTTCACATACAAAAAAACGCCCACGACAACGCAGAGACACTCGTTTTATGTGTGAGGAGTGCAAAACTCCACTGTGCATGACACCATGCTTCAAAGAGTTCCACAGGCTGCAGAACTTCTAGAAACATGTCCTGTGACTGTATATGTGTATATAAAATATAGAAAAATAGTAATAAACAACATTTCATATTGTTTGTTTGTGTAAATATTTTCTGTAAACAAAATAATGACAACAGTGTTTACGCCCTTATTGTGTAGTATTGAAAAAGAAATAACTTACAAAATACTGATCATGTTGGCCTCAGAGGCCATAAAAGTTACTCAGAAAAAGAAAAATTGAAAAAAAATTGAAAATAGTACATAAAAAAGTAAACAGAAAAATACCGGGTGATGGCAGTCGGCGATGTTACCATATGTTGTTCAATTTTGGGAAATTTCACACCTCCATATCTTGGTAAGTATTGACGCTAAAATTTTTTTGTTTAGCCTATAATGTTTAGAAAAAAATACTCTATTTTTTCATAAGAAAAAATATTTTTTTTTTTTTTTGAAATTTGGCCGACCCTGAGAACGAGTTTCGGAGAGGGCCTGTCGACCCTCAAAGGGTTAAAGGAGGGGTTTGGGATATTGGCAGTTTGGAGGGATATGTTGTGTATCTTTATACGTATATGCTTCTAAACTGTTGTATTCTGAGCACCTCTGCAAAAGCAGTGATAATGTGTGAGTGTGGTGAAAGTGTTGAATGATGATGAAAGTATTTTCTTTTTGGGGATTTTCTTTCTTTTTTGGGTCACCCTGCCTCGGTGGGAGACGACCGACTTGTTGGAAAAAAAAAAAAATAATAATAATAATTTTTATTTCTTTGTCATTCAAATAATGTGGTTCAAATGTATTAGTACAGTAGTATGCACACAAGCCACTAATTATGCAATTCACTTCAGGCAACTAATCATAAGGCTCACATGCTACTTAAGAACTAGACATAGCTCATTAAGTCGGACCTCTTGCTCATTTAACTACAATAAGAAAGGTCAGTTACAAAAGAATTACTTACATAAATTGATTCAGTGATCTTCAGTTTTATGGAGTGATTGAATAGATGAGAATACAACAAAGCAGAGTAGTTTGGTTAAAATACAAATAAAATTCGACAAGATATTTTAACAATTATGTATGGGAGTTGAAGGAAGGCTAGAAGAACAACAGGGACAGAATTAGATGAAAGAAAGCTGGTTTTGTTTGACATGGTGTATTGCTGTCTCGGTTACATTAGAGACAAGATGCTTTTTAGCAATTGCTGTGAGTTGATTAGTAGACAGGGGACCTTTTTGATGCTTCAGGCAGGGCCTTCCAGGTCTTAGGGCCTTTTATGGCTCAAGCTGTCCTCTACAAAACTCCTTACACCTGCTGTAATGCAATGCCCAGTGTTTCCACCCATGCACCTGTGCTGGGGATCAAATCGTGGACACAAGTACGTATGTGAGCTGAGTGTGCTGCCAACCAATCCACAGGTACCATGCAGTTCTTAATGCTCCCATATAGGAATGTTGCCACAAATATCTGCCAGGTAATTGCTAGAAGCAACATATATAGCTACATCCTCCATCAAAGACCTCAGTGCAAAGCATAGCCCTACATCTTTTGCTTCCACAACAGACATCTACACCATCCTCCTCCCTGTGCACATAGTTCCAAGAAATGCAGTATGTAGGGAAGACAGGCAGAAGTCTGTTTGCCTAAGTGAACATAATGCCTACAATAGAGGCAATTGAACCAATACCTGCATCATCCACTGAAACTATGGGGGCATTTGATGAATCAGAAAACAGTCACAACTTGTCATTCCTTAACCTAGCCATAGACATCAAAGATGCATGGAAGCCTCATTGACTTCCGTTACCAGCACTATGGAACAAAAAACTGGAAAACGTGATATATGATTAACACTGGCATACTTAATACTCTACCAGATTAGACCTACCCACCTCTCAACACCAGAGTCGGGTAACTGCTTTAGTTCATTACCTGCCTCTCATATTTATTTTTATACTATGACTGATTATGGATTTAAAAAGACTTGTAAGCAAGCACTAGGACATATTTATTAAAAACATTTTGGTTGTGGGACCTTTATCATTAATAACATTTCTAACATGACACTTGTACAAAGGTCAAGAATGACAGTACAGTGGACCCCCGGTTAACGAACTTTTTTCATTCCAGTAGTATGTTCAGGTGCCAGTACTGACCGAATTTTTTCCCATAAGGAATATTGTGAAGTAGATTAGTCCATTTCAGACCCCCAAACTTACATGTACAAACGCACTTACATAAATACACTTACATAATTGGTCGCATTTGGAGGTGATCGTTAAGCGGGGGTCCACTGTATATATGTTAGAAGTGATCAAGACTCCATTGGCAGAATATTTTTTAATAGACTTGCTCTTACATTGTATTAGAAAATGATTCTTGTTTTCAGGTTATTAACCTGAAGGGTTAGTAACCCAGGATAACCCAATAGAGCCCCCATACTGGGTTATTTCCACTGAGGTCCTTTCATCCTCTTCATGACACGATAACAATCGCCTAACATCTAGGTATCCACTGGTACTTCTATATGATCAAGGGCAACGGGTGTAAAGAATTATTGGGTATGTCTTTTATCCGTTTACCTAACAGTAAGGAAGTATACAGGCATACCTCATTTACGGCACTCATTTTAGAGCGCTCCAACATGGAGCTTTTTAATTATAGTCATGTTTGTTATTTTCAGTGCTTGCTTTGCTCTTAAGATGGTTTTTGGCAATTTTCATAATCTTTTTATTATTTTTATTTTTGCTTATTTCTTTAGGTCTGTTCAATAGCACACTTAACCCTTTCAGGGTCCAGAGGCCAAATTTCAAAGTGTGCACCAGGGTCCAAGAATTTTCGAAAAATAATTTTATTTTTTCTTATGAAATGGTAGATAATCTTTTTCTGAAGGTAAAACAAAAAGTACGAAATTTGGTGGAAAATTGACTAAATTATGCTCTCGCAAATTTTGATGTGTCGGCTATATTTACGCATCGGCGATTTTGCCAACTTTGACTCCCATTTTAGGCCAATTACATTATACCAGTCAACCAAATTCTTAGCTATTTTACTAGTATTACTTCTATTCTCTCGATTGAGCACAAGAAATCGCCAGGTCAACTGTTTCAACTACAAAATAAAGTGATCGGAAATTGGTAATTTGGCCAATTTAATGCAAAGTTCAAAATATTCCAATTTCAAAATAGGGTCCAGAATAAACAATGTAGGCATTCCTGGCACTAAACTAATATTTCCTCTGTTCATTAGTTACGTTTTCAGGTTTTACAAATGAAGTCCATTTTGATTTTTTATTCACATAATGAATTTTTATTCAAACCAAAAAATAGAAGATTTACTGTTATGCAGTATTATAATAATTGTATAAATAATATCACCACAATTGTGAACGTATATTAGACTCCACAGCTGGCGTGTATTAGACGTGTGAGGAAATTTAACATTTCTGCTACTTTGAGCTCAGTTTCAAGTCATTTTCAGTACTAAAACCAATCAAAATCATCTCTATTTCTGTAATATATCTTCCAATCTATCAAATGAGGCCAAGAAATCGCAAATATAACTATAAGAAACATACGAAAAAACACTGCAAATTTGCTGTTTTAATAAATTATGGTAATTATGCACTGTGTGCTGCAGGATTTGTTTTATGTGGTGCATACATACCACATAGATGTATTCTCTCATATCTAGGCCCAAATTTACTGCTGACAGCTTATCAGAGTGAGCCGAGCTCATGGCATAGATCTACGGTTTGGACTCTCAACGTAAAGCCATAGATCTATGGCACAGACCCTGAAAGGGTTAATAAATGATGGTGTAAACATTGTTTTTAAGCTTTTTTGTGTACTGGAAAGTGAAAAAAAGGGGCTATGAATTACTTTAAGGCGATGTTCACTTTATGGTGGCGGTCTGGAAGTTAGTACACCTACCATCCGACTTAGGACCGAGCTTGGTTCTGACCCACTGGTCATAAGTCAAAATGGACATAAGTCGAACCTTACTACTGAATATCATCGCATTTTTGTAATGACTTTATTTTATTGTTTTATTCTGGTATTTCATTTTTTACATTACTTTTTATGCTGTTAGCACTGTGTTTTATACTGTAAGGTTCAGGATAAACACTGTGTACATAACAAAACAGTTGTTTATTTCCCAGAAATTTGGCATACAATACAAGGTCATAAGTCGAGTGGTCGTATGTCGAGCAGGTCATAAGTCGGATGGTAGGTGTATTTATATTAACACATCGGCTGTTTCCCACCAAGGTAGGGTAGGCTGAAAGAAAAACCTTCACCATCATTCACTCCATCACTGTCTTGCTAGAGGTGTGCTTACACTACAGCTATAAAACTGCAACATTAACACCCCTCCTTCAGAGTGCAGACACTGTACTTCCCATCTCCAGGACTCGAGTCCGACCTGCCGGTTTCCCTGAATCCCTTCATAAATATTATCCTGTTCACACTCCAACATCACGTCAGGTCCTAAAAACCATTTGTCTCCATTTGCCCCTATCTAACACTCTCATGCATTCTTGCTGGAAGTACAAGCCCCTCGCACGCAAAACCTTCTTTACCCCCTCCCTCCAACCTTTCCTAGGCTGACCTCTATCCAAATTTATACACTCAGTCATTCTATTTTGTTTCATCCTCTCTTCATATCTGAACCATCTCATCAACTCCTCCTCAGCCCTCAGGATAATAGTTTTGATAATCCCACACCTCCTCCTAATTTCCAAACTACGAATTTTCTGCATTATATTAACACCACACATTGCCCTTAGACATGATATCTCCACTGTCTTCAGCCTTCTCCTTGTTGCCACATTCACCACCCATGCAAGAGCGTTGGTATAACTATACTCTCATACATTCACCTCTTTGCTTCCATGGACAAATTTCTTTGTCTCCACAGACTCCTCAGTGCACCACTCACCTTTTTTCCCTCGTCAGTTCTATGATTCACCTCATCTTTCATAGACCCATCTGCTGACACGTCCACTCCTAAATACTGTCTGAATACATTCATCTCCTTCATACTCTCTCCCTCCAATCTGATATCTAATCTTTCGTCACCTAATTTTTTCGTTATCCCCATCACCTTACTCTTTCCCATATTCACTTTTAATTTTCTTTTACATACCCTACCAAACTCATCGACCAACCTCTGCAACTTCTCCTCAGAATCTCACAGAAGGACAGTGTCATCAGCAAAGAGCAGCTGTGACAACTCCCACTTTGTGTTAGATTCTTTATCTTTTAACCTCACACCTCTTACCAACACCCAAGCATTCACTTCTCTTACAACTCCATCTGTAAATATATTGAACAACCATGGTGACATCACACATCCTTGTCTAAGGCCTACTTTTACTGGGAAATAATCTCCTCCTCTCCTATATACTCTAACCTGAGCCTATCCTCATAAAAACTTTTCACCACTTTCAGTAACCTACCTCCCATTCCATACATTTGCAACATCTGCTTCATTGTCCCCCTATCCACCCTGTCAGTTAACCTTCTGTATTAATGAGGTATGCCTGTACTTGGCTGTTATGACTGTTGTGTGTTGCATCATGGGAAAGAGGATCAAAGAATTCTAATGGAAATAAGCCAGGAATGGCATTATGAGTTATTTTGAGTAACTAGCCCTTTGGGTTAAAGATTCGAATAAAATCTTTAGAGAGTACTGTGTAAAGAAGCAAGGGAAATGGCAGCCATAAGAGGAATAACAGTTGTCTTGTGTACTTTTATAGCCTGCAATATGTTGCAGAGTGGGACCAGCTACTTTGATAAGTTGCTGAAACTCTTGTGAGGCTGATGACACCCTGAACAGTCAAGAACATCCAAGTTGTAATAGATGGTAGAGAAATACGAACAAGTTGTATTTGTTACACACACAAACAGCAATTAGAAACTTTATTTAGATAATGTTTTGCCAGCTCAGCAGACTGTATTCAGATCTAATAGATCATACCTGGTGGTAGCACAATTTATAGGCAGGAGAGAGGAACATAATCAGGTGCAACTAGATATATGTAGGAGAAACTGCAAAAATCTTGAGTCAACATTTCTTAAAGCATAAATACACAGCTTAAATTGAGAATAGCAGATTCTCCCTTTCAATACTCATAACAAAATAAGGGAAAAGTGCAAAATGAAATGCTATGAAGTTGATCCTCTTCAAGGGGGGCTCCTTGGCGTGGTGAAGAGGCTCTTGGTCTGAGGAATTAGACCTATCGGTCTTCTTCCTCAGACCGAACCTAATTACCCCCCAATCTCCCCTCCCCTATCCCATCCTCCCCATCCTCCCCTTTTTCCTTTCCTCCTCCTCCTCCCCACTCCTCCCTTTTGCCCTTCCTCTTTTTGTCCTTTGGGATTTCTCCCACAGGCACGCTAGTTCCTAGGTAGAGGAAAGGACACCGGGGTCGATCCCATTCCGTTGAGGTTTCTTGGCGGTGGCGTAGTTTGCCGTGGAATCTGGATTGCCTAGGGATGTCCCGATCCCTCTCCGGTATCCCGGAGTAGCTTTGGGTGTCTTTTGGGCGACGGGTGTATCTCTGGAAGCCACCTTTCGGATTCCGGGGGTGGTGGCTGAAGGAGGTATGCTTTGTGGCGGATATCCGGCCGCCCTCTCTTTTGTCCACCGAGGTAGCTCGGCAGATGTGAGGTTGCTATCCCAGATTGCTGGTTTACTGGCATGAAGGGTAGGGTATGGCACGGGTTCCATGCTGCATCTGCGCTACTAGCGGTGTCGAGTCCTCTTGGGCGCGGAGGGAGATTTCTGGCCCTTTCATTCCTCCTAGGAACTATCCCTCCCCGGTCCCCCCTTTTTTTTTCTTTTTTTTATTTTTATTTTCTTTTCTTCTTTCTTTTTTTTTTCTTAAAAACAAAAAGAAAGAAGTAACCTAACCATGGCAGCCCTAGTCCATGAACCTTTTACCCCCGGGCCCCTTCTTGATACCGCACCCCGTTCTGACCCCGCCTCGTCTTTGGACCACTCTTCAGACATTCCTCATGCCTCTGTACCTATTGCCGGTGCTGTTTCCTCACCTGCTTCAGGTACTGAGGCCTCGACTGACTCCTTCGATTTATCAGACCTTCGCTCTCCTCTGACTATGCTTCCGGCCTCTCCCTCTACGGTGCGGCAATTTTCAAATCGCCGACCCGTTCCACGTCGGACCAACTCTGGTCCCACGCCTAAACGTCAACGACAATTACCTGCTGATGATACTTCTCCACCTTCACCTTCTCGTTCTTCTCAGAAAAGATCGACACGTCCTTCACTACCTTTCCACGCTCAGTTTCAGACTGAACAGTGGACTAAATTCTTCACTTTACGACCAACTTCCTCTACTGCCTATCTTTCTGACCATAGTATTGGCAAGGCACTCCTACGCCATGTTGGTAAAGATATTTCTTTTCATGCTCTTAAGAGCGGTACGCGCATCATTACCGTACAGAATGCTACCCAGGCTCGTGAGCTCTCTCGTCTTTCCCATATAGATACTGTTCCTGTCACCCTTGAAAAACATCATTCCCTCAATTCTTGTAGTGGTACCGTTATTCTGCCCCATACCATAGTTCAACAAAATTTCCAGACATGTGGCACCGACATTCTAGAACAGCTGGAACTCCAAGATCTCCCAATCCTCAAGGTAGACACTTACGTTCTTCCTGCCCGTGGGCGGAGACGATACCCTAGCAATGTGGCTCGTTTAACTTTTGACAGCCGAGAACTCCCATCCTCAGTTTATATAGCAGGACATCGGTTACAAGTTCGAAAGGTGATCCCTACACCACAACAGTGTAGAAATTGCTGGCGATTTGGCCATCCAGCGAAATATTGCAGATCTATCGCCGAATGCCCAGTCTGTGGTGCCGATGACCATTCTAATACGTCTTGCAATCGATCTCCCTCTTGCCTTAACTGTCATGAGGCTCACCCTTCGTACTCTCGCCGTTGTCAGGTCTATTTAAACGAGCGGGAAATCCGTTACCTCAAAGAGACAGAAGGTCTCCCTTATGCCATGGCAGTTTCTCATCTCCGCCTCCAAGGGAGACTCCCACGTGTTTCTTATTCCCGTGTTTCAAAACGTCCCCCCACTTCTGGTATCCCATCTTCTACACCCACCTCTGTGGTTACCTCTCCCATAATCACTCCTGTATCTAATCCTTTTGCTGTCCTCGGCTCAGACGTCCCTACTTCAACGCCTCAGTCTAATCTCGCTTCTTCGAGTTCTCTCTTACAAGCCTCAGTATCGACGAGACCTCGTACGACACCTCTTCCCAATCGTCCCTCTACTTCTCAAAAGTCAAAAAAAGGTCCGGTAACACCTCCTACCCATCTTCCACCTCCTCATTTTACCCTCCCTGTCTCTGTCCCTAGTTCTTCCCCTCTCACTGGCTCAGTTACAAGTGCAGAGGTTCACCCTCCTCCTCGTAATGTACCTTCCTCCCCTGTTCCCTCCCAAGTTTCTTCCTCTTCTGCCACCTCCCAGGTTCCTGTCTCTTCTGTCCCCTGCCACGCTTCTCCAGTTCCCTCCACCCTTTCGCCCCCCCTACCTTGGTACAGTCCAATACAGTTCCAATCTTTACTCATCCTCCCCCTACCATTCCCAATATTGTCTCCCATACGACATCTCTGAATTCTGAAACACTTGAAGCAATCTCTGAATATATTGCAGAGACCAAACCATCAATGGACACTGATCCACCTTCCGCTCTTTCTCTCTCCTCTGCTCCATCTGCGCAACTCCTTTCTTCACAGCGCACCGTTCCTTCGCTGCTTGAACATTTTCCACTGCCTCCGCATGTGGACTTTTCTAACCCTCCTAGTCCGTAGGAACCCTTACCTGCGGATTTCAAGTATCTTTATCATTGCCATTCATGGCCTTTTTACAGTGGAATATACGTGGCCTCAGGGGTAATCGGGGTGAGCTTCAGATGTTACTCTCCCAGTTTGCCCCTGTTGGTGTTTGCTTACAGGAACCAAAATTACACTCTGCTGTTATTTCTCACATCTCAGGCTATAATTTATTGTATTCTTCAGATCCTTTTCCTGATGGGACCTTTAATGAAAGTGCCCTTCTTCTCCGCACTGATATTCCGTACCATCAGCTATTTGTTCATACTTCGCTGCATTACACAGCAGCCCGTATCCACTTACATAGGTGGTATACGCTCTGTTCTTTATATCTCTCTCCTTCTCGGGCATTATCTATTCCGGATTTTGCCTTCCTTGTTTCGTCATTACCGCCACCAATTCTGTTACTTGGTGATTTTAATGCCCACCATTTCCTCTGGGGAGGGTCTCACTGTGATTCCCGTGGAATTCAGTTAGAGGCTTTTCTTGCCACCCACCCCCTCCATGTTTTAAATACAGGTACTCACACCCATTTTGATCCTCGGACTCATACTCTCTCTTGCATCGATCTCTCAGTTTGCTCTTCCTCCGCCGCATTAGACTTTACTTGGTCTGTTCTCCCGGACTTACATGACAGTGATCATTTCCCAATCATTCTTACTTCCCCTTCATATTCGCCACCTCTTCGCACCCCACGCTGGCAATTTAATCGGGCAAATTGGAACCTTTACTCACACCTGACTGTTTTTAAAGAGGTTCCTTCTTCGTCCTCCATCGATGAGCTTTTACACCTATTCTCATCCTCCGTTTTCACCGCAGCTTCTCATTCTATACCCCAAACTTCGAGCAGGCATTCTCAGAAATGCGTGCCTTGGTGGTCTCCTGCTTGTGCTCGTGCAGTACGTTTGAAACGCGCTGCATGGGGCAGGTACCGGTACAATAGAACCACAGAGCGACTCCTTGATTTTAAACAGAAGCGTGCGATCGCTCGCCATGTCATCCGTGACGCTAAACGCACTTGCTGGCGAGATTATGTCTCCACCATCACCTCTGCTTCCTCTATGAGTGCAGTCTGGAAAAAAGTACGAAAACTGAGTGGTAAATATTCTCCTGACCCGGCTCCTGTTCTGCGGGTTGCCGGTGTTGATATAGCAAACCCACTAGATGTTGCCAATGAAATTGGCAATCATCTGGTCCGTATTTCTCAGGGACTCCATCTATGCCCCTCATTTCTTTCCTCAAAGTCTGCCAGAGAGTTAGCACCCTTGGACTTTTCTTCTCTCAGAGAAGAACAGTATAATGTGCCTTTTACACTTCAAGAACTGGAGGCAACACTCTCAGCTTGTCGATCATCGGCAGCTGGGCCCGACGACATTCATATTCGTATGCTACAACATTTACATCAGTCAGCCCTTGCAGTCCTATTACGCCTTTACAATCTTATTTGGTCACAAGGAGTTCTTCCACAGCTGTGGAAATCCGCCATTGTTCTCCCTTTCCGCAAACCAGGCACTACGGGACATGAAACCTCCCACTATCGTCCCATTGCTCTTACCAGTGCAGTTTGCAAAGTAATGGAACGTCTAGTAAATAGACGTTTAGTGTGGTATTTAGAGACACACAACAGTCTCTCCACTCGTCAATATGGCTTTCGTAAGGGACGTTCTACCATAGACCCCTTACTGCGCTTGGATACGTATGTTCGTAATGCCTTTGCGAATAACCACTCAGTTATTGCCATATTTTTTGATCTTGAGAAGGCATATGACACAACTTGGAGGTATAATATTTTAGCCCAAGCCCACTCCTTAGGCCTTCGAGGCAATCTACCATCCTTCCTTAAGAACTTTTTAACTGACAGGCATTTCCGTGTTCGGGTTAATAATGTGCTCTCCCCGGACTTTATCCAAGCTGAAGGTGTCCCCCAGGGATGTGTTCTGAGCACAACACTTTTTCTCCTTGCTATTAATGATTTGGCCTCTAGTCTTCCATCAAATATTTGGTCATCACTCTATGTTGATGACTTCGCTATTGCCTGTGCAGGCGCTGACTGTCACCTCCTTACAGTTTCTCTCCAGCATGCAGTCGACCGTGTTTCCAATTGGGCCACCACACATGGGTTTAAATTTTCCAGCACTAAAACCCACCAAATCACTTTCACTAGACGCTCTGTCATCTCTGATCATCCTTTGTACCTCTATGGCTCACGTATCCCTGAACGTGATACAGTCAAGTTTCTGGGCCTCCTCTTTGATCGTAGGTTATCCTGGAAACCTCACATTACCTCTCTGAAGGCAACTTGTCACAGCCGGCTGAACCTTCTTAAAACCCTTGCTCATCTTTCGTGGGGAGCTGATCGTCGAACCCTCCTTCACCTACATTCCACCCTTATTTTATCGAAACTTGATTATGGTGACCAGATCTATTCAGCGGCATCTCCTGCTACTCTCTCTAGCCTTAACCCCATTCATCACCAAGGATTACGTTTATGCCTTGGTGCTTTTCGCTCTTCCCCTGTCGAAAGCCTCTATGCAGAAGCGAACGTTCCATCCTTATCCGATCGCCGTGATGCCCATTGCCTGCGCTACTATGTACGCTCTCATGATCTCCGCAATCCTTCCATTTATAGAATGGTCACTGATATTAGTAGACATTCTTTATTTGTTCGCCGCCCCTGCTTACTCCGTCCCTTCTCTCTTCGCCTTCATTCGCTCTTGTCTTCTCTTCAACTACCACCTTTCTATGTACATGTAGCATCACACTTTTCCCTACCCCCCTGGGAAGTTCCAGCTGTTCGAGTCTGTTCTTTCTCCCTCCCTTGCTCGAAAGCCCAACTGTCTACGGTCGCTTCCCGCTCTCTTTTTCTTGACCACTTTCACTCTCATTCTCATGCCATTGCTGTGTACACAGATGGCTCTAAGTCTTCTGACGGCGTAGGATTCGCAGCAGTGTTTCCGGACAGCGTCGTACAAGGGCATTTACTATCTTCAGCTAGTATTTTTACTGCTGAATTATATGCCATCCTTACAGCACTTATCCGTATTGCATCTATGCCTGTGTCATCATTTGTGGTTGTCTCAGACTCCCTTAGTGCTTTACAGGCTATACAAAAATTTGATACACCTCACCCCTTAGTCCTCCGTATCCAACTTTGGCTACGCCGCATCTTTACTAAGCATAAAGATATTGTTTTTTGTTGGGTCCCTGGTCATGTTGACGTACAGGGCAATGAACAGGCAGACACTGCTGCGCGGTCAGCAGTACATGACCTACCAGTTTCTTATAGAGGTATTCCATGTACGGACTATTTTGCTGTAATATCTTCCCACCTTCACACCCGTTGGCAACAACGTTGGTCTACTATGCTCGGCAACAAACTTCAGTCTATTAAACCGAGTATAGGTTACTGGCCGTCTTCTTATCACCAGTGTCGAGGTTGGGAGACTACTCTCTCCCGTCTTCGCATTGGCCATACTCGTCTTACTCATGGATATCTCATGGAGAGGCGTCTTGCTCCTCTCTGTGAGAATTGCCAAGCTCCATTATCAGTCAGCCACATTCTGTTGGACTGCCCACTTTATCAACGAGCACGCAGAATTTACCTCTGTCGTCGTCTTCGCCCCGCTGCTCTCTCTTTACCTTCCCTTCTCGCTGATGGACCCACCTTTCATCCGGACTCTCTCATTGACTTTTTGACAACGACTGACTTACTCCACAAATTTTGATACTTTCAGCCCTTTCTACTTGTATCTCTTGCTACCCTCTACCCCCGTACTATCCCCTGCCCCGCTGTTTTCTGTACCCTGCTGATCATCCCCCCTCCCTTCTGCCATCCAATTCCCTTGCTTCCTTCCCTACCCTGCAGCGCTGTATAGCCCTTGTGGCTTAGCGCTTCTTTTTTTTGATTATAATAATAATATGAAGTTGATCTCATCTTGACATGTAAGACTTGCACAGAACCAAGGCAATTTCCATCTGGCAAAACCTTAAACAAATATTAAGGCAGGTGTATTGCCATGTGCTACCATCTACTACTGTTACCACTACTCAACTTGCCAGTGAGCCTCATCATCTTCCTAACTAGGGACAGTGGCCTACTGCAGTGCTTCACAAATATTTGCTAATTTGCATTAACACTTGATTGCATTCTTTTCTTATGTCCATAAATTATGTTATACCAGGTATGATGAATCTTGTTTAAAAAAAAAAAAAAAAAAAAAAAAAGCCTGCTACACAGGCAAACTGTCATCCAAGAAAGTTTTCAGTTGCTGCTTATGTGTCTTTATCAACTGCAACACTCAATTTTGTCATAACACCCAATTATACTGTACTCCTTAAACTTTTAAGGACATCAGTCTCTGTATTCTTTTTGGAAAAAATGAAGTTTAGAAAATGAGGCCACCATCATTTTAATCATTGATCATTTCTGAGGAGCAAGAATGTAACTATAGTTCTCTGTATTGAAGACACAGTTTCTAGTAATTTTCTCAGATGTAGTGAATGTCTTGCCAGATGCAGTAGACCATCGATCAAAATGCTATTTTCTTTGACGTTTTTGATATGCGACAGTTGTAAAACTTGCTGGTGAAAGAGTTTGGAAGGGTATGTAAAAGGAGGAAATGAAAAGTGAACATAGGAAAGAGCAATGTGATGAGGATAACAAAAAATTTAGGTAGTGAAATATTGGATATCAGATTGGAGGGAGGCAGTATGGAGGAAGTGAATGTATTTAGATACAACCTCTCCTCACTTAGCGACGTAGTTGTTTACTAACGACTCGGACTTAGGAGGGGCTCTCTGACCAGTATGAATACCTAAATAATGTATATTAAAGCCAATTTCCTTTATTCTGTTTATTACAATATACAGTACACTGCTGTAGAAACATTTAATAATATACCAGAAATGTTATAAATGTTGCAAAGCTGACATTAAAACAATATCAAAGATGGTTGACACAAACTCGCTGCCATTATAGTATGCTGCTCATTTAGTGACGAATTTGTTTACCGATGTGTTCTTAGGAATGGAACTCCGTTGTTAAGTGAGAGAGGCTGTATTGTATTGTATTGTATGTGGGTCTATGAAATACAAGGTGAATCATAGAATTGATGAGAGATAAAGGTGAGTGGTGCACTGAGGAGTCTGTGGAGAGCAAGAACAATATCCATGGGAGCAAAAAGGGGAATGTATGAGAGTATAGTGGTGTCAGTTCTCTTTGTATTAATGTGGAGCATGGGCAGTGAATGTTGCAACAAGGAGAAGGCTGGAGGTAGTGAAGATGCCGTGTGTGAGGGTAATGTGCGGTGTGAATATAATGCAGAGAATCCGTAACTAGGAGTATTATACAGAGGGCAGAGAAAGTAGTGGAAGTAAGGCAGGGTAGGGATCATCCTATGAAAGGTTAGAAGGAGGGGGTAAAGGAAGTTTTGTGTGTGAGGGGCTTGGACTTCCAGCAAGTGTTCACGAGTGTATTAAATAGGAGCGAGTGAAAATGAATTGTTTTTGACTTGATGTGCCTTTGGTATGTGAGCAAAGTAACATTTATGATGAGATTCAGGGAAACTGGTTAGCCAGACTTGAGTCCTTGAGGTGAGAGGTACAGTGCCTGCACTCTGAAGGAGGGGTGTTGATATGCTGCAGCTTTTTTTAACTGTGGTGTAGGCGTGCTTCTTTCAAGACAATGATGGAGTGATTGGTGATGAAAGAGTTTCTTCTTTTTCTGGTCACCCTGCCTTAATGGGAAACAGCCAATGTGTTAAAAAAAAAAAAAAGTGATCGGGACTCCATGATGAGTTTTGTGAGTTTTTTCTACTCTTGGAGCCCTACCTTACCAGGTTCATTGATTTGTGTTTTATGGTGAGGTTGAAATATAGTGTTGAAATCAAAGCTCTGTAGCTCAGTGGTTAGAGCATTGGGCCTGCTCTGTGAAAAGACCAATGTTTGAATCCCCATCCATTCTGTTTATTTGTTGACAGTCAGTCATTGCAAGTTATCCTGAGTTTATAGCCCACTCGTATTTATTGCATGTTATGAAACTTTTTTAATTTCAATAACTATTATCCAATTATTTCTATCTTGTCAATTAAAATTTTAATTATATTGAACACACTTTAATTCAAAACTAATCATTCATTGGAAACTATCATTCAGCTTTTCCTACTGGACAATTGCAGTTTAAATTTTTAGCAAATAATCTTGTAATCTGTATCTTAACTGTAATTAAAACTTTCTGTCAATACCTTGTACTATACCCATAATTGTAAAGGACTGTACAACTATGTAATATTTTAGTGTGAATTAGTCTTAAGTCCTGGTCTGAATTTGCCTGAAAGGCTGTACATGCTCTGAGCTTTCAGAGTACATACTGTACTGTATGTATCCTGTCTTGAAATAAAATTGTAATTATTATTACTGTAAATTTATGCATTAATAAGCAGAAAGACTCTAGGACAAAAGTACTTTGCCTCAGTGAAGAGCTCTTGATGAAAGGAATCATTTGCATCTCTTTTCTCACATTAAAGCTTGATTCCCCACCCCTCTTCTTTCTTTATTATATTTTTGTGAAGTGCTAAACCCATGTGGGTTATTCAGTGCAAGACGTGGTGGAGGCTTGAGCCTTCATCTGCTGAGTGCAAGACAGATGTGCTTCCTACTTGTACTCTCCTAGGTCCCTTTTTCTATCTACCTAAATAGCAAGAATGTTTTCCCATTTGCCAAAATTTGCTGTGACTTGTAGCCTATGACTTGGTTTTAACTGTAACTAATGGATTTTCCTTAGTGTCTCCCACTAATGTTTTCACTACTGCTGATAATAAAAACTAATGCTGCAACCACCACTGATGCCACTGTTGATGCTGCAGATGGCATTGATCTTATATAACAGTCCTCTTATATGGTCCTGCTTTTAATGAAAATTCTCTTCTTCCTTTTTGGTACATCACCTGTGATTTTTCCCTTCCCTTTTTGCTGATGTCCTCCATGATCACCTCTGGTGCTCCTCCTCCATCTTTCTCATCTTTGTCATATGGCACAGTATGACCCTTATGGGTTTAGGGCTTTTCCATGAAAGATCATTTACTTAGTAATTTTTACTTTAATTTCATTAGATTCAAGGTGAATTTTCATCTTGATTTTGAAGGAAAAATTGCATCTTATAAAATATGGGATTTATTCTAGTTTGATACCTGTGAGTGTCCCATAGCACTCGGCTCACACTGAGGTCCGTGGTTCGATCCCCATTACAGGTGGAAACATTGGGTGTGTTTCTTTAAGAAACCTGTTGTTTCTGTTCACTTAGCAGTAAGTATCTGGGCATTAGCTGACTGGTATGGGTTGCATCCTGGTGTATATCTGGAGAAGGCTTCGGGGGTCAATGCCCCCACAACCTGGTCTGTGACCAGGCCTTGCAGTGGATCAGGGCCTGACCAACCAGGCTGTTACTGCTGGCCACACGCAAACCGATTTATGAACTACAGCCTAACTGGTCAGGTGCCTGTCCAGTGCCTTCTTGAAGACAGTCAGGGGTCTGTTAGTAATCCCCCTTATGAATGCTGGGAGGCAGTTGAACAATCTTGGTCCTCTGATTCTTATTGTGTTATCTCCTTGTGTACGTGTGGCGCCCCTGCTTTTCACTGGGGGATGTTGCATCTCCTGCCAAGTCCTGGGAACAAAATTAGCCCAAGTTGCCTGAGATTCTCTGCATGACCAGGGGCTTTTTATATAGTATGTCATTGATGTCGACTAAGTCTGTGTAAGTTGTATTATGTACTTGTAAAAATTAAGATTATTATTAGCCATACCCCGCCTGACATAATTAATTGGCTCCAAGAACTGTGATATAACCCTGACATGCCTTAAAAATGCCTTAAAATGATGACAAACACTGTAAAACTAGCACAGATAGCTCTCAAAAGAATATAACTTGCTATACCTTAAAAAACACTAATACAGCCTCTCCTCACTTAGCACTCGTTTACCAATGACTCAGACTTGTGACAGGTTCTCAGACCAGCATGCGTACCTAAATAACGTATATTATAACTGATTTCCTCTATTCTGTTTATTACAATATACAGTACACTTGCTGTGTAAACATTTAAAAATATACCAGAAATGTTATAAATGGTTCAGAGGTGACATTAAAACAGTATCAAAGATGGTTGACACAAACCCACCCACCATTATAATATGCTCCTCGCTTAGCGACGAATTCATTTACTGATGTGGTCTTAGGAACTGAGCTCCGTCGTTAACCCTTTGACTGTTTCTCACATATACATCTTATGAGCCAGTGTTTTTAACATTTTTATGCTCCAAAATTCTAGCGGCTTCACATCAAGCAGGAGAAAGCTGGTAGGCCCACATATGAGAGAATGGTTCTGTGTGGTCAGTGTGCGCAGCATAAAAATCTTGCGGCATGTAGTGCATAATGAGAGAAAAAAAAACTGTTTTTGGATTAAAATGCCTACTTTGAGGTGTATTTTCGTATGGTATTTATGGTTGTATTCTCGTTTTCTTGGTCTCATTGGATAGCATGGAAGACATATTACAGAAATAGTTGATTTTGATTGGTTTCACGATGAAAAGGACCTTGAAATTAAGCTCAAAGTAGCGGAAATGTTCGATTTTTGCTGATGTTCAAGAGCAAACAAATGATGTCATTGTCCAATAAGTGTCCAACTAGCCATTCTAATACACAGTCACGAATGGGTCGACATTATTTATACAATTACTGCAATAATGCCGTAGTTTGCATAACAGTAAATCTTCTATTTTTTTGTGTGAATAAAAATTCAAAATAGAAAGCAAGAGTAATATAAGAGGGGCCTGGAGATGTGACTGATGAACAGAGAAACAGAGAAAATGTTATTTTAGTGCCAGGAATGTCTGCATTGTTCATTCTTGACCCTATTTTGAAATTGGCACCTTTTTTTAATTTACTTGAAACTGGCCAAATTGCCAATTTCTGACCACTCTATTGGGTAGTTGAAATCGGTAAATGGGTGGTTTCTTGTACTCAGTCGATAGAACAAATGGAGTTCTAAAGAAATAGCTATGAATTTGGTAACTGGAACAATGGAATTAGCCGAAAATAGGGCTCAAAGTGGGCGAAATCGCCAGTGCATAAATACAGGTACCATCCGACTTACGACCGAGTTCAGTTCCGACAAACTGGTTGTAAGTTGAAATGGACGTAAGTCGAACCTTACTACTGAATATTGACATCACATTTTTGTAATGACTATTTTATTGTTTTATTTTGGTATTTCAATTTTTACTTTACTTTTTATGCTGTTAGTACTGTATTTTATACTGTAACGTTTAGGATAAACACTGTGTACAACACAAACAGTTGCTTATTTCCCAGAAATTTGGCACAGAAAACATGGTCGTAAGTCGAATTGTCGTATGTCGAGCAGGTCATAAGTCAGATGGTTGGTGCATTGCAGAGATCGCTGACTTTGCAAGTGTAATTCCATAAGTTTTCCATCAAATTTTGTACTTTTGGTGTCATTACCACCGGGAGAAGATTCTCTATCATTCCATAAGAAAAAATAATTTTTTTTTTTTTGAATTCTTCGACACTGAGAGCAAGTTTGTGAGCAGGGGTCTCGACAGTCAAAGGGTTAAGTGAGGAGAGGCTGTAATGAACACATTTAAAAATTTTTTTACCTTGTGATTTGCCCTTAAATATGCCTCAAGCATGATGAAAAAACCTTACAATTAGTGTAAACAACACGCGAAAGAATATAGCTTGTTAAGGCATTAACCCTTTGAGGGTCCGTCCCGTAGATCTACGGCTTTACGTTCAGGGTCCAAACCGTAGATCTACGTCATGAGCTCAGCTCACTCTGATAAATTGTGAGTGGTACATTTGGGCCTAGATATGAGAGAATACATCTATGTGGTATGTGTGCACCACATAAGACAGATCCTGCAGCACGCTGTGTATAATGAGAGAAAAAAATTTAAATCATGATTTTTCGATTAAAACAGCGACTTTGCAGTGTTTTTTTGTATGTTTTTTATAGCTCTATTTGCGATTTCTTGGTCTCATTTGATAGAATGGAAGTCATATTACAGAAATAGAGATTCAAAGTAGCAGAAAATTTTTGCCGATATTTAAGAGTAAATGAACGACCTCACACGTCTAATACACACCAGCTGGTGGGTCTAATATGCATTCGCAAATATGGTAATGATATTTATACAATTATTACAGTATTGCATAACAGTAAATCTTCTATGAATAAAAATTCATTATGTGAATAAAAAATCAAAATGGAATTTATTTGTAAAGTCTCAAAACGTAACTAATGAGCAGAGGAAATGTTAGTTTAGTTCCAGGAAGACCTACATTGTTTATTCTGGACCCTATTTTGAAATTGGAATATTTTGAACTTTGTGTTAAACTGGCCAAATTAACAATTTCAGATCACTTTAATTTGTAGTTGAAACAGTTGACTTGGCGATGTACTCAAACGATAGAAAAAGTAATACTAGTGAAATCATAATAATTTTGGCCTAAAATGGGAGTCAAATTGGCAAAAACAGCAACTTTGCAGTGTCAATTTTTTTTCGTATGTTTTTTATAGCTCTATTTGCGATTTCTTGGTCTCATTTGATAGAATGGAAGTCATATTACAGAAATAGAGATGATTTTGATTGTTTTTAGGACTGGAAATGGCTTGAAACTGAGCTCAAAGTAGCAGAAATGTTAAATTTTTGCCGATATTCAAGAATAAACAAACGACCTCACACGTCTAATACACACCAGCTGGTGGGTCTAATATGCATTCACAAATATGGTAATGATATTTATACAATTATTACAGTATTGCAGTGGAACTTTTGCACTATTAAATGATTTGTTTGTCCTGTGCTCTCTTATGGTGCCCTGTGGCCTGTGGCTATAGCTCTCGCTTCACACAGCAAGGGTCTGGGTTCGATTCCTGGCTAGGGTAGAAACATTGGGTGTGTTTCTTCACACCGGTTGTCTATGTTCCCCAGTAGTAAAATGGGTACCTGAGAGTTAATTGACTGGTGTGGGTTGCATCCTGGGACAAAACTGACCTAAATTGCTCAAAATGCTCTGCATATCAAGCGGCTTTCTATGTACTAGTGTCATTAATGTCAGCTAGGCCTGTATACCTTGTACATGTACTTGTAGAAATAATGATACAGTGGACCCCAGTTTTCGTCCTTCATCCTTTCCAGGAGGTCAGTCAAAATCTGAAATGGACGAAAACTGTAGTAATATTTCCCATGAGAAATAATGTAAATCCAATTAATCTATTCCAGACTAACAAAAAATACATTTTATAGAGAAAAACTATAGTTTTACATACAGAAAATGAGAAATAAATATAAATGACTAATGAAATGGATAAATCAGCATTTAAATCACTATTGTGCACCTACCATCCGACTTACAACCGAGTTTGGTTCCGAGAAACCGGTCGTAAGTCGAAATGGTCGTAAGTCGAACTTTACTACTGAATATCAACAAAACATTTTTGTAATGACTTTATTTTATTGTTTTATTTTGGTATTTCATGTTTTACTTTACTTTTTATGTTGTTAGTACTGTATTTTATACTGCAAGGTTTAGGATAAACACTGTGTACAACACAAATAGTTGTTTATTTCCCAGAAATTTGGCATAAAAAACATGGTCGTATGTCGAGTGGTCGTAAGTCGAGCAGGTCGTAAGCTGGATGGTAGGTGTACCTTTATTGAAGACACTTGTTGGCATATGGAAGAAGGCGAGGAGGGGAGAGGGAGGAGAGGTTATTGTTTGAAAGGGCAATTCAACTCCATAAGGACCTCAGGTATCGAAGCCCTATCTGGGGTTACTTCCCTTCTTTGTCTTTTACTGGCACAAGGACCAGCTTGAGTCACTGGACCCCTGTCGCACAAAAAATCTGTCCAGAATGTTCAGTTTCTGGCGTCTCTTTAAGATTTACCTACATTGGGACAAGGCATTGTCATTGAACATGTTGCAGACATGGCTTGCAACAGTTTTGTTAGTGATAATTCTCCACACAACTTTGCACCTCACTCCACTTTGCACAAATGTCCTTAATCACTAAAGGCACATTCTCCCCTCTCTCTTCCTCCTCTGAAGCAATTTCCTCATCTGCAATCTGTTACTGTTCCAGTTGAAGGTCTTGCAGCTCTTCAGTGGTTAGCTCTTCCCTGTGGTCTTCCACAAACTCTTCCACATCCTGGTCACTCACATTCAACCCCATGGACTTCCCCAATGACACAATACATTCCACAATAGACGTAGGGTTGTCAGGATCAGCCTTAAACTCTTCAAAATTCTTCTTGCGGACACATTCTGGTCACAATTTTTTCCAGGCAGAGTTCTTCATCCTGGAAGTCACTTCCTGCCAAGCCTTATCTATAAGGCTTATGCAATTGAGGATATTGAAGTGATCCCTCCAGAATTCTCTTAGGGTCAATTCAGTGTCCTAAGTCACTTCAAAGTGCCTTTGAAACATTGCTTTGGTGTAGACTTTCTTGAAGTTTGAAATGACCTGCTGGTCCATTGGCTGGATGAAAGGAGTGGTATTAGGGGGGCAAGAACTTCACTGTGATGAAAGTAAACTCCTCAAACAATTGGTTTTCCAAGTTTGGAGGATGAGAGGGAGCATTGTCCATTATCAGGAGGCACTTGAGTGGCAATTTATTTTCCAGGAGGTATTTCTTCACACTCGGGGCCAAACACTTCATTGACCCACTCAATGAAAATTAGCCTCATGACCCATGCCTTATTGTTAGCCTTCCACATCACACACAATTTACTCTTCATGATATTGTTTTTCTTGAACACTCGGGGATTTTCAGAGTGATACATCAGTAAAGGCTTCCCTTTGAAATCCCTACTAGCGTTACCACAGAACAAGAGTTAGCCTATCCTTCATTGGCTTGTGTCTGGCAGTGCCTTTTTCCCCTGCATGATGTAAGTCCACTTTGGCATTTTCTTCCAAAAGAGGCCTGGTTCATCACAATTGAACACTTGTTGGGGGAGGAATCCTTCAGCCTTGAATTCATCAATGAATTCTTCGGCTGCATGTTTGTCCAAACTTGCAGTCTTGTCATGCCTTACCACACTGTGTATGCCACTTCACTTCTTGAATCTCTCAAACCAGCCTTTGCTGGCCTTAAATTCACTAACAGCAGCACTCGTTCCAGGCATTTCCTTTACGAGATCCGCATGCAACTGCCTTTCCTTTTCGCAAATTATCCCCTTCACAACACTATATCCCACTAACTTTTATTCGTTGATCCACACCAACAACAACTTCGATTGTTTGTGATCTCTGTTTTGTTAGCATATTTACCCCTTTCACAATATCAGCTTCCTTGATTTTTAGTTTCTTCGCCAGGATAGAACTGATGGTTGATTTGGACTTCCCATACATCCTGGTGAGCTTGGCCACATGTACACCACTTTCATATTTTGATACAAGCTCTTTCTTGAATTCTATCATGTTTCTCACCTTTACCAAAGGGCTGACACTAGGAACTCTCTTTGGCCCCATGGTGGCTTATTTCACAGTTACACTCAATAAACAAGCACCTAAACAATGGATGAACGCGTGGAGTATTGTTCATTGAAGTGTGACAGAGGCAGACTGAGTGAGGTACGTGTGAACAGTGGCATCTCGGGTGGGCGGATGCAATTGATACGGATAATTTCCAAGCGAATACATGTAGTATATGAAACCCGAGGTAAAAATTTGCTGAAAAAAGTGGTCGAAATCCGAACTGCACGATATCTGGACCAGACGAAAACAGGGGTCCACTGAATTATACTATTATTAGTCATCATTTCCTCCACCCGTAGTGGAGCAACTGAAGCTTGTCATCGATAAAGATCATATTATTGTCTGAAGCCCACTGGAAGACTTTACATCCAGTTTAGAAGTTTGCTGTGTCCTTGATGGATGTCGCTCTAACAGAGATTTTAGTGTCATCCACTAAGGATGTTACAGTTCTGTGATTTATGTCCCCACTGATGCTTGATATTATATTGAGAAACAGAAATTAAACAAGTACTGTGCCTTGAGGAACAGAACTTTTCACTGTGGCATCCTCCGACTTCACTGCTTACTACTGCTCTCTTGGTTTTGTTTGTTAAGAAGTTAAATATCCTGTCCACTTTTCCAGCTATTCCTTTTGCACTCAGTTTGTGCACTATCACACCATGGTCACATTTGTTGAAATGATGTTTTTTGTTTTGGAGTTATTGGCTATGTGCATTAAAATATACCGTTACACTGAATTGTAAATTTTTAGCTCTGTTCTCAAATATCATGTTGAAGGTCTTGTCAATACTAAGTAAGTCTGTTGGTTGTTGTTCAAGTAGATGACAAAAGTTGTCATGTGCAAAAAGAACAGGGTCACATAACCAGAGACCAAACAAAACGTTACTCGTCAATTCTAACCAAACTGATAAGAAGGGCAAAAAAATAGTATTATGAGAACAGATTATCCAACTTACGAGGTGATATAAAAAAGACCTGGAAAACCCTATCAGAAATTCTGGGAACAAAAAAGATATCACGAAATAGCGAAATAAAATTAGCAAAATCAGATGAACCCCAACTCCCACCAACAGAAACAGCAAACAGACTCAATGATTTCTTCTCCACTATAGGACAAAACCTTGCCAATAAAATCCCAAGCTCAGATACCCCACCAAATGACTACCTTACCGGCAACTACCCGAACACACTGTTCCTAGCTCCGACTAACCCATACGAAGTCTCCCTTATTATCAATGCACTAAAAAACAAGGCAGGAGATTTAAGTACCTTACCACCCTTTATATACCAAAAAAGTGTCACAAGTGCTATCCCCAATCATTGCAACACTCTTTAACAAATCCATTGAATCCTCCACCTTCCCTACAGTACTCAAAATAGCAAGGGTCACCCCGATCCACAAAGGAGGAGACCAAACAGAGTTGAATAACTATAGGCCAATATCCAGCTTACACCCTCTCTCAAAAATCTTCGAAAAATTAATTCATAAACGAATCTACTCCTACCTTATCTCCCAAAACATACTCAACCCCTGCCAATTTGGATTCAGGCCTAATAAAAATACTAATGATGCTATTATACACATGCTAGAACATATATACACTGCAATAGAGAAAAAAGAAGTCCCACTGGGGATCTTCATTGACTTACGTAAAGCTTTTGATACAGTTGACCATGACTTGCTCCACGTAAAATTGTCACACTATGGTATAAGAGGGCACTCCCTCAACTACCTCAAGTCATACCTCAGCAACAGAAGCCAATATGTGTACGCAAATGGGGCAAACTCTTCTGCGCAACCAATTACAGTTGGTGTCCCACAGGGAAGTGTCCTTGGCCCTCTTCTCTTTCTCCTATACATAAATGACCTTCCAAATGCTTCGCAATTACTCAAACCCACACTATTTGCAGATGACACTACATACGTCTTCTCTCACCCGAGCCCAGTCACACTAGCCAATACTGTAAATACCGAATTACAGAAAATATCTACCTGGATGAGGACTAACAAACTTACACTAAACATTGACAAAACCTACTTCATTCAGTTTGGTAACAGAGCTACAGATGTCCCTCTTAACATAATGATAAACGGATCACCTATCACAAAGCTAACAGAGGGAAAATTCTTAGGAATCCACCTTGATAATAGACTCAAATTTCATACACATATACAACAAATTTCTAAGAAAATTTCCAAGACTGTAGGCATACTATCGAAGATACGGTACTATGTTCCACAGTCAGCCCTCCTGGCCCTATATCACTCTCTTATTTACCCCTATCTCACCTATGGAATTTGTGCATGGGGCTCAACAACAATTAACCATCTCAGACCACTAATTACCCAACAAAAGGCTGCAGTTAGAATGATGATAAATTCTCACTACAGGCAGCACACTCCACCAATATTCAATACACTAAACCTACTCACCATACAAAACATCCGTACTTATTACTGCACCTATTACATACATAGAACACTTAACTCTGATATTAACCCTCCCCTCAAACATCTCCTTGCCAACCTCAACAGAACACATGACCATAACACAAGGCACAGATCACTCTTTGATGTTCCTCGTGTCCATCTCACACTATGCAAAAACTCAATGCACATAAAAGGCCCTAAAATCTGGAATTCATTACCTGTAAATATAAAAGAAACACTACCTGTTTATAAATTCAAGTCTCTTCTCAAAGATCACTTACTCACCCAAAACCAAATAAATACTGAATAACTGAACCTTATAAATTGTATATCTTAAATGTTTCTCACAATTATATCACATAAATGTTAAACCTAAAACCGAATCTAACTTTATTATTTTTTAAATACACTACCTAACAGAATCCTTCATATGACTGAATGCAACCATATGACCTGTCTTTGTAATACTCACTTGTGCTTTATAGTAATCTGTTTACATTAATGTTTTATCACTGATTTCATCATTGCTTAGTTAATCTTAAGTTAATTTTAAGCCAGCCCGTAATGCTATGCATAGTATAAGTGGCTTTGGCATGCTGCTCTTATCTGTATTTTTTTTGTACCTCTGTATGTGTGCTCAAATTGGTAATAAATAAAATAAATAAAAAAAATTAAGTACCTGAGATGCATTGGGAAGGTCATTGATATAGTTGAGGAAAAGTAGGGGGCCAAGGACATTTCTCTGAGGCATCCTTATGTTTATTAACTGAATTGACAAATTTGTCTCAGTAATGGAGATATGTTGGTGTCTGTTGGTAAGGTAGGACTTTAAGTATGCAAAATTATGACATTGATGCCATAATGTTATAATTCAAAATGCAGAATATTGCAGTCAAGATAATACTTTCACTACATGCCTTTTAACACTGGTACATCCTACTTAGAAGGTTCGATTGTATCTGGCATGTATAGGTCCAAATTTTCCAATTTTATTTTTGAAATGCTATGGTATTTTTTGTATTAAATATTGAGGTACTGTCAGAAAAGTTCTCAGACTGCTGCTGCTGCAAAAAAAAAAAAAATAAATATGTAGGCTTACCTAATAACCTAGTTAAGTTGTCTTCCTCAAAGTACTCTCCTTGGGAGGCTGTACACTGATCCTAGCACCTCTGCCATTTCTCGAAACATTTCTGGAACTTTTCTTTCCTAATGGCATGTAGTGTGGCCTGCAATTCTCCTTGAATCTCCTCCACATTGAGTACTAATTTTAATTTTGGGAAGAGAAAGCGGTCATGGAAGGCTAGATCTGGGGAGTCGGGAGGGTGGGGGGCTTCTGCCATGTTTTTAGCTAGGAAACTCGGGTCTTGAGTAAGTAGATTTTGTAGTCACTTGCCTTGTTTAAATTTTCAGTCAAAATGCTTTGACATGACCCATAAGAAATTCCGACAGCACTTTCAATGTCCTGGGCGCTCTAAAGACAATAATTGTGAATAGCCTTCCTTCCTCAGCTGACATTTGTCCTGACAACACACCACACAATATCTGTCTAACCTCAGTGGAATGAGTGACTGCATTAAAAGTCACCACTCTACTTCACAAAGGAGTGTACTGAGCAGCATGATCAATGCCATCACTATATTTCACCCAGGAAGTGTGCAAAAATTGAAATCCCAGGATTCCTAGATAGCATCATATAAATTGTCTGCTGTACACAATGATGCATCTCGTGAAATGGATGATACTTTTTATATTTATCCTGTATAGGTGCAAATTTGCATTTCACTATGGTATCTAAAATTTGGAATTGTGATTGTGCATGATAAGTTAATGATGTACATGCATCTTCTAGTCAACTTTGAACTTTTAGCTCTGGTGTTTTCTCTCAGAGGAAGGTTTGTATTGATTTTGAGAGGTTAATTTTCCATTTTTATTACATTGGTTTCCATGCAATAACCGGAGAATGCTTAGTGTGATTAACTTCATTCCTTTCACATTGGTGTATTATACTTAGATATTTAAATATTTAACTGCATTAGAAAATTTAGTCTGCATGCTGTACTAATTTATGGACATGGCTGGGCTTACGAGACATTGGGGGATAACTTTCTGGGATGGATCATGCAGCATCATCCTGTACTGTAGTTAGTACTGTATGAGAGTGAACAGGAGGAGAGGTTAGTATATGAGCGAGGAGGAGAGGTTAGTATATGAGCGAGGAGGAGAGGTTAGTATATGAGCGAGGAGGAGAGGTTAGTATATGAGCGAGGAGGAGAGGTTAGTATATGAGCGAGGAGGAGAGGTTAGTATATGAGCGAGGAGGAGAGGTTAGTATATGAGCGAGGAGGAGAGGTTAGTATATGAGCGAGGAGGAGAGGTTAGCATATGAGCGAGGAGGAGAGGTTAGCATATGAGCGAGGAGGAGAGGTTAGCATATGAGCGAGGAGGAGAGGTTAGCATATGAGCGAGGAGGAGAGGTTAGTATATGAGCGAGGAGGATAGGTTAGTATATGAGCGAGGAGGAGAGGTTAGTATATGAGCGAGGAGGAGAGGTTAGTATATGAGCGAGGAGGAGAGGTTAGTACATGAGCGAGGAGGAGAGGTTAGTAAATAACCAAAAAAGGCACAATACTGTGACTGGAACGATACACAAATAACCCGCACATAGAAGAGCTTACGACGACGTTTCGGTCCGACTTGGGCCATTTACAAAGTCACACTAACCAGAATTGGAGCAGGACGGGTATATATAGGCAGGAAGAGGTAGTAGTAGTAGTAGTAGTAAAAGTAGTAGAGTGGGGAATTAAGGAGGAGGAGCCAGTCAAATACAAATAAAGGGGAGCACTGCAAGGCAGCTAGGCTAGTATATGAGCGAGGAGGAGAGGTTAGTATAGTATGTGAGTGATTGTGAGGGTACTGTGGGTATGTAACTGAGAGGCTATCATAATGTGAGTGAGGAGAGGTTAGCACAGCATGTGAGTAAGGAGGAGAGGTTAGCACAGCATGTGAGTGAGGAGGAGAGGTTAGCACAGCATGCGAGTGAGGAGAGGTTAGCACAGCATGTGAGTGAGGAGGAGAGGTTAGCACAGCATGTGAGTGAGGAGGAGAGGTTAGCACAGCATGTGAGTGAGGAGGAGAGGTTAGCACAGCATGTGAGTGAGGAGGAGAGGTTAGCACAGCATGTGAGTAAGGAGGAGAGGTTAGCACAGCATGTGAGTGAGGAGGAGAGGTTAGCACAGCATGTGAGTGAGGAGGAGAGGTTATCTGGGTCCACGCCGGCCATAGAAGCTAAAGGTGAAGTTAAATTATGCTCTGGCTCAGTCTTTACTCTCCCCCCCTCCCTCTCTCCCTTTCCCTCAACCCCTCTCTGTGCCTCATCCTATTCCCATTCCTCCCCGTTTCCTCTTCTGTCCCAACCTGTTCTCTCACCTTCTAAGCCATTCTTAAGTGTTCTCTCATGCCTACTGCCTTATTTTGTTCTTCACTTTCTCCATCCCAACCTCCCTCCCCTCCATCCCTTCTCCCATCCACTATCCCTTCTACTTTCATTCCATTATGCCATTTTCTTCCCTTGCCCTCTCCCATCCATTCACTTTGCCCTTCCTTCTATTTTCAATTTCCTATTTTCCTCTCGTATTTCCCTTTCCTATTTAGTTGTCCTTCCTTTTCCTTTTATTCTCTAATCAACCTTCCCTTTCCTTCTCACTCCACATTCTCTTGTATTCTCTCCCTACCATTCCCTTGTATTGTCTCCCTCCCATTCTCTTGTATTTCCCCCTCCCCATTATCCTGTATTATCCTCTTCCTCTTGCCTCTTGTTCAACTTTCCAACTATTATCTCCATTCACGATCATACCCTCCTCACTCCCCAGCCAACCTCCCTCTCCTCCATCTCCCAAGCCTCCACCTCTCCCCATCCTTCACATCTCCCCAGCCTTCCCCTCCCCAGCCTGTACCTCTCTCCAGCCACCTCCTCTTCCCTGCATCACCCTCTCCACAGTCACCCCTCGCTTCGCCTCTTTCACCCCCTCTCCTTAATTTATCCCCTCCTTCCATCCTACTACCACCTCCCTCACTAAAAGCAGTCTTTGTGCCTCTTTTCATTCTGCCACCACTTCCTCACGAAGGGAAGGCTGTACCTCCTCCCATCCTGCTGCCACCTCCTCACAAAGGGGAGACTGTACCTCTTTCTATCCTACCAACACCACCTCACAAAGGGAAGACTGTACCTCTTTCTATCCTACCACCACCACCTGACAAAGGGAAGACTGTACCGCCGTCTATCCTACCACCACCACCACCACCTGACAAAGGGGAGAGTGTACCGCCTTCTATCCTACTACCATCACCACCTGACAAAGGGGAGACTGTACCTTCTATCCTACCACCACCACCTCACAAAGGGAAGACTGTACCTTCTATCCTACCACCACCACCACCTGACAAAGGGGAGACTGTACCGCCTTCTATCCTACCACCACCACCTGACAAAGGGGAGACTGTACCGCCTTCTATCCTACCACCACCACCTGACGAAGGGGAGACTGTACCGCCGTCTATCCTACCACCACCACCTGACAAAGGGGAGACTGTACCGCCCTCTATCCTACCACCACCTGACAAAGGGGAGACTACCGCCTTCTATCCTACCACCACCACCTCACAAAGGGGAGACTAATTTGTATGAAGTATACGCCACCAGATTTGCATTGCAGATGAGAACTTGGGCTAACTTTTTCAGAAATAAATGGGACCTCTTGCAATTGAGGGTTGAGGCTATGTACTGAGCCAGTGCACAGGGCAGCGTGTACAGGGGTGAGGGGTGATGTAGGGTTGACTACAGGGGAAGGGGAGTGGTAAGCGTTACTAGGAAGAGATAGGGGTGAGGGAGGCTATGTAAGTGTGTGTGTGTGTGTGTGTGTGTGTGTGTGTGTGTTGGAAAGTAGTCAGGGATAGGTGTGAGTGTTGTGGAATTTTGCACTATTTTACGTATAATATTGACAAATTTACACCTCACCTTAATTGTGAAATAAAAACAAACTTGAGCATGGGATACCTGATAAGCCTTGAGAATGTGATACCTGTTAAGCCTTGAGCATGGGATACCTGTTAAGCCTTGAGCATGGGATACCTGTTAAGCCTTGAGCATGGGATACCTATTAAGCCTTGAGCATGGGATACCTGTTAAGCCTTGAGCATGGGATACCTGTTAAGCCTTGAGCATGGGTTACCTGTTAAGCCTTGAGCATGGGATACCTGTTAAGCCTTGTGCATGGGATACCTGTTAAGCCTTGAGCATGTGATACCTGTTAAGCCTTGAGCATGGGATACCTGTTACCTGGAGTGGTATTCCTGAAATATTTGGAACTAGGATCAACGCCCCCGCGGCCCGGTCCACGCCCCCGCGGCCTGGTCCACGATCAGGCCTCCCGGTGGATCAGGGCCTGATCAACCAGGCTGTTACTGCTGGCCGCACATAGTCCAACGTACGAACCACAGCCCGGCTGATCCGGCACCGACTTTAGGTATCTGTCCAGCTCCCTCTTGAAGGCAGCCAGGGGCCTATTGGTAATTCCCCTTATGCTTGGTGGGAGGCTGTTGAACAATCTTGGGTCCCGGACACTTATGGTGTTTTCTGTTAGTGTACCAGTGGCGCTCCTACTTTTAATTGGGGGTATTTTGCATCGCCTGCCTAGTCTTTTACTTTCGTAGGGAGTGATTTCTGTGTGCAGATTCGGGACCATTCCTTCTAGGATTTTCCAAGTGTAGATTATGATATCTCTCTCTCCTGCGTTCCATCGAGTACAAGTCAAGGGCTTCCAAGCGTTCCCAGTAGTTGAGGTGCTTGATAGAACTTATACGTGCAGTAAAGGTTCTCTGTAAACTCTCTAGATCTGCAATTTCACCTGCTTTGAATGGAGATGTTAATGTACAACAGTATTGCAGCCTAGAGAGAACAAGTGATTTGAAAAGGATCATCATTGGATTGGCATCTCTTGTTTTGAACGTTCTCATTATCCATCCTATCATTTTCTTTGCACTTGTGATCGTTGCACTGTTGTGATCCTTGAAAGTGAGATCCTCAGACATTACCACTCCCAGGTCCTTTACATTATTTTTCCACTATTGTATGACCAGAGTTTGTGGTATACTCTGTTCTAGTTATTATCGCCTCCAGGTTTCCATAACGGAGTAGCTGGAATTTGTCCTCATTGAACATCATATTTTTTTCCGTTGCCCACTGAAAAACTTGGTTTATATCTTCTTGGAGGTTGACCGTGTCCTCAATTGATGACAGTCTCATGCAGATCCTAGTATCGTCTGCAAAGGATGACACGGTGCTGTGGATTACATCTCTGTCTATGTCTAATATGAGGATGAGGAACAGGATGGGGGCGAGTACTGTGCCTTGTGGAACAGAGCTTTTCACTATAGCAGCTTCCGATTTAACTCTGTTGACCACTACTCTTTGTGTTCGATTTGTTAGGAAGTTGAAGATCCATCTCCCCACTTTGCCAGTTATTCCTTTAGCACTTATTTTCTGCGCTATTACGACATGATCTCACTTGTCAAACGCTTTTGCAAAGTCTGTGTATATTAAATCTGCATTCTGTTTTTCTTCCAGTGCATCCAAGACTATATCATAGTGATCCAGTAGTTGTGAGAGGCAGGAGCGACCTGCCCTGAACCCATGGTGCCCTGGATTGTGCAGTTTTTTTGGAATCCAGGTGGTTTGCAATCATGCTTCTTAGCACTCTTTCAAAGATTTTTATAATGTGGGACGTTAAGAGCTATTGGTCTATAGTTCTTAGCTAATGTTTTGCTGCCACCTTTATGGAGTGGGGCTATATCTGTTGTTTTAAGTGGCTGTGGAATTTCACCCATGTCTAAGCTCCTTCTCCATAGTATACTTAGGGCACGTGAAAGGGGTTTCTTGCAGTTCTTAATGAACACAGAGTTCCACGAGTCTGGGTCTGGGGCTGAGTTCATGGGCATGTTGTCATTGGCTTTTTCAAAGTCTATCGGAGCTAGGGTAATGTCGGAAATCTGGCATACATTGATGGAGTTTTGAGGCTCATGAAGAAATTTGGATTGTCGATCTTCAGACTGATTAGTGGCTCACTAAACACAGAGTCGTACTGGGATTTTAGTATTTCACTCATTTCCTTGTTGTCCTCTGTGTAAGTCCCATCCTGTCTGAATAAGGACCCGATACTACATGTGGTATTTGCCTTGTGTTTGGCATGTGAAAAGAAATTTCGAATTTCTTTCAATTTCACTAATTGCTTGAAGCTCCTCCTGTCTCTCCTGGTTCCTGTAAGAGTCCTTTAACTTAAGTTAGATACTTTCCACTTCCCTGGTCAGGGCTTGCTTCCGTGTATCAGATAATCTAGCGTTTCTGAGGAGCTCAGTGATTCTTCGTCGTCTTCTGTAGAGGGAGCGTCTTTCTCTAGTTTACTCCTGCTCTTCTTTCTTAAGGGAATATGCCTAGAACATATTTCAGCTGCCAGGAAGTTGATCCTTTCAACGCACTGGTTTGGATCCATGTTATTTAGGATATCTTCCCAACATGTTTCATTTAAGACATGGTTTACCTGGTCCCAGTTGATGTTCTTGTTGTTGAAGTTGTATTTTGTAAAGACACCTTCACAGATACGTGCATTTTGCTGCTCAGGACCCCTGTGCACGCAAGTCTGAACTTCGATTAGATTGTGGTCGGAATTAGTTGTTTTTTATATTATGTCTCTTACCAGGTCCTCATTATTTGTGTGTTTTCTAGTCTTGTTGGCTCCACTATCTGCTGGCTTAAGGTGTGTTTATCGCAGAGATTTAGTACCTTTGATATACCTTTGAAGAATTTCGAGAGTATATCTACTCTGAGTAGATATACTCTGAGTATATCTACGTCTGGTGCTCGCCTGGTCAACCAAGCTGTTGCTGTTGGAGGCCCGCTGCCCCACATATCCATCACAGCCTGGTTGATCTGGCACCTGGTGAAGATACTTGCCTAGTTTCCTCTTGAAGGCTTCAACACTTGTTCCAGCAGTGTTTCTGATATCTTCTGGTAAGATGTTGAAAAGTATGGGACCCCGGATGTTGATACAGTGTTCCCTTATTGTCCCCACCGCACCCCTGCTCCTCACTGGGTTTATTTTACACTTCCTCCCATATCTCTCACTCCAGTATGTTGTTATGGCAATGTGCAGATTTGGGACCAAGCCCTCGAGTACCTTCCAGGTATATGTTATCATGTACCCCTCTCTCCTCCGCTCCAATGAGTACATGTTCAAGACTCGCAGGCGTTCCCAGTAGTTCAGGTGCTTTACTGGCTCAATGTGAGCCGTAAACGATCTCTGTATTTGTTCCAGCTCCGATATTTCTTCTGCCCTGAACGGGGCCGTCAGCACTGAGCAATATTCTAAGTGAGGGAGCACCAGCGATTTGAAGTGTCACCATCGGCATTGTTTCCCTTGTTTTGAAAGTAGCTCATGTGTGTGTGTGACCTTTCATCTGCGCTACCTCCGGGGATTGTTTCAGCTATAACATTATTCGCTACATTCTTTCATTTTGTATGCCTTAGGTTGAAATCACCAAGCAGTAAGATGTTTGGGGATGGAGCTGGTTTTCCAGACAGTAATCAATTTTCAGTAGCTGTTCCTTGAACTGTTGGGAGGTTGCATCTGGTGGCTTATATACAACCACTATGATTAGGTTTTTGGTTCTCGATCTTTATTGATAGAACTTCAACTACATCATTTGTGGTGTTCAGTTACTCCGTGCAGATGAACGACTCTTTGACATAGAGGCCAACCCACCCTTGTTGCCTGTTCTTTCTGTCACATCTAGAAAGGTTGTACACATTTATCCATATTTCATTGTCAAAGTGATCCTTTGTGTGGGTCTCTGTGAAGGCTGCAAACATTGCATTAGACTCCTCTAGAAGTCCACTGATAAAAGGTATTTTGTTGTTGGTGGATGGCTTAAGACCCTGTATATTAGCAGATATAAACGAGGTTGTATTTTGTGTTTGTTGGGGGGGATTTTGTTATTGGCATCAGTAGCTGTAGTTCTGGGGGGGGGGGGGGGCATGGGTGGTCACTGGCTGCGCCTCCAGTCCAACAAGGCTCCAAGGTGGTGGGCTATTTTTGATATATCCTTCTATTTTATTTTCCGTTTCCTGCCACTAAAAAATCACCTGGAGTTGAGTTGTCGTGGCTACTATTGTTTGTCTTGTGAGGTCTGTACCTCTTGGTCCATTTTAGATGGTATGCAGGGCAGCTGATGATGTAACACTGCTTTTGGAAGACCGAAGAGTGACACATTTTTGGGTGAAAGAAAGTACAGGAGGAATAACGACACATTCCTTTAGACAGGAGGTCACTACATTTTTTGGGATGCTCAAAGTTGTATGTCCCATTTTTTTTCTGATGTTCCATGCTTACAGATGCCCCAAACATAGAATTTGCACAATTTCACTTTTGGTTGGGTAGAATTGTTGGTGTGTTGTCAATTTCTGCAGGTTCTGGGACTGCACTGTAATCCTCAGTATCCAAGCCAGGGCCACCCCGTCCTGGATTCCATCTACTTTCCCCAGAAGGAGACTCCTCTCCTACATTTGTAATGTGGGCTATGATCTTGTGCAATGATGGTTGTATATTTAAGGTTTTAGTGGTGACTGTGGTAGGGTACCTAGTAGAGTCTGAACTGGCACTAGGGCTGGGGGCTGAGACTGAGTCAGCATCAGCGCTGTGGGCAGTAGTGCAAGGACTGGGGGATGGGTCTGGGTTAGCACTATGTGGGGGGATTGAGTTAACTGACGTTTTTGTTTTCTGTTTTTTTTTTTCAGTGGGTGACTATATTTTCGAGTCATCTGTTGTGATAAGGGCATTCTGCAGTTTTTGATTCACTCTTATCTCTTTCTCCCGTGTTTTATATATTTTTGGTAGACTGTCCAAGAGGTCATCTTTGTTTTCTTGATCATTTTTTATCATTTGTTACCCTCCTTAGTACCTTTCTGATACCTGCCTAAAGTTTGTAAAAACATCATTGTATTCTACCAGTGCTCCTTTTCTTCCAATAACTCGGTGATTATGAGAATAGCTGAGGAAAAACACTTTAGAGTCGGATCCATAATAATTACACTACTAACTTATTGGAGTGAGAGATGCGGAAGGAAGTGTACAGTAATCGCGGCGAAAAGCGAAGGTGCTATAAGCGCAGGTACAAAGCAGTTGTTAACAACCACGCTTCACGACTCTGATCTGTTACCAACGTTTAAGAGAGATTTTACTGGAAGAAAGAAAACAGGACATTTGTCTGCTGCAAGTGCTTTATTAGTCAGGTTGTGATGGCTGTGTAGACTTGTTGGCCGTTAATAGCAGCAGTAATCAGGGAAGTCTGGCGGATCATATGTTGCCATTGTCAGTGACTTTGTTGCCAGTGTTCGTGAATGTCAGTTACAGCGGTGACTTTGTAAGAGGAAGTGTGTAGTTTCCAAGTCTGGCTCACGCCTCGCGCTTTTATTCCCTATTTTATGGCGGTGCTTCTCGAAATGGTAAAATAGTGCGTCCAAAGCCGAGCTGTGGTGCCGACGTTGGACTGCTAGCGCCAAAAGACTGATCAGGCCATCAACCAGGGGAGGCCTGGTTTTGGACCGTGCCGCGGGGGCAATGACCCGCAACATCAAAAACAGGTAAGCTGCACGTGAGTCTTGATTGTGAGGGCACTGATTGTGAGGGTACTGATTGTGAGGGTACTGATTGTGAGGGTACTGATTGTGAGGGTACTGATTGCGAGAGTACTGATTGTGAGGGCTCTGTTAGGGTACTAATTGTGACGGTACTGATTGTAAGGGTACTGACAGCAAAGTACTGATTGTGTTATATATATATCTACATACATGCATGTATAAGGGTAGTCCACAAATTTATCTCGTTATGTTCTACTAAGAGAATAAAACTCCACGCTAACTTGAAACATTTCTGAGGTGCCCCAACGACCTCGGATTTTCATTGCTTTATTTATTAACACATCGGCCGTTTCTCACCAAGGCAGAGTGACCCGTAAATGTAAAAACATTTTCGTCATCATTCACTCCATCATTGTCTTGCCAGAGGCGTACCTACACTAGTTCAGAAAATGCAACATGTTTCCACCCCTCCTTCAGAGTGCAGGCGCTTTGCTTCCCTCCTTCAGAGTGCAGGCGCTTTGCTTCCCTCCTTCAGAGTGCAGGCGCTTTGCTTCCCTCCTTCAGAGTGCAGGCGCTTTGCTTCCCACCTCCAGGACTCAAGTCCGGCTAACGAGTTTTCCTGCGTCACTTCATAAATGCTACTTTGCTCTCACTCCAACAGCACGTTGTCATAACCATTTGCTTCCACTCGCTCCTTTCTAACACGCTCTCACACGCTTCCTGGAAGTCTAAGCCTCTCGCAGACAAAACTTCCTTCACCCACTCTCTCCAGCCTTTCCTTATTATTCTGATTAATTTCTTGGATAATGTAAATACGATGAGGCTGTGATGCTGCTGCAGCAGCAGCAGCAGCATGTGTAGGTTACAAAAAAAGGCACAATACCGTGACTGGAACGATACACAAATAACCCGCACATGAAAGAGAGGAGCTTACGACGACGTTTCGGTCCGAATTGGACCATTTACACATCATCATCATCATGTGTAGGTAGCTAGAAGCAGCAGCAGCAGCAGCATCTTGTGTAGGTAGGTAAGGAGCACAGCAGCCAGGGGTGACGCTAGTGTCTTGTGGTAATCACCAACTGGTGGAGCGGATGATGCACTGATGTGGAAACACCTGATATTATGTGCAGGATTTCCGGTGAACTATCACCCTGCTTGCAGACCTGTACTGCTGGATCAGGGTCGGAGAACAGGTATGGTGATACTGACAGAATGTGGATCAAGACACGTGTACACAGTTCAAGACACTGAGGAAACTTGTCGCTACTCGTAGTGCAATATTTCTTGAATGTATTAAAATGTGCTTAGGTGTCTTCATTCACAAATTTGACTAACACTGCAGGTGTGAGTGCTGCTTTGACAGTGCTAACTGCTGGTATTAATAGTCTATTTGATCAGGCGACTCGACAAGGAAATGTGGTCCCAGGCCTGGCTTTAAAATAAAAAAAAACTTTGCAAACGGGATAATATGAAGGAACAGTGAGTGGAGTAGCACTGTACTTCACTGCATTGAGGAAGAACCACCTTGACAGTGTTAGGAGCAGTGCTCTATACGAGACAACCTTCAAGAAGGTGATTTGTTGCTGGTGAGTGATTCTTGATCCAAGGAATTGGATCTAGCTCATCCTTTCCTTGGATTAAACGTCACAACTTCCCATTTCTTATGTGTTGTATTATCCCTACAGCTGTAGCATTTCTCCGTGAATATAATAGTTGTTAGGCTAAAAGTCTTAAGGTCAGCATCATAGTGGTGTGCTGCTGGTACAAAGGTCAGCATCGTAGTGGTGTGCTGCTGGTACAAAGGTCAGCATCATAGTGGTGTGCTGCTGGTACAAAGGTCAGCATCATAGTGGTGTGCTGCTGGTACAAAGGTCAGCATCATAGTGGTGTGCTGCTGGTACAAAGGTCAGCATCATAGTGGTGTGCTGCTGGTACAAAGGTCAGCATCGTAGTGGTGTGCTGCTGGTACAAAGGTCAGCATCATAGTGGTGTGCTGCTGGTACAAAGGTCAGCATCATAGTGGTGTGCTGCTGGTACAAAGGTCGGTATCGTAGTGGTGTGCTGCTGGTACGAAGGTCAGCATCATAGTGGTGTGCTGCTGGTACAAAGGTCAGCATCATAGTGGTGTGCTGCTGGTACAAAGGTCAGCATCATAGTGGTGTGCTGCTGGTACAAAGGTCAGCATCATAGTGGTGTGCTGCTGGTACAAAGGTCAGCATCATAGTGGTGTGCTGCTGGTACAAAGGTCGGTATCGTAGTGGTGTGCTGCTGGTACGAAGGTCAGCATCATAGTATGCTGCTGGTACAAAGGTCAGCATCATAGTGGTGTGCTGCTGGTACAAAGGTCAGCATCATAGTGGTGTGCTGCTGGTACAAAGGTCAGCATCATAGTGGTGTGCTGCTGGCCCAAAGGTCAGCATCATAGTGGTGTGCTGCTGGTACAAAGGTCAGCATCATAGTGGTGTGCTGCTGGTACAAATGTCAGCATCGTAGTGGTGTGCTGCTGGTACAAAGGTCAGCATCATAGTAGTGTGCTGCTGGTACAAATGTCAGCATCGTAGTGGTGTGCTGCTGGTACAAAGGTCAGCATCATAGTAGTGTGCTGCTGGTACAAAGGTCAGCATCGTAGTGGTGTGCTGCTGGTACAAAGGTCAGCATCGTAGTGGTGTTCTGCTGGTACAAAGGTCGGTATCGTAGTGGTGTGCTGCTGGTACGAAGGTCAGCATCATAGTAGTATGCTGCTGGTACAAAGGTCAGCATCATAGTGGTGTGCTGCTGGTACAAAGGTCAGCATCGTAGTGGTGTGCTGCTGGTACAAAGGTCAGCATCGTAGTGGTATGCTGCTGGTACAAAGGTCAGCACCGTAGTGGTGTGCTGCTGGTACAAAGGTCAGCATCATAGTGGTGTGCTGCTGGTACAAAGGTTAGCATCATAGTGGTGTGCTGCTGGTACAAAGGTCAGCATCATATTGGTGTGCTGCTGGTAAAAAGGTCAGCATCGTAGTGGTGTGCTGCTGGTACAAAGGTCAGCATCGTAGTGGTGTGCTGCTGGTACAAAGGCCAGCATCATAGTGGTGTGCTGCTGGTACAAAGGTCAGCATCATAGTGGTGTGCTGCTGGTACAAAGGTCAGCATCATAGTGGTGTGCTGCTGGTACAAAGGTTAGCATCATAGTGGTGTGCTGCTGGTACAAAGGTTAGCATCATATTTGTGTGCTGCTGGTACAAAGGTCAGCATCGTAGTGGTGTGCTGCTGGTACAAAGGTCAGCATCGTAGTGGTGTGCTGCTGGTACAAAGGTCAGCATCATAGTGGTGTGCTGCTGGTACAAAGGTCAGCATCATAGTGGTGTGCTGCTGGTACAAAGGTCAGCATTATAGTGGTGTGCTGCTGGTACAAAGGTCAGCATCATAGTGTGCTGCTGGTACAAAGGTCAGCATCATAGTAGTGTGCTACTGGTACAAAGGTCAGCATCATAGTAGTGTGCTACTGGTACAAAGGTCAGCATCATAGTAGTGTGCTACTGGTACAATGGTCAGCATCATAGTGGTGTGCTACTGGTACAATGGTCAGCATCATAGTGGTGTGCTGCTGGTACAAAGGTCAGCATCATAGTGTGCTGCTGGTACAAAGGTCAGCATCGTAGTGGTGTGCTGCTGGTACAAAGGTCAGCATCGTAGTGGTGTGCTGCTGGTACAAAGGTCAGCATCATAGTGGTGTGCTGCTGGTACAAAGGTCAGCATCATAGTGGTGTGCTGCTGGTACAAAGGTCAGCATCATAGTGGTGTGCTGCTGGTACAAAGGTCAGCATCATAGTAGTGTGCTACTGGTACAAAGGTCAGCATCATAGTAGTGTGCTATTGGTACAAAGGTCAGCATCATAGTGTGTTGCTGGTACAAAGGTCAGCATCATAGTGGTGTGCTGCTGGTACAAAGGTCAGCATCATAGTGGTGTGCTGCTGGTACAAAGGTCAGCATCATAGTGGTGTGCTGCTGGTACAAAGGTCAGCATCATAGTGGTGTGCTGCTGGTACAAAGGTCAGCATCATAGTGGTGTGCTGCTGGTACAAAGGTCAGCATCATAGTGGTGTGCTGCTGGTACAAAGGTCAGCATCATAGTGGTGTGCTGCTGGTACAAAGTTAATGCTCGTATTTGCCATTTCATTGTTAAAGTTCCTCTCTTCTTATATTTGTATATTTTTTGCTGTATGACTTTCTGGTCAGTTTCTTCATTGGTCTGTTTCTTATATGGGTTCCAAGTTTTTTCTTCCCTTTCAATGCTCTCCAGCATCTTCCATTATATTAGTTTTTATTTTATCAATATTTGGAATAAAATATTTGAGTCACTTACGTTAATGCTACAGAAGACTGCAGAGTGTGTTTATATCTGTCCCTTTTAATATTATATGCTATTTAGTTTCTCTAAAACTGTAGTGTCAGCCTATTATAATTTTCTTTATAGTCTACTCGATCTTTTTTCTTTCTTAGTCAGATTTAGTAGCCTATGTAGTTATAAATTCTGTATTTCCTGATACATAAAACTCTTAAATTGAGAAATTCTACTGAGCATTTACTGACAGTTGCAGCCTCAAAAGCTTCGCAATTTACTTCTTTATAGTTAAAATCTCTAAGTACATTAACCTTTTCCATTTCTTTTTCTCCTTTTATCAGTAATTTTCATAGAATATTACAGTATGTAATCCTTCATTTGTATTATCAAATTTATCTCTTTTTTTAAGTATTATTAAACGGTGGGTTGTGTTCATTAACTGGTATAATTATCTCATGTTTACTCTGGAGTGCTGCAAACAAAATTTCGAACTTGTGTTTTGTATTTTAAATTTCACGTTCTTAAGTTTTTATTGTTTTAACAGTGTTGCTTTTTTCCCCCCCTTTTCTTCTTTACTCTGTGTCTTCTCCACACTTACGGTAGTAGTTCCTGTCGAATACGACCTTATTTGATATACAATATGTTTTTCTAGTTTATTTTTATTTAGACTATATCAAATTATTTCCCATTTATAATATTCTTTAGTTGTCTTGAAATTAGACCACCTACATAAGTATGGAAAATATTTACAATTGTGTATGTCACTTATGTTCCCCTCTGTTTATTTGAGTTTAGTTGTTGTCTCTCCTGTGCTCGTTTCTTGGAGGGACCATTTTATTAGGCGATATGCACATGTTATTCTGTAAAGAAAACTTTTTCATCTCTGATATGTTCATTAAATCTTGTGAAGTTCTTCCTTTTCCTCCCTGTCCTGCTTTGAAAGTATATTCTTACAACCTCCCAGAGTCTTTGTCCAAAGTTTTCTCTAGCAGTCTTTATTCTTTATCTGTGTAAATATTCTTAACGGTCTGTTATCTTTCTCGTGTTTTCCAACCTGCTCATATCCCACCGTAATGTAGCAGATATGCCCCTCGAATCATACCTATTGTCAAGAGTGATAAATATTTATTGTGGAAACTTAAGAACTGCCCTTAATGTGTGTTTCTTACCTATATATATATACCCTCATTCCTTCTTTCTTAAGGTGTACATGTTTCTGTAATTCAGGTGTGGTTAATAAATACGCAGTATAATGACCGTAAACAGTCGAACATCCTTAACGGATTATTATTGTCCAAGGCGTTAAGTAAAAATGTATTAAGATATGAAGATCCACACATGTTGACGTTAGTCAGTGTCTCATCATGTTCTACGTATGATGTATCTGTAGCTCCTGGGCTACAGTTACTGTGATGCACCAGTGATATTTTCAAAAGGAAAAAAATAATCACAATAGTCAACAGTTCATCATATATGTGATGTAATAACATACTATAATTATAAACTTACAGCAGTAAATGTGAACACTTTTCACTTAATCTCTGGAGGCCCTACAGCTGGCGGAGGCCCCTTAGCTGCAGCCCCTGAAGCCCATGCCTTAATCCGGCCCTGATGGCAACTCATGTACTATATCCCTTTGGGCATTACTTTAACCAGAATATGTATCCCACTGCTAACAAGGTTTAGCAGTAGCAAGGCATCTCAAGAAAATTCCAACGATTTGCTAGATAACCTGCCGAGCTTTATCTCCTGGTGAGAACCACGGTACTACCAAAGGTTATTAAACCAGGCATATGGAATAAAAAATAAGAGAAACTAGCCAACAAATGTCCTGACATATAAGGAACAACTGGCTCAGGGAAGTACCCCAGTGACCATACAGAACTAGCAGTTGTTACGACAGTTTCGTTGTAGATCACCTGCTGAGAGATGGCTTTAGTTTTAATAGTTTCTAGAGGGGATTTTATATAACGTTCACTTGGTTTGGTCCTGTGTCTTACCATTTTACCAATATTGAATTACATTTTTCTTTCTATTGGAATTGATGGATGCTCTATTAAATTGAGCTATGTATGCAGGATCCATAGAGGTTTAAGCTGCTTTATAAAAAAAAAAAATCATTTACAGGCGATGCTACCCTGAGTAGCAGAACCTATCAGAAACAAATTGCATTAAGCTTTCCTGTTTTGGCTTATTCCTTGTTGTACATGAATGGTATAACAATACTGAAAAGTTGAAAATAAGACACATGTGCAACATGTGGGTATCTTTATTGTAGACGTTTCGCCAACTAGTGGCTTTATCAATACAAATTCAAGGACATAATTGGAAGACAGAACTATATACAGAAGACGAGGTGATCAGTCCCTCAGCCTTGGAGTTGGTGAAGAGCAGTTGTGAAGAGTCTGAAGACTCTCCACAACTGTTGTGTAATTTCTACAACCCAGCTGCTGTGGGATTGACGCAACCCAGCGGCTGTGGGATTGACGCAACCCAGCGGCTGTGGGATTGACGCAACCCAGCGGCTGTGGGATTGACGCAACCCAGCGGCTGTGGGATTGACGCAACCCAGCGGCTGTGGGATTGACGCAACCCAGCGGCTGTGGGATTGATACACCACAGCTGCTGTGTCCGCTATCGTACTCACCACTACAGCAGTTGTACTCCTGGATGATGCTTGATAATCTGTTAACAAATGAAAAGTGTACATAACTAGATAGCACAAAATGTAAATAAAACTAGTTGTCTTAAAGATTTACGTTTTATAAATTAACATCATTCATCTCCGATAATTATAACTAATATGGTAATGGTTGTTTAAAAAGAATGTGAGAGGTTTGTGTAGATTAGAAACATAAGAACCTGAGCATGCAAAGTGTGTTCAAGCTTGAGGAAGCATTTGACTGGTTGCTGTAGCTGCGAGGCTTCTATGTGCAGTCAGAGGCAGCTAACGTTAGGTTTCATTGTGTGAGGCTCTCTCCTTTATATAGTATCGGAAGCTGATGTGTGGTTAAGAGGAACGTAAGTTTCCCTGTCTTCTAATAACATATTCATTTTTTCCACTACAATTTACTTTGTCTATAATTATTATCGCATTTGCTTTGTCTATTTCGTAAGGTGAAGTCTAGGATCTTTCCTTAATTCATGGTATAACAACAAATATTTGATGACAATTGTGTTGTGGAGGTCTGAGTTAAGCTCAAACCTCCACAACACAACCTTGACATGATTACGTAGTATCATACCTTATATTTTTGAGGGATTATGTCTGTTAGATAGAAGTATCGGTGTTGTCAGGAATACCAGCCGTCAGTTACTGATGTGACAGGCTGTCTACATTCTTTATAAGTCATTGATATGGAACTGTCGACAAAGAAGCTGCAGTTAACTTTAATAACAACAATATAGCTTTAAGTAGCTCGTTTATATACATTGAAATATAGCCATCGTTGTATATATTCATCTTGAGCGTTTAAGTGAAATATTACTTGCATATGAAATTCGTCCTTACCCAAGGCTATTATGGTGTTTCGTAGTTGGATGTTAAGTAACAGTTATATTTATGAGCCCAGGCTTGATTCGACACAAATTAGAAAACGCTCCAATTTATTCACAATATTTTTTCCTTTTATCTTTTATGCTTGATTTACCATAAAAAACTTGTTTTTCAACTCCTGTGAACAGTTTCCCCACATACGAAAAATAACTTGTTTTTCTCATAAGGTAATATATATATATATATATATATATATATATATATATATATATATATATATATATATATATATATATATATACATGCATATACAAAACAACCACTGTGAAAGAATAATGAAATTCCAAGCGCTTTCGTGATTACTCACATTATCAAGGATAATGTGAGTAATCACGAATGCGCTTATTACACACACACACACACACATCACACACACACACCACACACACACACACACACACACACACACACACACACACACACACACACATCACACACACACACACACATCACACACACACACATCACACACACCACACACACACCACACACACACCACACACACACCACACACACCACACCACACACACAGACCACACACACCACACTCATCCACACACACATCCACACACATCCACACACACAGCACACACACCACACACACCACACACACCACACACACCACACACACCACACACACCACACACACCACACACACCCCACACACACACACACACACACACACACACACACACACACACACACACACACACACACACACACACACACACACAAGACCGCAAAGAAGACCGCAGACAGAGTATAGGCTAGGTGGACAAAGACTACAGACCTCACTCAGGGAGAAAGACCTTGGGGTGACCATAACACCGAGCACATCACCGGAGGCACACATCAACCAAATAACCGCTGCAGCATACGGGCGCCTGGCAAACCTGAGAATAGCGTTCCGATACCTTAATAAGGAATCGTTCAAGACACTGTACACTGTGTATGTTAGGCCCATACTGGAGTATGCAGCACCAGTCTGGAACCCACACCTGGTCAAGCACGTCAAGAAGTTAGAGAAAGTACAAAGGTTTGCAACAAGGCTAGTCCCAGAGCTCAAGGGAATGTCGTACGAGGAAAGGTTAAGGGAAATCGGACAGACGACACTGGAGGACAGAAGGGTCAGGGGAGACATGATAACGACATACAAGATACTGCGGGGAATAGATAAGGTGGACAGAGATAGGATGTTTCAGAGAGGGGACACAGGGACAAGGGGTCACAACTGGAAGCTGAAGACTCAGACTAGTCACAGGGACGTTAGGAAGTATTTCTTCAGTCATAGAGTTGTCAGCAAGTGGAATAGCCTAGCAAGTGAAGTAGTGGAGGCAGGAACCATACATAGTTTTAAGAAGAGGTATGACAAAGCTCAGGAAGCAGAGAGAGAGGATCCAGTAGCGATCAGTGAAGAGGCGGGGCCAGGAGCTGAGTCTCGACCCCTGCAACCACAATTAGGTGAGTACATACACATACACACCACACACACCACACACACACCACACACACACCCCACACACACCCCACACACACCCCACACACACCCCACACACACCCCACACACACACCACACACACCCCACACACACCCCACACACACCCCACACACACCCCACACACACCCCACACACACCCCACACACACCCCACACACACCCCACACACACCACACACACCCCACACACACCCCACACACACCCCACACACACCCCACACACACACCACACACACCCCACAC